>NW_019091221.1:1200000-1750141 GCF_002217175.1 Folsomia candida | reverse complement strand
CATAACAACATTCGTCGGGTTCGGGTCGGGTTACATTGTTATGATTTTCGGGAGTCGTTCGTCGGTTCGGTTTTTCACCCACGGGTTCGGGTTTGGATTTCGAGTAGGTTTTGTTTTACTGCTATCATTATACATTTGTAATGCCACCGTGCTCGTCAGGAGTACGCTGTCGGCGGTTTTCAAAATTTGGAAACCGCGCTCCTCTAGTCGGTCGTTAGGCAATGATCATGAAGAGGGTTTGAGAATATATTTATGGGAGATGGAACCAATACTCATCCAGACAATTCACTGTACAGTCGTTGTCACGAATGCAGAACGACCGTCTTGCAGATGGGGTAGAATTTCCTTTTTGTATTTGCTTTGACGAGGCGTCCAAAATCAGCTGCCTACCACGGGAGGGTCCAAGGAGATATTCTGGTTCTTGCGAAGGTGTCCAGAGGTGCCAACAGATAGAAGCATCTGTCGCCGCATCACGTCGAGTCTGGTTTTGATACGAGCTGTGCGACGCCCCCATTTGTCAAGTTGTCGTGCGGGGTCAGACTCTGCAACAAAACGTGTACACGCTGCAGATTTCGTTGACAGAAAAGAATAATCAGACACACACTGATCCTTCATTTACGCACCTGGAGCACTCAGAATTCGCGAAAGTTCTGCACGGACAATGATACCACAGAGAAAAAATGTCCCTTCACTCCAATTACCGCCGTTTCTGGTGACCTGCACAACTCCGTACAGAAGCAATTAATCTTCTAATGTTGGCTCCTGTCTCGTATACCCTCATGCTTGCTGAGTCTACCCACTTCCAGAAAGAGCAGGATTGTAGCGTGAGTCCGGCGACTAGACAGCACCATCTGAAGAGCCATTGGTTGCTAAAAATCCTGACAACCAGTTGAGCTTTGGAGTCACAAATGTGTAAATACATAGGAGTTAACTAAAAGGCTATCGAACCATAAAGCAGTAATAACAAAGGAAATTCAAAACCTAAACATGGGATAAAAAAGAACTCCTTATAAAAAAAAAAACACCACCTTCAATTATAATATAAGTATATAATTAATAACAGAAAGGTAACGACGCTGGGAGCGTGTAAAATAAAAAATCACCACCCCCTGCTGAACACGCTGCAGTTTATAGCCCCAACCCATAATGATTAAAAAGTGTCGGGATTAGAGAAACCTCAAAAAAAAAATTAAAAAAATTAATAAATGCCGAAAAAAAAGTCCAATAGGTAAAAATAAATAGGTAATAAAAAAACAAAACTATAAAAATAAAAAATAGCTCCCTGAAAGGAAAAATTTTATATCTAGAAAAAATTATTAAAATTCTAACCCAACTCTTAGAGACACTAAAAATAAATCTAACCCCATCATAGTAAAATAAAGGAGTCAAAGTAAAACGTTTCTGGCTAGACCCACTAATGTATAAATTACTAATTAAAACAGAAATAAATGTTAACACAGAAATTAAATTTAATTTTAAACTTCTTTAAAAACCCCTATAAATAAAAAGATAAAAAATAAATTTACTATCATAAAGTTTAAAAAAATAAAAGGACTTTAAAAAATCACCTCCATGCGTCCTCGTATCATCACTAAAATAGAAAGACCTAGAGCACCCGCAACATGCTGTAAAAGTAATTAAATTAAAGAATAAAAAAATCCTCCTTTCTTCAATAACGCTAACAATAAAAGAAAAACCCCTAATCTAAGTATAATTCAAAGTCTTAAAAGAACAGGACAAAAGATGATTTCCCGGCTTAGACACACAATCCAAATCCCAAAAGAATAATTAAACTCTAACAAAAGATAAAAATATAAGTTTTATAAGTTAATTTTATTAATATAGTTTTTGTAAACTGTAAGTATGCTTTTAAAGCATAAAAACTTCCAAAATTAAGTTATCCACTTTTTCCCAACTTCCAAGAGCTAATATTTTTCATAAAAAAATTTTGTATTAAAAAATTTTTGTTAATCTCCACAAAGAATTTTAGGAGCTATTCTTATTCTAAGAAAGAACACCCAGTAAACATAATAGTTTATAATAAGTTTTCAGACCTATAATTTTATGTGTCACTGCCATGATTGTTATAAAAACTAGGAGGATTTTCATATATTCTATTTTCCTAATTTTATTGGGGGAGTGGGGAGTTTTTATAAAAAAATCAATGCCTGCGGTTTTAATAGTTTGTATTATATTACTAGAGTCCTACCGGCAAAGTGACACATTAAATGAAATTATAGGCTGAGAAATAATTTATAAGAAGAAACTAATAAGGTAATAATAAGTAGAGGCCTAGCCTAAAAAGGACAAGGTAGTCTAGGCTAGATAAGAAATAAAGCTCTAATTCTTGTGGAAGTTAACAAAAATATTTTTATACAAAATTTAATTTATGAAAAATATTAGCTTTGGAAGTTGGAAAAAAGTGGATAACTTAATTTTGAAGTTTTTATGCTTTAAGCATACTTAAGTTTACAAAACTAATATTATAAAATTAACTATAAAAACTTATATTTTTATCTTTTGTTAGAGGTTTAATTATTCTTTCTGGGATTTGGATTGTGTGCTCTAAGCGGGATCATCTTTTGTCTGTTCTTTTAAGACTTGAATATATTAGATTAGGGGTTTTTCTTTTATTGTTAGCGTTATTGAGAAAAGGAGACTTTTTTTATTCTTTAATTTATATTACTTTTACAGCATGTGAGGGTGCTCTAGGTCTTTCTATTTTAGTGATGATAAGACGGACGCATGGAGGTGATTATTTTAAGTCTTTTAATTTTTTTTAAAATTTATGATAGTAAATTTATTTTTTATCTTTTTATTTATAGGGTTTTTAAAGAAGTTTAAATTAAATTTAATTTATGTGTTAACATTTATTTCTGTTTATTTAGTAATTTATACATTAGTGGGTCAGCCAGAAACGTTTTACTTAGACTCTTTATTTTACTATGATGGGGTTAGATTTATTTTAGTGTCTCTAAGAGTTTGGGTTAGAATTTTAAATAATTTTTTCTAGATATAAAATTTTTCCTTTCAGGGAGCATACTTTTTATTTTTATAGTTTTGTTTTTTTATTACTATTTATTTTACTATTGACTTTTTTTTCGGGCAATTTATTATTTTTTTTATTTTTTTTTTGAGGTTTCTCTAATCCCGACACTTTTAATCATTATGGGTTGGGGCTATCAACCTGAGCGTGTTCAAGCAGGGATGTATTTTTTATTTTACACGCTCACAGCGTCGTTACCTTTACTTTTATTAATTATATACTTATATATAATTGGAGGTGGTGTTTCTTTATTTTATAAGGAGTTATTTTTTTATCCATTTTCAGGTTTTAATTTCTTTGTTATTACTGCTTTTATGGGTTCGATAGCCTTTTTAGTTAAACTCCCTATGTATTTTACACATTTGTGACTCCCTAAAGCTCATGTTGAGGCCCCCGTGGCAGGCTCTATAATTTTAGCTGGGGTTTTATTAAAGTTAGGGGGTTACGGGCTTATACGAGTTCTTAGTATCACAGGGGTTTCGGTCATAAAGTTTAGCCCTTACTTTATAGGGCTAAGATTAGCTAGAATAATGTTTACAGGGATCTTGTGCTGTCGTTTAAATGATTTTAAAGCTTTAGTAGCGTATTCTTCAGTAGCCCATATAGCTATGGTGATTGGGGGGCTAGTAACTCTCTATTCATGGGGATTTATGGGGGCCTTAGTGATGATAGTAGCTCATGGAGTTTCCTCTTCAGGTTTATTTTGTATGGTTAACTTATACTACGAACGAACTGGGAGCCGAAGTTTTTTTATTAATAAGGGGCTTATTTTAAGTTTTCCTATTTTTTCTTTACTTATATTTTTCCTCTGCGCGTCAAACATTGCTGCCCCTCCGACTATTAATTTATTATCAGAGATTTTTTTGATAGCTAGAATTATGAGTTATGATTATGCCATACTTTTATTTTTTCCTCTAGGCTCCTTTTTAGGGGCTGTTTTTACATTATTTATATTTTCGTTTTCACAACACGGTTCTTCTTATAATTCACTATATGGGTTTGTTCATTCTAATGTTCGTGAGATCCACACTATTAGACTTCACATTGTCCCAGTAAATTTTTTAGTTTTAGGGTCTAATTTTATTTTTACATTTTACTAAATAATTTCATTTAAATAGTTTAAGAAAAATTTTAGTTTGTGATTCTATAGATGGGGGAGCCCTTTAAGTAATATTTTATTTGGTTTTACCTTTTTATTTAGGAGTTTTATTACTAGTGGCTAGCTTAATCAGTATGCGGTTTGGTCTTTTATATTTTCTTTCTACTGAAACTATATTTGTTGAATGAGAAATATTTTCTTTTAGATCAACTTCTATAATTATAACTCTTATTTTTGATTGAATAAGTTTGAGATTTATAGGGCTCGTAATATTTATTTCTTCTATGGTACTTTTTTATAGAATTATATATATAGAGGGGGACAAGTTTTTAACTCGGTTTATTTTTTTAGTATATTTCTTTGTCTTGAGTAGTCTTTATAATTTTAAGCCCTAATATAATCAGAATCTTATTGGGGTGGGACGGACTCGGTCTTGTGTCGTATTGCTTAGTAATTTACTACCAAAATGTAAAAAGAGCAAATGCGGGCATAATTACAGTTCTCTCTAACCGTGTGGGTGATGTAGCTATTCTTTTATGCATTTCATGGCTACTGAATTTTGGTAGATGGAATTTTTTTTATTCGCAGTTTGTGTATTCGTACGAAGTAGTTTCTTTTATAGTTATTTTAGTAATTTTAGCAGCTATAACAAAAAGAGCTCAAATACCCTTTTCTGCCTGGCTACCTGCGGCTATAGCAGCTCCCACCCCAGTTTCGGCTCTTGTGCATTCATCTACTTTAGTCACAGCCGGGGTGTATCTATTAATTCGGTTTAATTACATCCTAGGTGTCAATAATTTTTTATTATTTATTGGTATGCTGACTATATTTATATCTGGTTTGGGGGCTAATTTTGAGATAGATTTAAAAAAAATTATTGCCTTATCAACATTAAGTCAGCTCGGGTTAATAATAACATCTTTGGGGCTGGGCTTCCACGAGTATGCCTTTTTTCATCTTTTAACTCATGCTATATTTAAATCCCTACTATTTCTATGTGCTGGGGTGTTTATTCATTCTATAGGGGACACTCAGGATATTCGAGCGATAGGGGGGCTAATGATTTCTTGCCCAGTCACATCTTTGTACTTTATTATTTCTTCAATAGCTCTTTGTGGGTTTCCGTTTTTATCAGGATTTTTTTCTAGGGATATAATTATTGAATTTTTTTTTCAAGGTAAAATAAATTTAATTATGGGATGCTTAATAATTTTATCTACATTGTTTACATTAACGTACTCTGTTCGCCTTTTGTATTTTTCTTTTTTTAATAATATGGGTAATCGGTATCTTTTAAGTTTAGCTGAGAGAATTAACATATTAATTCCGATAACATTTTTAATTTTTATATCAGTTTTGGCTGGCGGGTGGCTTAGAGTTTATATATTTCCTATAAATTTTATTTTTCTACCCTTGTGGCTTAAATTATTGGTCGTTACTATAATTTTTAGTTTTTTCTTTATTTATTTTTTCTTAGCAGACTTAAAGGCTATAAAGAAAATTAGCTCTACCTCAGGTTTAGACTATTTTTTAGGTTCGATGTGACTGCTTCCTTTTATTTCTACTTTTGCTCTAACTCCTATTATTAAGTACGGCGTAAAAATTTTAAATCTTGCGGACCAAGGTTGAGTGGAGTTTTTAGGGGGGCAAGGATTTATTTACAAATCTAAGTTTATTTCTTCCAAGGCAGATGTATTAAATTCCGTAAGAATGAAATTCTTCATATTTAGTTTCTTTATGGGTGGGTTGGTTTTATTTTTTAGCTTAGTTTAGATTTTTATAGCTTATATAAAAGAGCACTACGTTGAAGTTGTAGGGGAAGACTGAGTCTTGAAAATGTATCCCATAAAAATATATTTATTTATTTAAACATTGAAAATGTTTTGTTTTTAATTAAACTAAAATAGAAAAAAGAAAATAACGGAGTTTAACCGTTAAAATTTTAAGTTAGCGGCTTAAATTTGGCTCCTTTTCTTATTAAAGAGGCTGAGTACCTAATAGCCATTAACAGTGGCTCGCCGCTTCTTTGGCTTCCTTTAAAATAAGGGGAGGACCCAAATTTTTCAGGTCGAAACTGACCGCGATTTTTCGCTTCTTACTAGTGTAAGATAGACTTTCACAGTACTTTCTGAATGCAACCCAGATGTTATTTTTAACTACAATCCTCTATTTTATTAATATATAATATTATTTTCAGTCTAAAGCTCCTTGGCCCCACTCATGTAGAAGTCCCATTAAAAGAATTAAGATGAAGAATGTTAATAGAGTTAGAGTGTGGGCTCAATTTATTGATGTGAGAATAACTGGCAGGGGGATGATTAGAGTAATTTCTACATCAAAAATTAAGAATACCACTGCGATTAAATAGAACCGAAGAGAAAAAGGAAGTCGTGAGGATCTTTTGGGGTCGAATCCACATTCGAATGCTGAGCGTTTTTCTCGTTCTTGTATATTTTTTTTTTGCAATAAAAGAGTTTAATAAAATTAAAATTGTGGATAACCCGAATGAGATAATAAATACTATTAAAATTATACTTATCGAACAAATTGAACCTTCTAATTGGAAGTTAGGTGTACTTTTTATACTATAAATATACTTTAACCTCCTCATCAGTAGATACTTATATAAAGAAAAAGTCACACCACATCAACAAAATGTCAGTATCAAGCAGCTGCTTCAAAACCAAAATGGTGATTTTTTGAGAAGTGATTTTTTATATGTCGTGAGAGACACACAATAAGAAATGTTGTGCCAATAATTACGTGGATTCCATGAAATCCTGTTGCCATAAAAAAAGTTGACCCATAGGCTGAGTCTGAGATTGTAAAAGATGCTTCTCAGTATTCAAGAGCTTGAAGTGAAGTAAAATACACACCTAAGGTGACTGTTAATAGTAGCCCTAAGAATGCTTGGGAAAAATTATTTTCTATAATTCTGTGGTGGGCTCAAGTTACTGTTACGCCTGAACCAAGAAGAATAATAGTATTTAAGAGGGGGACTTGGAATGGGTTAAAGGGAAGCACCCCCCTAGGGGGTCATATTAAACCGATTTCTATAGAAGGGGCAAGACTTCTATGGAAGAATGCTCAGAAAAACGAGAAAAAAAATAATACTTCAGATGTAATAAATAAAATTATGCCTCAGCGCAATCCTTTGGCTACAATTGAAGTGTGGAGTCCTTGAAAGGTCCCTTCTCGTCTGATGTCACGTCATCATTGAATGCAAGTTAGGGCTATAATTATTATACCGAATAAAAATAAATTTATATTTATTTCTTGGAATCATTTTACAATGCCTGTAGTTAAAATGAAAGCGCCCGTGGCCCCAGTAAGGGGCCACGGACTTAGGTCTACTAAGTGGAATGAGTGGTCTCTCTTTACTATCATTATTTATTTAGTGGGGTGTAATTTCTCTAGCGTATAGTGTTGATAACACCGCAAAAACGTAAGATTGAATTATAGCTACAGCAGATTCTAGGGTTAATAAAAGAATTTGGGTTAGGATTAATCTAGCTAAGATTAAGTTAGAGGCGGCTGCTGTTTGGTTGCCTAATAGAGTTATTAATAAGTGTCCTGCTACCATGTTAGCTATAAGTCGGACTGCTAAAGTTAAAGGCCGGATTACATTTCTAATTGATTCGATTAGCACTATAAATGGTATTAATAAATTTGGAGTGCTCTGTGGCACTAAATGGGCGAACATATGTTTGGTATAATTTAATCAGCCGTACATCATAAATGATAGTCATAGGGGTAATCTTAAAGTTAAGGTCAAAATTATGTGTCTTGAAGCTGTAAAAATATATGGAAATAAACCCATAAAATTATTTATTAGAATAAACATTAATAAAGAGATAAATGGGATAGTTCTTCCTACTGATGAGTGGGGTCCTAGCAGTATCTTAAATTCATCATGAAGTTTTTTGCAAATTCTTAGGGTCAGTAAAAAAAATTTATTAGGGGTGGCTCAAAACATAGGCGTTAAGATCATTAAAACAATTAATGATCTAATTCAGTTTAAAGATATAAAAATTATAGATGAAGGGTCAAACACTGAAAATAAATTAGTTATTATCATTTTCAATTTATATGATCGGTTCCGTCGTCACTAAGTGGGGTATTAGTTTGACCAACGTTGGTATTCATATTAGTATTTTTAATATTAGAAATTTTAATTACAGATAGGAGGAATAGCCAAGAGAACAATAAAAAAAGAGACAGCCATATAATGGGTGCTATTTGAGGAATAAAAAAATGTTTTAAAAACTACTTAGTCTTGACAAAACTATATTATAAATAATGTTAACTAATTTTTTTCATTAAAAACATTTGTTAAATTGTTATAAAACGGTTTAAGAGACCGACGCTTACTTTCAGCCATTTAATGAATAGTTTACTTAGATATATTTTTTACTCACTTAATGAAGTTTTTTCCTGGGATTGTTTCAATTACGATGGGCATAAATCTATGATTTGCTCCGCAAATTTCTGAGCATTGCCCGAAAAATAATCCAGGGCGGTTTGTATAAAAATTAACTTGGTTTAGACGTCCTGGCACAGCGTCAGCTTTAATTCCCATTCTTGGGACTGTTCATGAGTGTAAAACATCAGCAGCTGTAATTAAAGTGCGGACTTGGGAGTTCAGAGGGACTATTATTCGGTTATCAACGTCAATTAAACGAAATATATTTATTCTTATTTCGTTTGACGGAATTATGTATGAGTCAAATTCTAAGTTAGTAAAATCTGAATACTCATAAGATCAATATCATTGATGTCCGATAGTTTTAATGGTGATTGCCGGGTTATATACCTCATCTAGTAAGTATATTAAGCGAATAGAAGGAAGGCCGATAAAAATTAAAATAAAACTTGGGATAATGGTTCAAAATAGTTCTAAACCTTGGGATTCTATTATATGTTGGTCAATATTTGTGTTGTGTATAGTTGAGAATAAATTAAACCCTACGATAGAAATAATTAAAATCAAAATTGTTAGGGTGTGGTCATGGAAAAAGATTAATTGTTCTATTAAAGGTGAAGAAGCGTTTTGGAACCCTAAAGCCGCTCAAGTTGCAATTTTTAAAAGAATAAATTATTCATTTTTGAATTTTAAGTTCACTGCACTAATCTGCCACATTAAAAATGTGTGACTAAGGATAGCTCCGAGTATGAGTGTTCGGATGGGGGTATATTTTGAAGTCACTCAATTGATGAAGAGTAAATAAAGTTATGGACTCTAGGGCGGGCAGTCGAAATAGATTCCCAAATAATAAAGCTGAATAGAAGAACGGCAGCTACTGAGGTGTAACTTCCTAATGAAGATAAAACGTTTCAAGTAGTAAATGCATCGGGGTAGTCTGAGTAACGTTGTATTCTTGGTAATGATATTCAAATCATTTGAATCAAATGTCAATAAACGATACTATAAATTGTAATTATATTTCACAATATATATAGGTAAATGCTTTTGGCACCCCTTTTCCCTGTTTTTGACACAAGTTAATCAAATGTTATGGAACTTATGTTTATAATTTTGTTAAACATGAGAGAAGAAAATTATTCAGATATTTATTCAGACGGATATACATGGAACAAAGAAAGATAAGTACATTAACTTATGCATATACAGTATATATATGTATATTTATTAGCCCAATCTCTGTAACACGTAATATGTAACAATTTAAACTCAATCAATGCATTACGTTATTTATGAAAATAAATTAAAAATATACGGAATAAATCAAAACAAAGATAAATCATGACAAAAACTACATAAATTTAGATGCGTGGACTTTACAATTAAAAGAAAATCCTAACCTAAAAATTCGTGAAAAGTCTAAAAATAGTAAATCTCGTCCAGCTCTTTGCCTGCTGGAAGAGTACCTAAGAATGTCCCCCTCCACGGAAATCTTTAGTAAAAGGCGAAAGATTTATACGACTTGAAGGGAGACCCGAGACTTATCTTATACATATGTATAAGATTAGTCCCTGCAGGTCCCTACTCTTCCAGCAGGCAAAGAGCTGGACGAGATTTACTATTTTTAGACTTTTCACGAATTTTTAGGTTAGGATTTTCTTTTAATTGTAAGGATAGATAATATGTTCGACTCCTTTGAAGTCAGCCTTTATGATTTTTTTAATTGTGTAACTACTGAAGCTCTGCGAATACATTACCTTACTAATGATAATAAAGTCCCTGCATATTATCAAACTGCATATACTTTCGATAAAATTTATCATACTTTATTCCGTCATACATTCCTTGTCTGATATTACACTGTGCTTCAAAAAAAACGAGTAAATCACTACTATTTACTCAACTAATTGCAAAGGCACTGTTCAGAAATACCTAAAACTGACGGCCTGGAGTAAGAAGGTCTGTACAGGCGTTCGTATTTCTAGATAATTTCTTCAGTATTTTTGAACGGTGCCTTTGGAATTAGTCGCGCAAATAGTAGTGATGTACTCGTTTTTTTGAGACACGGTGTACTATGCTTTCAGGAGGATAAGTGAAACTGTGTGTCGGACACAAAATTCCTGTACCAATAACTTATAGATGAATCGATGTAAATTTTTGTAATTTTCGCTATTTTCAGTATGTTGCAGTATTTCTGCTGTTAAACAACACCTACAATAAATTGGTACATCAAAATGTAAAATAGTGTTAAAAACACCCACAAAAAAATCAGGCAAAACCCACACAAATATTGAAATGCTTCTAAAGCAATAATGTTTCATTTTTTCGACATATTTTATTCATCACAACAATTTTGTGCTATTCCACGGACTTTCTTCAACAATATAATTCTTGTATAAATCTATTTAATTTTTTTAACTTTGGGTTTTGATTTTCAATTTGCTGCAGAGATTAGGGCAGCTTAGCATCTGTGTAGGAATATAATTAGATTTTTATGACTTTCAGAGGTTTAAAAGTAATATTAAACATAACTTGATATTTTATACATTTTTATGCATTTTATGCACTTTTACGCATTTCTTGCATTATGCATGCATAAAAATAATATTATGCGCCTAAAAAGAAACAATGGTATATTGTAGCCTAGGGATGCATTGATTAGTAAAGAGCAAAGGAATGTTACATACAAAAATGTATCCGTTCATTCCCAACAGTAACAGGTATATAAGTCAGTCTGCTGCTACAGGTTCGTAAACCGCATATATTTTAATTATCATAATTTTTTTACCTCATATGCATATTCCTTGTCTGATATTACTATCCCCTCAATAGGAGAAGTGAAACTGTTTGCCGGACACAATATTCCTGTACCACCAAAGGCGTCAAGGGCTCGACGAAATTATTTCCAAACTGGATCCTGACCGGGACCAGAGACTTCATCGTCTTCCTGACTACTTTCTTCGTACCTATCATCCGTCGAGTCGCTATCCAATACCAACTCACCCGGTTAACTATACCGGTCACGGAGAAAACGAACAAAATCATGAAAAACATGGCGCCATACATAACTCCACATAGCGCTAAAATAACTATATTCCCCGAATTAGCAACTTGTATTAGAGCATAGCCCACCCAGACTTGAAATAGTGGGCCGAGAAGCGCCAAAGTTAAGAAAATCCTGTCTCGAATGCAGGAATTGAGAGTTTTCTCATATATCTGAATCCTCCTGTAGAATATTATCTGATCTTCGGTCGCGGCGACACTATCGGATAAATTTTTGCAGTCCAACCACAACCTGGATGTTGCCATGACAAGAAAAATAATTGCGTAATAGTTCGCTGTGGTGGTGGCCATGTGGCAAAGGGCAAATTCGACAATGGCGAACCCAATCTTGGAGAAAGTTCCGTTCATCCAGACAAATTTGGATTTGATAGGACGACACAACAGTGACGTTATGAGGGGTGGAAAGCATGGAGATAGTAGTGTCAAAGCCGCCACAATAAGCGGAACTAGCCATACGGCTATATGGATGATGTCAAGTAAGATGCCCAAACAGGTCGAGGTGATGGCTTCACGACGAAGGCTACGTAGAGATAAGGAATCTAGGAAATTAATAAGAATTTCAATTAAAAATTCTGATGGAAGTGGTATCAATGGATAGATAGATATTTGTTCCAGCAAGATTGATATGGCGCCAGCTTTTACAATCACAGATTACTCAGATTTCTCTTACATACGTGTATGTAATAGCCTATTTGAGACATACAAACATTATATGGTACAAAGTTTCCGTAATGGGACAGGATATACACTTTGGTTCATGGGAATTGTCTTGAAAATATTCTAATATGGCTATTTTAGGGTCTTTGTGCTATAACTATACTGTCCAAGACCAGTTCTTAATTGTACAATAAGTCTAACAATAGGCCGTAGTTCGAAATTCAGGAAATTCTCTTCTAAGGAATATCAAAATTGTTTTTTGTTCGCATCACAGCATTTAGTTTCCGAAGTTTGCGCATTACGATTAACCACCAATGAAAATATTTTTACCTTTTCTGGCCTTAATGAAATTCAGCATCTGTCCAAGTACGGGATCCCTTTTGAGGTCAAGTCTGCACAAGAATGATATAAAATAAGCAGCTGTCAATGCAATTCCGGCCGCCATTTCGACCAAATTTGACACCCTTGTCGCCACAGAGACAATTTGGCATATAAGTTGGACGAAGTGAAATCCAATCAAAATAAAAGTTACGACATGTTTTCGTTTCCTTGTCGGTACGATAAGATCCCTGTGAGGATCATATGTTACAAAGAGACAGCTGTAAAAGTCGCTAATTTTGAAAGACTTTTTGGTTTTTTGTAATACATTTTCCATATTTTTAAAATACTTTAGAATCTAACGTTTAGATGTAAATAGTATTTATATGAAGTGGAAATAAATTTGATCAAGTTCGCAGAAATCGACTTTTTGTACGGATTTGGAGAGCGTTGCTTAATTATTCAAGAGGGTAAGACTTGAAGGAGACTCAGCTTGATTATGGTTGACGTGTTGATGGCAGGATATTGAACACTTTGTGTCGTGGGACCGTAGGGAGTGTAAAATAATTTATAATATTATTTTAAGAAATTTGTCCACCATTTAGCATTTAGGAATTACGAAATAAGTCATCGATAAGTTTTTTGAATGGTAATTATAATTGTAGAAAATGATCCTTATGGCGGTACACATTACCTATGTACGTACATTACCTATGTACGTACATTACCTATGTACGTATGTACATTACCTATGTATGTACATTACCTATGTATTGAGTGGGTTGTTGAAGGATTCGGATATTGATTAAGTGTAAGAGGGTGAATGAGAAGAAAAGGGGCGCGTTGGCCTGGTAATAAGTTTTAAAAAAAAAAAAAAAAAAAAGTAGCCATTTGTAAAAAATAAGTAGTCTGTAAGTTGAACTCGAAGAGAGAGGAAGTGTGATTTTTGCTGTTCATGCCAAATAGTTTGATTGAAATAAAGCTCCATTTTAATTTCCAAAAATAAGTATTTACAAGCTTGGTTATTTTAATTGCGAGTTAAAGTTAAGATTTCATCATCCTAAAGTCAAGTCAAGCGCTGAAAGCATTATCAAAGTCATTTTTAGGGCATAAGTAGCCAAAGTCTAGATTTCAAGTAAAGTTATATTACGGAAGAGGTACTAGTCCAGATAAGTAAGCTTGTCACGAGGATATCTGGTCAAGTTAAGTGTGCCTCCCGTGACACTTTGTAAATATAGGGCATTAATGTCATGAATATAATTAAACACTTGAATAGGCGTATTTTATAGAATATTTAGTTTATTGAGTTCTTGATGGTGATGTTGCCAAAATATCCAACAAACCAAATGACAGGAAGACATTATAAATTAAAATGATATTGAACAAGATGTAAATGCTTCAGGCACACCTTTTCTCTGTTTTTGACACACTTTAAACAAACCTTATGCAAAATCATAAACTTTTAAACATGGTTAAACACCGTATAGTAAAATTATTCAGATACTTCATCATCACAAATATGTACACTCTAAGAAGCTGGGTGATAGCCGTTATCGTATTTGTCACCAAATGACTCTACCGCTTGTGGTGATGGACACCCGAAGTCCTCCGAATTGGTTACAAGCCATCACTGCGTGGTAGCATATCTTCCACCATCGCTTGTAACCAGTGGCATTAAGTCAAGATTAACTTATAGATGAATCGATGTAAATTTTAGTGATTTTGGCTATTTTCAGTATATTGCATTGTTTCTGTTGTTAAACAACACCTACAAAAAATTGGTGCATAAAAATGTAAAATAGCGTTAAAAACATCCACAAAAAAATCAGGCAAAGCACACATAAATATTGAAATGCTTCTAAAGAAATAATTTTTTCGACATATTTTATTCATCACAACAATTTTGTGCTATTCCACGGACTTTCTTCAACAATATAATTCTTGTATAAAACTATTTAATTTTTTCAACTTTGGGTTTTCATTTTCAATTTGTTGCAGAGATTAGGGCAGCTTAGCATCTGTGTAGGAATATAATTAGATTTTTATGACTATCAGAGGTTTAAAAGTCATATTGAACGTACATGGTGAGTATATTTAAACGAGTACAGCCTAAAATAATGGACTGCAAGTTAGTAAAACAATTATAACTATTGTTTGTTTATATCAACAGCCGTGATTTTTTGGAATAATGTTTATGTGACAAATGTCTATTAAGACATAAAAAATGGTGATGATCGGAACACTACACGCTTGTAGAAAAGCAAAAAAACATGCACACCGCGTTGGAAGAACTGGCCGACTGCTTCCCCCACAGAATTGGAGATATGATGGATGCTAGCGGAGGAAGTACTATGTACTAGGCTATAATATATCAGAAGGAAAAAAATTGTAACTTTGGAAATAAACACATTTTTAGAACATGTATTTTTTGTACTCGTTTAAATATACTCACCATGTAATTTGTCATTTTATGCACATTTTATGCACTTTTACACATTTCTTGCATTATGCTTGCATAAAAATAATATTATGCGCCTAAAAAGAAACACTGTTATATTGTGGCCTAGAGATGCATTGATTAGTAGGGAGCAAAGGAGTGTTACATACAAAAATGTATCCGTTCATTCCCAACAGTAACAGCTACATAAGTCAGCAACTCTGAGTTTGGTACAGGTGCGTAAACTGTATATATTTTAATTATCATACTTTTTTACCTAATATACATACATATTCTTATCTGATATTACTAGGGTTTTCGACTCCCTGGGAGCGATAATATATTCCCGGAGTTTTGGGAATACAAAGTCATCCGTTAAATTTGAGAGGATTTCAAGTTAAAATTTTACCTATACTTCCCGCCTGTGAATTTTTTTGTTTGTTCAATATGATGCCCACCATTCTCAGCAATCACCCGAAGTTATCGTTTCCACGATCCAAACACGTTAACGCAATCGGCAGGCGTTATCATGCCCCACTCGTCCAAACTTAGTTTGCGGAGCCCATCTAAAGTTGGCGGATGTCTGTCTTTCAGCTTCTTTTTTAAACAGCCAAATCCATAGAAATGCAAAGGGCTGAGAAATTATTTGTATCATATAAGGTTTACTTGAGTAATGGTGAAAGCGCCAAGAACTACACCCATCTGGATTTTTGGATCATATGTTACGAAGAGACAGCTGTAAAAATCGCTAGTTTTGAAAGTCTTCCTGATTTTTTTTAATAGATTTTCCATATTTTTTTAATGCTTTTGATGTAAAGTTCGCAGTTCGCAGAAATCGGCACCTTGTGAAACCTGGATTTCGATAGCTTTGCTTAGTTATTCAAGAGGTTAAGACTTAAAGGTGACTCAACTTTAATATGGTTTATTTGTTGATGGCAGGATATTGAATACTTATTTGTAAATATATGTCATTAAGGAATTAAATTATGAACCTAATTAAACACTCTTACGCTGCTTAATTAGATGTGTAGTTATATTTCCCAATGTGTAAATGCTTTGGCACCCCTTTCGCTGCTTTTGAAAGTTAATCAAATGTTATGAAAATTATGTTTTAAATTTTGTTCACTAACTAACATATAATTACATTATTCATATATTTTGGCATGTTAATCCGTGCACATGATTGCAGAAACCAAGGAAAGATAATGTATGTTTTACCCAACATAACATAACATATTGATAACATATGTATGCCATGCGTGCACATATGGATTTACGTATATGTTGGGAGATAAATCTGCAATGCTATTGAATTATTAGTGTTTGCTGTGTGGGATTTTTTTAATTTTTGAGATGTAGTTTTGTTAATTTAGTTAATAATTATTTTTTTTAATAATTCTTGCTACACGGTGTATCAGTGTAGCACCAAAACAGCAAAAAAGCATGGAGCGATGTAACGCTAAATTGCTTTTTACATGCGTTTTTGCTATTGCTATTTAGCTTTTTTGCTATTGTTTTTTTGCTGTTTTAACAGTCGCACATCCAGCGGCATACTATACAACTATCTATGTTATAAGCTTCAATAAAGCAAAGAAGCAAAAAAACATCCGATTTTGATTAGCAAATATGCTGCTTTTTTCAGCAAAAAAAGCGTTTTTTTTGCTTGGGCGAACACTGGTGTATATAATATGTCCCTAGTCGCCAATAATATCGGGCCTCAGGATATTTTCGAGTGGCCAGCGACGTTGGCCTGAGGTACGATCCTGGCCACGCGTTTGAAGATGGGCCGTTGGTGGCCAAAAACTATCGGCCCGACAGTGTGTAAAAATTTTCCCAACCGCGAGCCACCAGTCCCCCAACATGTTTCTGATCACTTGCCACTGTCCCTACCATTCCCCAATCATTTCCAAAACACTCCAATTTCGCACTCAGAATTTATTTTATTCTTTATTTAATATCATGTAAGAGTGGAAAACAAACAAAATTGTCTTTAAAAGGTAACATAATGCATCTATGCGCAATTTCTAAACAATTCAGTTCACAAGATTTCTTTATAGAATTTTCTAGAACAAAAATTCCCAATACACAACTATTTATAGGCTTTTCATACAATGGATTTTTGTTGATAAATGTGTCATATTCAACTATTTTAATATTATTACATTTATTTAGCTTAATTCTACGAACTATAATAATTTCACCAGAGATCAAAGAGTAACCGTTATGTAATAATTTTGTCTTATCATCAACGCATTTTTCGGATAAATTTATTTTAAGTCCGTTACATTTTTCATTTTCTACTATTCTTTTTGCAACCTGTTGTAGATAAAACGTTTTTGCCCTGGTCATTTTCTTTAGTTGCTGCATAAAATTTTCAAAGTCAAACGCACTAATATTGTCCAATCGCCCGAAGTTTATAGCATCTTCATTAATATGTAGCAATCCGTGTACGTTATAAACCATAAAATTTACGTCATAAACTACTTTTGATTGTGATACAAAACTTACTAACAATCGTTTGGCTAAAGCATTCCACTCAGGATCATCAGCATTGGCTGACAAAAGAATGAACATGGCACAATGGAAATAGAGGAAATGATTATAATACTCCGTAGGAAGGATATTTTTTAGTGCTACAGGCCCTGTGTATAGCATGATTGTCCTAAACTCGGTTGCCTTAAAATTGTCTACTTCATTTAGACTTCGTGGTTTTCGCTGAAAATCACGTGGCATGAAAGTTTTAAAACTTGCAAATCTATCAGAAATTTGGTTTATAATTTTACTTTGCATCCTATGGGGCAATTTCCCTTTAGTCCATTGCCGAAGGAGCTTACGCATGATACCTAGGCAGCACATGTGCATATAATCGTAGGGAACCTGTGTCACTAAACCTATTTTTAATTTTGATAAAGGGGTAAAAAATTTATGGTGATCGTCGTGCAATTGTGTACGAAATGATTCATCTGTACGAGAAGCTGAGTCTAATTCTGTATAAATCACACTTTTCCCAAATTCACCATGCTGAACACATTTCTCGCACCCTGAATAACTATTGTGATTTTTAATTCCTTTAATAAAACTTCTAGCTGGAGCATCCGCAATAATACTTGAAACTCTAAAATGAAATTTTTTACCTAAATGATTTAGCCCATCTTTCTCTAATATTATTGCTTCGTTTACAAAATCATTTAGAAAATCTAAATTAAGCGGCTTTTGGAAGTATTGGCCAAAATTGTGACCTTGTGCTTCTGCTCAATGGAACTCCATCAACACCTACACATATTGTTACCAGATTATCACCAAAACTTTGAAATAATTTGATAAATATTGTCGACTTTGGCTGCACAATTTCAGCAAAATTTGTAATTAATCTTCTCAAATTATTTTCTATTCCAAAGTATACAAACTCCCCACCAGAAATAAAAAGAGTTTTAACTACTCGAGGAGTTTCTAATAATGTGCGAGGGTCAAGGGGTACATCTAAGTTGGAATTTTCAGTTAATATATGTAAAAGGTCCTTTAAGGCGACATGCGTAATATTATGAGACAAAGCCCATTCCCTAATCTTTTGAGAAAATACTGGCTGCTCTAAATTGAGGGAGTCATTTTGATTATCAGAACTGGTAAAGCTAAAACTGTTACTCTCTGATCTCGGTGACTGTTCTAAATTATTAGATCCAAAACCAACTATAGGAGATTCTAACACTGATTCGCCTGTCAGATACGATGTGGACATTGGAATTGTTGATGCAGTGGAACAATCGATATTATGGAGAAGAGATGTTACTTCCTCCTTTCGTCGTCTTCTTTTTGTTCGATTTGACGTGAGCATTTTTTCGTCTCACTTCTCGTCCGCCGTCTCTATCGTCAGCACCTTTCAACCAAACGGCAACGGAATTTCCAATTTCGTGGTCCGTCGATGAACTGTAGCCCTTAGTTAACCTCACCGATTCTAAAGTAAACAAATCTTTAAATACACCTCAATCTGTATTAACTTGTTTTGAACTTGTCTATTTTACCTCTTATAACTTGGTAAATTGGCGCATCCTTTAAAGCAACTTCAATATCTTTCCCTGCTCCGGTAATAGTAGTGATTTTCGCAAGATTATTTGCAAAAACCTTACCTAAAATTTTGCTAACGACACCAGACAGTCTATTTGCACTAAAGACAACTCGGTGACCTGAAAAGTGAATATATATAAATATATGACGTTCGGTTTAAATAATTTAATAATTTATTTAATTTTGAACCCTAACCAAACAATCACGATTCTCTGGCACCGCCTTTATCCATGCATTGAGTGACTGAAACTCGTCCACCGTCTCCACAGGTATTTTGTGCAGTTTTATTTTTGAAGGAATTGATATGTTAATTCCGCCAGATCGTCGTAGAAGTTCTGTGACGAGTTGGTCCAATTTAGTCAACCGTTCAAGGACAATTTTCTCAAATTCTGTGTATAAATGTATGCAAGTTACACAATAAAATTGTACAAAAAGTGTAAACATGTAAAATGTTTAAATGGGTTTAAATTTTTACGAGTAATATTTCTGCCAACTGCCGTCCCACTGTATCCAGGTAGATTGCTAACACTTCGAGAAGAATCACTTTCATCAGGTTTTGAAGTCAGTGCTACAGGATCAACCAGAACTAATTTTGTGCCAGATGTGATAGGGCTATTATTTGGACCCACTAAAATTATAAAATTAAACGTATCACCAAATAAGTAAAATAATAACCGGCAATTAAAAATATGAATTTTATATTAAGGAGGTTGGTTGTGCTCGGAATCACTTGAATAATTTAGTACGTCTGGTTTTGATTTGGAAGTGGGGGGTAGAGTAAATGCTTTCGTGGGAACCTCGATATCACTCCCGTCTACTGAATCCTTGCATGGTGACGATGAAGATGTTGACGATTTTTTCTTCTTCTTTGGCTTATTTCGCTTCCGTCGTCTAGGAAGATGACTTTCCTCATCATCCACAGTAGTTTCAAATGTTGACTGGTTTGACTTTTCGGCTAATCGAAGTACGATAATCGCATCCTCAAAAGTATCTAGAATAAGCAAAAAAGTAATTATGTAATGTGCACAAATATTTGAACTAATTATTGATTTATCTAGTTACCTTTAACTTTCAAAATTTTGCAAGAATGTCGACCCCAATTTTCTTCCGGTGCCTTGTGTTTTTTAACCATAGATGTGACGTTGGGTGATGATGGCCAGTGGACTATTGATGTGTCAATGAACCAATTTGTAGACACAATAGATACAGAATTATCATCCTTAATAAATTCGACAACTGCGAATTTATCTTTCGGGGGAAGAGTGATTTTAGCCATGCTGCCAGAATCTCGTGCTGAAAATCGATTTAAGTTTGTATTCTACGCTGCGGACGATAGGTGGCGTCGCATGGAATAATTGGCCACTAAAGGCCCGACTTCGTGCCGACATTTATTATTAAATGCATTTTAAATATGCTTTTGCCAACGTTTTCCCACTTTCGGGGTGAGGATATGTAGTTTCTTCGGGTACCGAATTTTTAAATTATTCAAGTGGGGAATGGTTGGCAAAGTCGGCCTACCATTGACCACCCTTGCCACTCTAGAATATTCTTCGGCCCGATAATCTTGGCGAGTAGGGGTATAAACATTTCTTCCAACAAATTTAGATTTCCTGGAAATTCTTGCTACCATTCTGTAACAAATTTATGTATAATTCCACCCCAAAGGTAATTGTTTATTCGTCACATATTTTTTTCATAATTTCACACAAGTAGAAAATGATAATCCTACAAATTTCAACCATAAATGATCCACCACTTGCAAAAAAACAACATTCCATAATTTAAAAACAATCAACTTTCACTCTCAATCCGAGTAATTACATCATCACGGTAAAACAATGGAATCATTATGCAACACAAACAGTAATCATGATAAGTAACCTTCGAATTCAGTAAACCAACCCTTCACCTCTAGATCACCGCTAAGTCTACAATAGATAGATAGATATTTATTTCAGATTGATATGGCGGCGACCTTTACAATCATATGTTTATATCATTACAATGATTTAATTAACGGGTGATCTTAATGTAGAAATCATTAATATAACACTAGTAATAATAACTAAAATTAACTAACCTATACTAATTTACACACTATCGAGATAAACAAGTTGTACCTTAAATTAATTAGACTTTACAAATGTGCACCTCTGCGACAGTTTCTAAGTCTCCAATAGGTATACATATGGTTACAATGAAATGTAAAATATGTTTATACATGTGCTTTAAGTTTACTGTTTGTATCTCCTTAGAACCTTCTTATACTAAGGATCTATTTCATTTTCTCGCCACAATGTTGCATTACTTTTAATTATTAATTGTTTACCAAAAATCACTTCCACAATTAAATGAAATGCATAAAAATTGATGCCATTACACGCTCGATTGCGTCAATTTTACGTTCCTGTACAAATTGTAGTTACTAAATTTGCACATATGGAAAAATTTAATTCCGTAATCGCATTTTGCTACATCTTATCTTGACCCTCATTAGTTTTGATTTGCACCAATAAATCACTCTTCTTACTGATGAATAAGTTCGCTTACCAACTTGTATCATGCCTTTGCAGATCGCGTTATAATTTTCGACAATAAAAAGCACACTACTAATCCCAATAATCACACCGGATAGCACGAATATAGTTATAATTCCACCATAAATCGACATTGGCTTAAACAATCCCTCTCCACTAGGTGGTTTTCGGCCTCTCTTTGTATAAATTCGACGACTAATCTCCTCCTCCAATCTCGAATAAATTCCAGACTCTACTAACCCTACAAAATATTTCGGAACCTTTGAACCCCATCCGCCTTCAAATGTCCACGCTCTCATACCCGGTCTCATATTTCCCCTCCCTTTATAAAATTTTCTGTGTGGATATTTCCCCGCGTAATATTTCAATTCTATATCGACTTGATTATTTTCTCCGATGAGGATACTCTTTTCACAGTGAGAAAGTTCCTTTTCGGCATATCCTTGATATTCGGCCATGTTCGCATATCTGCTTCCACTCGCTTTAAGAAATTTAGCCATTACCCGCGGCAACAGGATATGTTTTGGGCTCAGAGTTAGAAATTCGATCAGCTCGTCTCGTCTAATACGATTGGGTCGAATATTCTCGGCCCACTGCCTAATATCGATTTGAAAAAACAAAAACGATGATATATCTTCATAACTGTGGTCTTGCACCATCAAAAATTGAAAACAATTAGGATCCGATGATTTGAACGGGTCGCGAACATTGTCCCAATTTTCCAAAATCATAGAAAAATTCATGTCAGTAGTATTCACATAGAATCCTGTGTGTTTTGATAGTAGAGATTTTTCGCAAATGACCTCCTCAAACGTATCGGGTGTGTAGCCTCTTAACGGGGCATTAAACTCGGAAATCATCAAACTGCTGTAGCAATTCGTCAAGAGTACAGCGGCGGGACACCAGGCGCTAAATATGATGCGAAAAAACTGTGATACTTCAACTTTCTTTGGTACCGAGGTTGCATCGTCGAGCAAAATGGCGACAAATGGTAGCCAAATTGAAGTAAATAGTGTGGCATCGGTGGGAAGAGCGATTAATTTATAAATTGCCATTAAGACAATTAGTATTGTCAATGTGGTGAGTACTGCGACCCACAATGAGCTAGGGAATGGGGTCAAGTAGAATTGGAACGAAATATACTTGTCTTCATAGCATGATAGGAAATTTAAACTGCGGGATTTCGTTACTACACTTGCAAACCTTGCGTCCAAATGTACAATTTCTGATTTAATAATAGGAGAGTGATGATTATTATGCAGATGTACTAGTACTATAGTAGAATTCGATTTGCCTAAGATAAGTTTTGCCATGTAGATATGCATATTAGACCATTGTTTTGTATCGAAAGGGTTCGGCATCTCGAATTGTAGCGCATTATTAGGAATGGCTAAATTATGTAGGTTTGACAACGTCCCGACGCCATGAACGTACTTCCAGATGTGTGAGAAACGTGCCAGTTTTTGATACTTTTTCAAAATATTTCCATCCCGAAAAACCCCACATACCGTTTGTTCCAAGATAGGTTTGCTTCGCGTAGTATGGACGCACAGCTTATACGACGATCTGTTTTCAGCTTGATGAAAGAATAAAAATGCAAAATTCTGTATATCATACCAAGGAATGATATCTATCATATTTTCGGTAAGTATGGTCTTCATAAATTTCACTTCCAAGTCTACTCCGGCATTACTTGGGTTGGCGATGATAAACACATAAACGTTTTTGGTTGACGTGATAAACGTTTTCTGAACAAAGTTTGCGCCGTTCCGTTTATATATAGCGTCTGGATCGTTGAAGTAGAGATGGACGACGGTCGCGATTTCAATCCATCTTGTGTAATCTTTTCCGCCAGGGTGTCTACTCTGATGTAGTCGTCTTGAAAACAAAACACTAATTTTACACTGGGCAGGACGTACCTTGGAAATGTCGATGGGGAATGGATATAGTTTCTTTTTATAGTAATAATATCGGAAAATGTAGTAAAGTTTGTATGCACGAATCATCTTAACGATCGTAGTTGGAAGGGGTGTGTCATAAAGGGGAAAATTGTCCGGGAATGTGTTATCGTGTAAAATTCGAAGATCACAGTTGCTAATTCCGCGAAATAGATCGGTATATTGATTAGCAAAGCAAGATTCAAGTTTGAGAAGAATTAAACAGAATTTTAAACATTTGGAATACATTTTAACATGACCAAAAACGGCTTGGAAAGGTTTACTTTTTCGAACTTGGTTATTTGTGGATCAAGGGAATGAATTTGTATTGCTGGTAATTCAATTGTTTAATATTTTACTCCTTGCGAATAAAGCAAATGTGACTGTTTGCAAATTATTTTCGAATCTGTTATCGAACATATGGCGCTGTTATGTACATAAGTGATAAAATGAAAAAGAAAGGCTTCATTAGATAAATGGAGTTTCTCCTAATTACAATAAGTGAAATATTGGGGGTATTCATGCAAACTAAAAATATAGTATTGTATAAATTCTTAAAAAATGTATACGCGACATGTATGAATTTCGTTTAGCATCGCATTTTCCAATATAATTCAACCAACTTATCTAAATTTTAATGACAATAGTTACAAAAATATTTACATGTCTTGTCATCAGAAATAATTTTAAAGTTTGGGACGTTATGTTTCATCATGATATGCCTCATTGACTTGGAAACCCTCATTAGTTTGAATGTTTGACATAAACACTTTTATTAATTTACTAATAATATTTTTAAGTTGGTATCATGCAATACGCTTATGTACATAATTTAAATATTTGCTGGTTGTGATACAAAAGAAAGTTAAAGAAAACAGATTAACTTTAATCAACTTCTTTTCTAATACCGGTAGAGTGATTGATAAATTTTAAACAAAGATAATATATCCACATAAAAACTACTTGAAATCTACTTATTTATTTGTGTATTTTGTTAAAAAAATTCACCATTCTTTGGATATTTGACAAATTTCGGCATTAATCTTTTCTTTGTACATTTCGCAAACGTTTCGACACTATATATGTATCAGAGATCGACGCCGCCGCGCCGACGCCGCTGACGCCGACTACTTTTTCGACGGCGCCGCCGCCGATAAAATTTGTCGGCCCGCCGCCGTTCCCCAAAATTTGACGCCGAATTAAAAATTTAGTAAAATCAATTAAAATTCAGCAAATCTCAACGAATTGCATAGAATGAGATAAGAAATAAGATTTTATGTTTCAACTTACACTTATTGTATTTAAAACTACATGATGCATATTTTTTTTTGCTTAGAAATTTATGTAAAATTGCATTTTCAACCCGAAGCAGGGCTTGAGTAAGCCATTCAAAAATGGAAATCATTATCACTTTGCAAAACTACGCCAAAAAATAAATTCGGGGTATAATTCTAATACAGGAGAGACTAAATACTATGTAGGGTTTGTACAAAATTGTAAAATTTATTGCTTTTGTCCATATCAAAATTATGTAAGAGTTATTAATTAAATTAATTTTCATTTCAATAAGAATGCAAGGAAAAGGTTGAATAAAAAAACATGAAATATGGCTACTTTTTGCAAAATTTATAACTATGTCTACTCATTCACTCTTATTATCGCCGTCTTGCCAAGTTTCAGATTTCTCTCCAATATAACTCGGAGGTGGTGTTGGCTCCACGTGAGGATTCGCATCTCCTGGGACCAACGTCTGTACAAAGAAATTCGCAAATTATAAATAATTGTATTCTCTAAACAAACGATGTTACATAAATATCTATTTACTTACGTGACAACAAGGTTTGTATGTTAGTCGAACCACAACGAGACTA
This sequence comes from Folsomia candida, assembly GCF_002217175.1. NCBI lineage: Eukaryota > Metazoa > Arthropoda > Collembola > Entomobryomorpha > Isotomidae > Folsomia > Folsomia candida. The sequence continues at coordinate 1,724,691 of NW_019091221.1, read as the reverse complement.
AACATCGCGACCATGATCAAAATTACTACAGCTTGGATGCCAATTATCACAGATAAATTTGTGACTAGCGAAGCCTCATAATTAGTTTTGGTGCCGTATTTCTGCAAAATCTGAGAGGTCGAAGTTTGAACTTCTGGGTCAATCGTGATCTCATTTCTGGATTCAGACACACTTTCCGGTCTCGTTGAGGGGGTGGTATAGTCTGAAATTGTGATACCCTGATAGGCCCAGCCGTGCCGATTTTTCACCGTGCACCAGAATGTCGAAGGATCCATGTAGGCCGAACTATTTGCCCAGATTTCAACCCTACTTTCCCAATTGTATCGGTATAATTGCCCCGTCTGCGAGGGGGGTGGGGACACGGTGTAAATGGAAATCCCGTTCCCACTGAAAGTAAAAATTCAGAATTTTAAACTTTGTAACGTTACGAGTCGTAAGTTACGACTACAAAGATAAATAGATAATTAGTCTTTATTTCGTGATTTTATTTGATTTTAATACTTATATGATGTGATTTTTGTGATTTTACTAGTCGCCATCTAGCGGCTTAGATGTTAACCAATTATGCAATATCGCTATATGGCGACTATTAACATCAGATTAACATCACATAGATCGCATTAAGTCACATAAATCACATTAAGTCACTTAAATCACATTAAGTCACATCAAGCAAAATAAATCACATTAAGTCACATAAATCACATTAAGTTACATAAATCACATTAAGTCACATAAAGCAAAATAAATCACATTAAGTCACTTAAATCACATTAAGTTACATAAATCACATTAAGTCACATAAAGCAAAATAAATCACATTAAGTCACATAAATCAAAATAAATCACATTTTATTGTGATTTCAGTCATCCTAGATGACAAAAGTTTCCACAAAATTCAAATATCTTGTCCTTAAGCATACACATTTTCTCAGGTGTGAGTAATGAAATGGAAAATTGGTAACGATTCGTCACAATTAATTTTTACACATCAATTTACCTCGTTAGCAAATCACCCGTGTGATTTGGACCTTGCCTCCACTCAAATTCCGGCCCTGGGTAACTTTCCGCCACACATGTTAGCAGTATCTTCTTCCCTGTAACTTTTGACGACACCTTTATATCCCGCACTGGACAACCCAGATCTCCCGGTGGGATCGTGGATAACACTCGACCCCTCAAATTATCCGGCGTTTGACAAACCACATCTCCCGAGACATCGACTTTCCTCACATAGCGGAGATAGTCGTTTAGAAAGTGCATGTGGCAATCACATCTCCACGGGTTGTCTCGCAATGTGAGGTTGCTGAGAAAAATTGCACCTTCAAAATTTGTCCAGCTCAATGTCTCCAACTTATTGGAGGCCAGATTTACTACGAATGCAAACTTGTTCCTGAACGGGTAACCTGTAAGTAAATTTCATGTGAAAATATAAACTACCTACAGAACAAGTTCAAGGATTGCAAAAAAATAGGCGCCATCTATCCACGTGTGCGAATATTACGCCTGCGTTTTTGTAATCAGATCGCGGTGTGATTTAATATAATTTATTCTGATTTTAATATTCGCCATCTAGTCATGTGCTACAAAGTTAACATTTACACGGCTAGATGGCGACCATTAAAATTACAGTATTCCAATTAAATCACAAATCACGTGAATTCATCAAGTGTGATTTTCACACCATTATACGACGGATGGCGGCTAGTCCTTCACCTTTTTTTGCACTGGAGTCATAGAAACACTAAAATGTGTAAACATTGCCTACATAGATAAGTACTCACCTGGTGGAAGTTTTGTCATCGAGCAATTACTCAGATCCACCATTGCGTTTATTGCTACGGGTGCAAAGGAAAGTTGCTTGATCGGATTGCCACTTAGGTTCACGTATTCCGGGGAGTGTGTGTAACGGTCCAATTTTACGGAAGATATTTTGTTCTGGCTGAGGTCGACGTGGACATTTTGGAATTCTGTGATTCCCAGAAATGCCGCCTCATCCACCTCTACAAGTCCGGAGGAGGACAAATTGATCGATTTCAGGTTGTAGAATCCCGCATTGATGAAGACGTTGGAGGTCAAATGGGTCAAGGTGTTGGTGGGGGAGGAGAGGTCGAGGTGCTGGATGTTAGAGGGGTCAGAAAAGGTCGGTATGGACGAGCAGTCGGAACATTTCAAGGTGGCACTGGACAATGAACATGTACAGGGTGTCACGGGACGAGAGAGGGTGGACAATACGAGGACAAATAAAAACACACGGGGTAGAAGGGACGTCATTGTTATGTGAATAGTACAATGACGAAGGGAGCGATGTATCCGCCTGGACGGAGAAGCAAGGACTGTAGAATGTAATGGAAAGACTGATGGTTGTATTTGCTAAACTAAGGAAAAGACAGGGTTCCGTGTCCCTAGTGTAATTAATTGCACATGGTAAACAATAATTACACAATGTCATTACCAAGTTTGGTAAAGTTTGGTGATGAATAAATTAACAAATATGAATTTCTTGTATTTTAAGTTGCGCAAAAATTGTTAAGTTTTAATTGACAATAGTAACTACGTTCACATAGAGTAGTACCGATTCCGACTAATTATCCTAGGGAATCATGGGATTTTCGAGCTTCTAAATTTTTATTTAAATTTAAAGAATTGATTCTTATTCCCACATCAGCCCAGAGTTGACATAGATTTGTTGGGAATATTCCCAAATTTGTTGTTGCTCCCATAGAATTTTACGCAATATGTACCACCCTGGTTCAATATAACCTTGAGAAATATTGTATTCTTGGAAAAAGGTTCAGCATTCCAAGCATGAAAAGATGTGAAGGTCGAGAAGAAGAGTTGGGTAGATAGAGTTTTAACTTGAGACTCGATCGGTTATGTGGACTTTCCAGTTATTGGAATAATCCTTAAGTCTAGAATTTTTGACTTTTATCCAATGCGTCGTTTTAATCTGGAATAAAATCTTAAATTTATTACAAATTAATTCAAATAAATATATGTAACTTCTTCGAATAATTATGAATCATTAATGATAGCTTTATTTTGATGAAAACGTGGTAAACAAAGCTATTTTTAATATAGTCACCTAAAATCTGAATCTATTGTTATGTAAAATGAGACCACGATTATTAATTTATTCGGACAAATCATGTGATTATGACTGACGAATTCTACATGTATTAAATAATCAATAAAAGTTTTGAAAAGAAATGTATTTATATAAAGGTCTGATTCGCATTCCAGGTATTGGGACTATGAAATTGGCGAATTGCACGTGTAGCAAAAATTATATAAATAATTTCATCATCGATCACTTGACAGATTTTAATATGCTTAAAATATTCCAATAATCTTACGTACGTGTCAGCATTATAAATTAAAATTTTCCACCAGATGTTCATCATTGTTATATTTCATCAAAACGGGTATAAAACGGTGCAATATTCGATATCAATTTAATTCACTTGTCTGAATTTTGATCCAACACTAAGTAAGATAAATCGTCATCGTTATGAAAACCTTCATCATTCTGCTCTTCTTCGTTGCAATGGCGATGGCGGCCCCACAAGTGGAATTCGGCAGTTTTTCGGCTGGATCGAACACTGATTCTGAAAACGTCCTTTCTGGAGCGTTCGGCATCGGATCGGGATATGGGGGTGGTGAAGAAATCAATGGCGGGATGGTACGATCTGCAGGAAACGATTGTTGTTGGAATAGCGAACCGAAGTAGGTTTCAAGAAGAAAAAACATACAAAAATTTTCAAATATTACCCTTCTCTAAGTGATGAATTGTTATCTGGACTGATTTATTCGGGGAATATGCACTGTAATTCAAAAATTTTCAATAACACCGCATTATGTTGAATTTGTAAAACTAAAATAATATTCAATTGCATTCAAGGAATTAAAATATTGTTACGCAAATTACTCAAGTGCATATCTTCGGCAAATTAAATAAGGTTACGTGTTCATTATGTATTTCGTTTTTACAAAACCTTTAAGGATTTATTATGCGAATTCGATCACACAAAAGTACATATTTTACCACATTTTATATTCATCATAACTCATAAGATAGATAAATGCTGTTCAACAAAGAAAATTATAGTCATGTCCAGTGTTCCCAACTTGTAATTCCCACACTAGCAGTGTTGCATATTTCCCACCTAAAAGACTTTTTCCCAGTGGGAAATGGGAAAAAGTGGGAAAAAATGGGAAAAATGGTAAGTGGGAAAAAGTGGGAAAAATTGTCGCCACCTAGCGTATGTTACATAAGAACTAACGTTTTTCCCACTTTTTCCCATTTCCCACTGATTTTGGTGGGTGGGAAAAAGTGTCTTTTTCCCACTTTTTCCCACTGTCCGGTAAAAAGTGGTTTATACCACTTGCAACACTGCACACTAGAAAATATGTAGGTGGGAAATAGGTTTTATTTCCCGTCTCGGGAAATATGTAGCTCCTTCTCGAGATGATAAACTGATGAAGGTTAATGCCTATAATTGTCAAATATCCAAAGAGTGGTGAATTTGTTTTAATAAAATACACAAATAAATAAGTAGATTTCATGTATGTTTATATATTATCTTTGTTTACTGGTATTGGAAAAGAAGTTCATTAATGTTGATTAAAGTTGATTTGTTTTCTTCAAATATTTTGCATCACAAGTAGAAAAACATTTAAATTATGTAGATAAGCGTGCTGCATGATACGAACTCAAAATATTATAAAGTGTAAACATGCAAACTAATGAGGGTTTCCATGTCAAAGTAGTTGGTGTCATGATGAAACATAACGTCTGAAATTTCTACAACAAATTATTTCTGATGCCAAGTTATTTGAATATTTTGTCAATGTTGTCATTAAAACGGTGGTATGTAAGTAGGTTGAATTATATTCGAAAATGCGATGTTAAATGACATTCATATCACGGATATTTACATACATATGTTAATAATTTATGCCACACTAAATTTTTGGTTTGTGTGAATACCCCCAATATTATCGCTTATCGTAATGAGAAGATATTCTATTTATCTAATAAAGCTTTTCTTTTTCATTTTATCATGTATGTGCATAGCAGCGATATAAATTCGAATTCAGATTCTATTGAAAATAATTTGCAAACACTCGATTTTGCTTGAGCAAAATATTAAACAATTGGTTTACCAGCAATAAAAATTCAAACTTTTGATCCACCAGCAACCAATTTCGAAAAAGTGAAACCTTTCCAAGCTATTTTTGGTCATAGCGGATTGTCAAAATGTATTGCAAGTGTTTAAAATTCTGTCTAATTCTTCTCAAACTTGAATCTTGCTTTGCTGATAAATATGCCAATCTATTTCGCGGAATTAACAACTGTGATCTTCGAATTTTACACGATAACACATTCCCTGAGGATTTTCTTCTTTCTGCTGCACCCCTTCCAACTACGATCGTTAAGATGATTCGTGCATACAAACTTTACTACATTTTTCGATATTATTACTATAAAAAGAAACTATATCCATTCCCCATCGACATTTCCAAGGTACGTACTGCACGGTGTAAAATTAGTGTTTTGTTTTCAAGACGACTACATCAGAGTAGACACCCTGGCGGAAAAGATTACACAAGATGGATTGAAATCGCGACCGTAGTCCATCTCTACTTCAACGATCCAGACGCTATATATAAACGGAACGGCGCAAACCTTGTTCAGAAAACGTTTATCACGTCAACCAAAAACGTTTATGTGTTTATCATCGCCAACCCAAGTAATGCCGGAGTAGACTTAGAAGTGAAATTTATGAAGACCATACTTACTGAAAACATGATAGATATCATTCCTTGGTATGATATACAGAATTTTGCATTTTTATTCTTTCATCAAGCTGAAAACAGATCGTCGTATAAGCTGTGCGTCCATACTACGCGAAGCAAACCTATCTTGGAACAAACGGTATGTGGGGTTTTTCGGGATGGAAATATTTTGAAAAAGTATCAAAAATTGGCAACTTTTTCTTGCATCTGGGAATACGTTCATGGCGTAGGGACGTTGTTCGACAAAGATAATATACTTATTCCTACGGATGAGCTACAATCCGACATGCAGAACCCTTTCGATACAAAACAATGGTCTAATATGCATATCTACATGGCAAAACTTATCTTAGGCAAATCGAATTCTACTATAGTACTAGTACATCTGCATAATAATTATCACTCTCCTATTATTAAATCAGAAATTGTACATTTGGACGCAAGGTTTGCAAGTGTAGTAACGAAATCCCGCAGTTTAAATTTCCTATCATGCTATGAAGACAAGTATATTTCGTTCCAATTCTACTTGACCCCATTCCCTAGCTCATTGTGGGTCGCAGTACTCACCACATTGACAATACTAATTGTCTTAATGACAGTTTATAAATTAATCGCTCTTCCCACCGATGTCACACTATTTACTTCAATTTGGCTACCATTTGTCGCCATTTTGCTCGACGATGCAACCTCGGTACCAAAGAAAGTTGAAGTATCGCAGTTTTTTCGTATCATATTTAGCGCCTGGTGTCCCGCCGCTGTTCTCTTGACGAATTGCTACAGCAGCTTGATGATTTCCGAGTTAAATGCCCCGTTAAGAGGCTACACCCCGGATACGTTTGAGGACGTCATTTGCGAAAAATCTCTACTATCAAAACACACCGGATTCTATGTGAATATTACTGACATGAATTTTTCTATGATCTTGGAAAATTGGGACAAAGTTCGCGACCCGTTTGAATCAACGGATCCAAATTGTTTTCGCTTTATAATGGTGCAAGACCACAGTTGCGAAGGTATACCATCGTTTGCTTATTTTCAAAACGATATTAGTTATTGGGTCAAGAAAATTCGAACCAATCGAATTAGACGAGACGAGCTGATCGAATTTTTAACTTTAAGCCCAAAGCATATCCTTGCTTCGCGGGAAATGGCTAAATTTCTTAAAGCGAGTGGACGCAGTTTTGCGAACATGGCCGAATATCAAGGATATGCCGAAAAGGGACTTTCTCACTGTGAAAAGAGTATCCTGATTGGAGAAAATAATCAAATTGATATAGAATTCGAATATTACAGGGGGAAATATCCGCACAGAAAATTTTATAAAGGGAGGGGAAATATGAGACCGGGTAGTAGAGCATGGACATTTGAAGGCGGAGGAGGTTCCAGGGTTCTAAATTATTTTGTAGGGTTGGTAGAGTCTGGAATTTATTCGAGATTGGAGGAGGAGATTAGTCGTCGAATTTATACAAAGAGAGGTTGAAAATCACCTAGTGGAGAGGGATTGTTTAATCCAATGTCGATTTATGGTGGAATTATAACGATTTTCGTGCTATCCGGTGTGCTTTCTGGGATGAGTGGTTTGCTTTTTATTGTTGAAAATTATAACGCGATCTGCAAAGGCATGGTACAAGTTGGTAAGCGAACTTATTCATCAGTAAGAAGAGTGATTTATTGGTGCAAACCAAAAGTAGTGAGGTTCAAGATTAGACGTAGCAAAATGAGGTTACGAATAGAATTTATCCATACATGCAAATCAATTAATGTAAACATTTACTAACTACTTTAAAAATTAAAGGAACGTAAAATTGACGTAATTGTGGGTGTAATGGAATTATTCATATGAACCTTTTTATAATAAAGATCGATTTCTTCTTCTTTCCACAATGTTGCATCACTATTTATTACCAACTGATTACCACAAAACACTTCCGTAATTAAATGCTGATACAAACATTAAACTTTTACTTACTTTCATGATATACAGTATGAAAAACAATTCTTGGTACCCAGAGGCAGTTTTTATTACGATATGATGCCGTAAACATAGAACTTTGAAACTTTCAACATATAACTCCACTCATTGTTCATGAGTGGAATTTTATGGAGAATATTGTTCCACTCTTGTGGAATTTTTGTTAATCATGTACCACTTCTTGTCCCGTACTATTCACACGGACAGGATTAACCAATTGTCTCAAGAAAAAGTTATAAAACAAACCTTTTGTTTCGAAGCTTGCAAAGGGAAGTTGCCATATGTCCCACCTATTTCCTAGGTGTGGTGGGAAATAGCTTAGGAAAGTGGGATATTGGTAACATTGGCCCAGTGGTGAGCTTGGTCTCAGCCAGCCCCAAAATTTAACATTGGTAGCCGGATAGGCTGAGTTTTTCGGGGGCTGTGCACGACACACGTCACCAACAGGGGGGCGTGCGTCAAGAATGTCACCAATTTATTTGGTGATTTGTATTATACGAATAATAAATCCTAAAAAATTTCGTATAGTGCAATGGCGTAGTGGTTATCAATATTTTAGATAAGTATACAAGTTCACTATTAATTAAGCGAATCACCCAAAAATTAAAATTTAAGCTTATCTTAATTTATAATCGTTACCCACAGTGAGAAATACCCAAAACAACGCTTATCTGGAGACTTATCGATCTTTACGATAAGCACACAAGTTAGTCATTTATCAACCGAATCGTCTTAAATTTAAAATTTAAGCTTATTCTGATTTATAATCATGATCCAAGGTGAAAATACCCAAGAAAACGCTTATCGGATGATAATGGATTAACTTGTGCTTATCTTAAATATCGATAAGTCTTCAGGTAAGTGTTTTCTTGAGAATTTCTCACCGAAATGCTTAAACTTAACGGAGTTGATAAAAGTTACCAGTATTACATTTTTTTCAGGTTCAATGCATTTCTTGCACTGCAAAGTAAAAAATGCACGAAACCGGAGCTGCAAGAACGTGTAACGTGATGCACAAAATTTAACGACATCTAGCAACGCGGCTAATTAACTATATTGGCGGGAGAAGTTTCTTAAGGGAAAAGATGTGAAAAAAACACTGTGTTGCATTGGTTTATTGCAAGTGGTTAATTGTACCCGAAACATTGAGTAAAACGTGAAACTATCTTTTGCAAACTATAGACATGCCTTATGCAAACGTGCCGTTGTCAGTACACCACTCAACTACCCGCCGTAGCTGAATTAATTTTTGTAGCATTTTTTCACACTGGGTTCGAAAGCCACTTCTTTATTTCACGAGGCCGATGCCTTTTACTTATTTAAATTTATGCAATTACTGACCCTCCTAAATTAATTAACGTTTTAGATTAAGCTACCAATTTCTTTTAGCTAAATTGACCACCATTTTGTTATCGGTTGGGTAATAAAATGATTGCAAAATTTAATACATGTTGGAGACACATGTTCGATACATCCAAGGTTTCGCATAGTTCGCATCCCAGTGGGAAATAGGTGGAAAGTGGGAAATGTGAAGTGGAAAAAAGTGGGAAGTTGGGGAGGCCTGGAACAACTTCTTTATAAGCTAATATTTAAAAAAATCTACAACTATACTGTAACTTCGTATTCGTGTTCTCCATGAAATTGTAAGAAAACAAGTGGGTAATATGATTCGAATTGAATAATATTTCAAATGGGAAAATTGAAATATGAACAGTTTTTATGATAAGTGTACATGTAGTATGTCAAAATGCTCAGAATTTCATGGAGATGGTGAATATGAAGAGCGATTTCATGAGCCATCATTTTTCCCACTCTTAGACGATAAAAACCACTTATTCTCACTTGTCCTGGGAGAAAGCTTTTGGAAGGGAAATAGGCAACACTGGTCATCCTTTAATGTACCAGCGTACATTAAATATATAACATATAACTCCATTGTTAAATTTGGAGTGTATGTACACAATTCAATGTAGTTAGTCAAACTAGTAAATAGGCAGGTTGAGAAAATGAACTTGTAATGTTAACTTGTACGTGTATTAACTATAGCTACACGTTATGAACTTTTTTACAAGTTCGTTTTCTCAACCTGCCTAATTTTTCGGTCGCATCCGGCTCATATTCTTTTAGCACAGTGTTTTCTCAATCTCCCCATTTCCCACTGTACCAACAAGTGGGAATTAGACATTATTCCCCATGTCCACTTCCTACTGGTATTTCCCACAACGAAAAAATTTGATTAATTTCTTTTATCAATTTATACGAAATTTACTACATAAATAATCACATAAATATATTTTCTATATTAATACGGTTGGTTTTGTGAGACATATTTGCGAAAAATATTTACCGTTTAAATTTAATATCGTTGGTATCAAATTGGTTTATTGGTCAAGTATTCTGTACAGTGTTGCAAGTGGTATAAATCACTTTTTACCGAATAGTTGGAAAAATTTACTTTTTTCTACCCACCAAAGTCATTGGAAAATGGGAAAAGTGGGAAAAACGCTATGTAAATAGGTGGCGGCAATTTTTTCCCATATTTTCCCATTTTCCCCACTTGTTCCGTTTTCCTACCGGGAAAAATTTTTTAGGTAGGAAATATTCAACACTGATTTTGTGACAATTAGACTGAACTAGTCTTTAGTGCCCGGCTAGCGGGCACCGACGAATCTATATGATAATTTAGAATGGGTGTCCGTTTCATGCTAACAAAATTGACAAAATTAATCGTTTTTGCCTCAGTAAAAAAACAATTTATTTATTTAAAAAAACCTTATTTCTCAATTAAATTAAGGTCAGGAACTTCGTGGGTGAGAATAGCCGTACTTGTCTCCATAGCTTTCTTGCGTCCTTCTGCCTCCGAGTTCCTTTTGGCATTTTTCTCGGCCTCATCAGCCGCTGAGGCAAGGCGTTGATCTTCTAGCCGTTCCGCCTCCCTCTGCCGAAGTTCTTCGACCTCTGATCTTAAACGTTTCAATTCTTCCTCTCGATCGAATTGTAACTTTCTTTTTTTGGCTCGAGCTCGTTGAACAGCGCTAGTGTTGACGCGCCCGCATGATTCGCAGCAAAGATCTTCCACTATAGAAAATTTAAAAATTAAAGACACTATTAAATTGAAGACCATAATTCTTGATTTGGATGACATACCGTGCAAATATCTTGAACACCCTTCGCACCGACCAAATCCAGTGGCCTTATCCCACCCTTCGGTTAATGGAAAGTCAAAACAACAGTTCTTGACTGGGCACTTCTTAAGCCGGACAAATCCTTTTACGATTAAACCGCATTTTCCGCAGTATCGGTCAAGTTGAGAAGATAACACAGGAGTTGGCTGGTTGGGGAGTCGAAACATTTTTGGTTGTCTGCAAAAAAAATATAAATAAAAAGGTTGCCCACGACAACCAACGTGTGGTGGTTGCCGTGGGCAATTATTAATTAATCACCACTCCCCCTTTACCCCCTTTAACTAACCTTATTATGACGGGAGGAGGAGGAGATGTGAACGGCCGCTGTTGTGTTGAAGAAGTGTGGTGGTGCGTAGTGGTTTGAATGAGGAGGAGAAAAAGTAAGTGCAAGTCACGTGTGGGGCGGAATGAGAAAGTGCGGGGAGAGTAAATCTGGTCTGACACACACACACAGTTGCGCATCCAAATAGAGAACAGATAATACTAATAAATGAACATGGTAGGAAATTTAATATAAATTTTTAACAGTCGATTCTGCAGTAGGGCTGAATAAAGTCATTTTAAAACAATCTGTACAAATTTGATTGCTCTTGTATCATGATTTTGATTTATTTATGTTATTCCTAACCACTGAAATTGAAAGATTCATTAGTCATCTTGATTTAAAATATTTATGTTTAATCCTTTCGCTTGAATTGTTATTAAAAAATAATCCAGTCCAATTATTTTATCTACATGCATCCCAACAAACTAAATATTTCATTTCTTGGCGTGTGTATGGAAATATTAATATTGTATCGTAGCGTTAGTAAGGAATACGGACAACAGTTTTGAACTACTGTTTCCATTCGTAGTTTATTATGATGTATAGCTCGTTATTGTAATTTTGGATAAAAGCTGAAAAAATGGGGTAGAAAGGAAACGTCTAGCAGAAAGGGTGCTCAAGTTATATAAAACTAAAGTCAGCCGTGATTCTAACATGACGTGGAATTTAAACAGCAAAATATTTCAAACTCGAATATGCACATGGAAATGTGCAAGGGTTGGGAAAATGTAACTTTCACAAACCCAATCGATCAGCCTGGACGACTAGAGTGAAGAATATATATAATTCATAGTGTTGCATATTTCACACCTTCAAGACTTTTTCCCACGAGAGGTGGAAAAAAGTGGGAAAAAATTGATATTTACCGTCCAAAAGTGGGAAAAATGGTGCCCATATATTTAGTTATGGAAAAATTTAATTTCTTTAAAAATCAGTACTTTTGAAATCGATCTTCATATTTATCATCTCCATGAAATTCAACTTGAATCGATTTTTAAAGTATTTTATTTTAAAGAAATTGTTTCCAGTCGTCGGAAAATAGTTTATCTCAACTTTTCCCGTTTTTTCCCATTTCCCACTGATTTTGGTGGGTGAGAAAAAGTGTCTGTTTCCCACTGTCCCGTAAAAAGGTAAATACCACTTGCAAAACTGATAATTCAAAACCAAGCCATCCACATCCAAGTTTGTATACTGCTTGTACCAAGATTTGTACAAACTAGTCGTGCAGTATTAAAACGGGGATTATATCGAGTTTCAAATTTAGTAAAAGATTCGCTGTCCTACACACTTTTGTACCATCTAGTCCAATAGATTTGAACTCATTCTGTATATGTTTCAGAATAATGAAGAATATATGAAGAATTTTCTTCAAGAAATGTTATTGGTTGAGGGATAAGCAGATAAGTTTAGTTATGTGAAATTTTTTTTTAATTTTTGATTTCCGATTTCCGCATTTAGAAAGAAGATGACATCCTCGACATTTCATTCATTGCGCCAGTTAACGTTTCCATCGTCAAATATTCCATTGATTTTAATTTGCTCAAAGTTGACGCTACGTTTGAACCAATTAGTTTTCAAATTGGACAATGGACACTTTGTACGAACCGAGTCCAACCGTCGAATCGTGTTGCAGCGTTTCTTATCCATTTTCTTATTCCTGGTGCATGGCATTTTTCAATTGAAGTGGTTTCTATTCAACTGGTTGTACCCGACAAATCCACCCGTGCAGAATTGGATGCTTGTCATAATGGCGTATTGTTTTACGACGGTGTCAGGCACTCTAGTCGGGGTAGATCAAGCAAACAGGCTTGAGATGGAGACACGACTCTTGTTGAATTCAGCTATGAAAATTGAAATCGATTGCAAGGAAAAAGGTACTTAATGTTCTGAAGGTGATGATCATAGTGATGTGATTATTTGTAATTATTATAATTTTTTATTTTAATATATAGCGTAGTTTTTATGATCTATTTTGATTTTAACAGTCGCCATCTAGCGGGGTACATGTTAACTGTATAGTATGTATTGGTAGATGGCGACTATTAAAATTACACTAAATCGCACCGTGATATGATTTCAAAAGAATTAATCCTAGAAATTAATTTTCATTGACTTAATTAAAAAATTAAAGTTTCCTACAATTACCAGGTATTAACGTCGTGCACATCTACTACGTCTTTTTCTTCGTCATATGGATGCCTGCTCTGCTGCTCGTATCGCCTGTAGTTACGTTTATGCCGCTGTTTCTGCCCTGCATGCCACCAATCTTGACAAGTATGGTTTTCACGGATTGTAACCTAAGAGAGGCCGAGGGTCAGATTGGGATCCTGATTCGCACTTTAATTGCCATTGTGACCGGATACTTTTGGATCGTTGCCACTAACACAATTATCTTCATAATTGGAGTCATGTTACTGTATCCGATCTAAGTGGAGCTAATAATTCTGGAAGTTTTGAAAAAGTTGGTATTTATAAAATCCATGTAGATAAATACTTAATGAAAATTAATATTGTGAATATTTTGCAGGAACTTGGAACAAAATGGGGCATCCTTTTATGCCAAAGTTGCTCAGTATCGGACACTTCAGTTGTTGTCGAGTTTGCACAATTCAGTATTTCGACTACCCGCCATGCCGATTTTTGTCGGAGCGATAATTACGTGTGAAAGTTGTGCTTTGTATATTTTGATAACTTCGACAGACAAGGTTCCAATACCAATTATATTTTTATTTATTGTAGTAGCAATTGACGTCTGGATCCTTATTGTTGGTCCGATGAAAATTATGGCGAAACCGTATGTAGAATCTGTAGAATTTTTAAATTCTTTAAAAACAGAGAATACGTCGAAGTGGACCAAAAAGTTTGCAAGATCGTGCACCCCAGCTAAAATAATGTTGGGTGATGGCAAGTTCTTTGATGCGGGCACGCCACTTGTTGTTTGGAGGCAGACTATTGAATTGTTGGTTGCTTTTTTATTAATGTAGTTTCGGATTAAATAATTATAAATAGATTTATGCTACGGACATTAAAGTTAAAAACAATTTTGGTTTAATTTGTAAATTTGTAAATTTAAAATCTCCGCCATTTCTAGGCTGATTTTCAAAATTGAAAATGTTTTTAAAATCTATTGACCTGTGGTGTATACAAAATTATCGAACAAGAAATGACGGAGATTTTTAATATAGAAATTTACAATCGGTAGCATTAATTTTACTGTACGAACAATAGGACAGAAATAGGTTAATCTTGGAGAAGTTGACATTCTGCCCTGAATGTGTGACGATATGTGAAGCGTATTTATTGGCCAGGCTAAGCGAAATAACGAACGTTGAATATAGACAGTTTAATTGTGTTTCTATAGTTAGAAAAATATTAAAAGCATTGTATTGTATTTTTTATTGATTGCCTTTCTTCATGCCCATTTGGCCTATAGAGGTACATTAAACAATCCTAATTATGCTCGACGATTAGCTTATTATTATTGTCCAACTAATGATTAAATGCTAACTAATAATATAGAAGTAAAAGTATAAGTAAAGTAAACAAAGAATGAAAGTGACAGAATTAGGGCGAGAAAAATTTTGCAATGCAAGTCTAAATTTTAGTAAAAAATGTAGATCTACAGATATAAGTTAAGAAAATAATGAAAACACGAAGTTGAGATAAGATTTTACTATAAAGTTGAGTTACGTGTCTAGAATTTGGTAGTATTTATGAAAAAAAGATCAATTTTTGTAATTTACAACGAAATAAAATTAATTTGTTTGCTAGTGCTATAGATCAAATATAAAAATTACTATATCTTCAAAGTTTAATTGGATAAAAACAAGCTAAATTATATGTAAAATAAATAAGTGAATTGAGTAAAGAGATGAAGCAGAGTTAGACAATTTTAGTAACTTTAACTACTCACTATAAATCTGTAGGTATTTATCAAATGTTGGTTTATCATTATTAAGTATATGTAAGGCTTGGTCTATATACAAAGAAAAAAAGTTCACATTCCTGTAATAAAAGGACGAATTACATATTATATTTCGGTGAAAATTTATATGGTGGATGCTTATGTACTCACCTAGACATTTTTAGACTAACTTGGTCCATACACCCCTCTTCTTCCAATCTGGAGCAGCTTATGTCTCACCGACGGCATGAGTACTCTGCCACTCGTTTTGCCTACTTTCTTCCAGATGTTTTTCCATAGCTGACGAAATTAATTCAAATTTTTTGCTGAACTTATTCGATTATGATATTCTTGCACAATTTCCACAATCTTTCAATTAGTCTGGCCTGTTCGACGTTGGGGGCATTATTCCCTTTCCTGGCAGAATCAATTTTTTGTAATTTCAGAAGACCACATTGCATGGTAGGTAGGTTGCCATATCCGACCAAAAAAGTATATCACGATTTTTGATGAATGGGATCAACTTGTCTCTGAAACAATTATTGAAATATCGATCAGAGTTCAGTATAGCCGCTTTAACTATAGGTTTCGAGACACTCCCGAAAGGGTCAAGAACTTGCCATGTCACGTATTGCTTAACAAATTTTCCGTTAGGTCAATATATTCACTTATTAGTAAACGTTTTTTATTAACCTAGATTTAAATATTTTTTATTAGGTTTTCACCCCTATTTCTTATTTTTCAGTGTGCTTTGGAAACAATCTAGCTTTACGGGATTTAATGCCCAACTTATCAGCTTTAAATCTGTGCAAAATTGTTTTCGAAATATGAAGTAGCTGTGTCACACTTCACTCCGATATGGCAGGACACTTTTTGTACATGTTTTCTACTTTCTGCAATGTTCATGTTCTTGACATGTTCTTGACTTTGAGTGTAGCTACACAAATATAGCGATTTTATTTTTTTTTATTTCTGCATTCCCCTTTGCTTCAAACCTATAAAGAATACTTCAAATAGTTGACCTTGAAATTCCTTCACATTTGAAGTGACCTTCACTCATTCTATCATTTACTCCTTCTTCTGTAAATTAGTGCAATCAGCTGACGCTGACTCGTTATACATACATGAGAGGGATATGATACTTTTTGAGTAAATGAAGCACATCGTTCGGCTTCATTCCTTCATGCTATTGAGTTTCATCGTTCTTCCCTTATTAATTTCACTACATCATAACATAATTCTCAATCATTTCCTTTCAATCATTCGATGAAATCTTACATTTTCATGTAACCTCATTCCCTCATCGTGAATTAAGCCTTCATTTCTCTAAAATGAATGAAGTTGCACAGGTATGTGAGTGAGTGATGGCTTGTGGGGTGTCGTTTCTAACGTTTAAAGGGTCAGGATATCTCATTATGATATGTGCGAGACCCTCCGAGCTTCCCAAGAGGGGGCGTGGGTGGTCAAAGGTCAAGGTCACCCTAGGTGACGTGGAGATAACGATAAGATAATGGTGTGTGGGGTGTCGTTTTTAATGTTTCCTGTATGAATTCGGCAACAAATTTTAATTAATTTGTTTTAAGGTGAATATCCCCCTAAAAAAATCAGCAATTAACTTAACAATATTTTTGATCATGGTTTGCTCAGGAGTACAAATGTCAAATCTGCTAACCTCAAATAATTTGAGATGAGTACCCCTAAAAAATCAGCGCTCTTGTCTTGTTGGGTACGTGAAGGAATGCCCGTGAGTAAGAAGGTTACAAGAATTGAGTAAATGAACCCTCCTGATATAGTTATTACGCACAACTTAATTCCTAGTTGTGATGTGTATACTTACCCTTTACAAAGTTGGATCTGCTTGCACAAGTTACACTGCGATTCACAAAACCTGAAGATGCCAGATTTAATGCGATTTCTCAGAAACTATTGATAAATCATCCGCAATTTTTTCACCAACAATGACCACCATAGTTGCAACAATGCACACCAAGTTTGGTACATTTTGAATTATTTACAAGAAAATTAGCGCAAAAATTCAGAATATTGGTGGCGCATAAAACCTAAAGATTTTTGTGTTTTAATTAATCTACACACTTTACTTAAAGAATTGTATAATGTTTACAAGTCAATATTCGGTATAACTTCCATTCTTAGTAATCACAGAAAAAATTCTATTTTTTATGGACGCTACGTGCTTATTTATGACCCTGAAAGGAATTTCATTCATTTTTCGATTCTTGCTTGTTTCAGTTCGGCCACCGTTAAATATTGGCGATTGTTGCCATTCACGAGACGTGACAAGTATCCCCAAATATTTTCAAGCGGATTTAAGTCCGAACTTCGTGAGGGCCAAGGCAGAAAATCGATTCCATTGTCAGCGAACCACTTCATTAATGACTTCGAAGCATGACACAATGCACCATCCTGCTAACAAACTACTTTTTACCTAACCTAATTATATATTTGTACCCTTCCCGACAACGGAGTGCAAATCTATTTCTTCTCCTTTATCGTGGCTCGCGACATTCCTCAATAACCTCAATAATTGTCCTTCGCCTGCTAGTGCTGGCCTAACTGACTGCCTCTCTTACAACACGGGGCAGCCGTTATATAGGAAATACGTACCTACTTGTATACCTATAGAGAGAGTTCGTGACTTACATTGCCAACAAACTACACCAACTCCACCAAAGAAGACCAACCCAAACTGGTTAATATGCATACTTGAACAACTTTGAATTAATGATGACAACTCATCACATGATCAGGTTTGGAGGTATAATAAATATCCAAAATCGGAAAAGGCTTGTATCGAAACCAAGTCTGGCCAAGCCAAAATCTCTTGGTTGGCTTGGAGGCATTTATAAGCAAAGTTTATTCCAAATTCAAAAAACCGGAACCTCTCTAATGAGACAATTATGTTATCCTCTTTTACACACACGCTTCACCTTCGTGGGCTGCAATAAATATCACTATCACCGATTTTCAATTTTTTTAATTCAAATATTATCTTTACTGTTTAATAATTTTGATTAAACTGCCGGTGACTATTTTTTTAAGGAGTAAGCCTTCCCGTAAACTATTTCCACACAAATACCTCCTAGCTTATCATTATTTGGATGACAAGAATAATAATCATGAAGAAATTAGATGATAAGATTTCTCCTCTGCTTGCTGAATAAAGCTAAATATTTAAAATTAGAAATTGACAAAGAGCTAAGTGCAAAAAAAGTATGTATGAAAATTGATTATTTTTGATATCACTTATTTATTGCATCGAATCAATATATAAAATTCAGCTCTCCACATTAAAATTAACTATCCAAATAATTTATCAATATTTTTTCGTTAAAAATTAAATTTTGACATTTTAAATCCATGTTAACCTGCCGCAACGGATAACGATTGAAGGTAGATCTCGATGGAATTGGAATTACGTAATCCGTAATCACGGGAGAAGAAGCAGGTAAAATTTGATTGACCAATTCAATCTCAGGCTTTACAACGACATCGTCATCATCTCCAGTCAAATCAATTAATTCGATTACTTTATCTCTCCTAGTGTAACACTGCTCCCGCCATGCTCGCATCTTTTCAAATTTTAGAACTCTTTCGGCACGTAATGTTTTCTTGTTGCGTATTATTTCTTCCTCTAGAGATGTCTTCGATTCAGCGGTAGGAGCGTCACGTGACGTGTTCGGATAAGCAGGTGAATTAAGAAATTTTACGTCACATGATATTTTCGTTTCAGCAGGAGGATTGAGAAATTTCATGTCACATATCACAATTGAGGGTAGTGTCACTCCAGGAGAATTTGGAACAGGTGTCAGTCCAAGGCCAAGCATAAATAGTAATTTTGATTTTTCGCGCCTCCAACCTGTAACGGATTGATTGATCAATTCCACCGTTCTCGACACTTTGAGACAAGGACGTTTCTTGTGCTGTTGACATTCCGTGGCGGCGAACCACCAGTTTTGTAAACTGATATCCATTAACACTTTAATAAAGGCTGACTTGACTTGACTTGACTTGACCACGATTGTCCAGAAGATCCCGTTGGAGCGCTGGATTCAAAAATATAAAGTATAATTTGCAAATGTTTCTATCGACTTGCATTCATAATCTTGCAATTAGCAATTAAGAACATTAAATTTTACTGTGAAATAAATAACTACCCCTCCAACAACCCCAATCAATCCTGATCAATATATTTGCAATTTTTAACTCAAAACTTCCCATTGTAATATTTGATTTATCTAGTTTCCAAAAGCAATAAATTAACCCTTTGCCAATAATTTGATCATATTACGAAATGGCGTAACTTATAATCAATTTTTAAAATAGATAGCCAAACTATTTAAAATTGCGTACCTAGGAGGTTAAGTAATGCAACGAGTATCTTCTTACTTTACGATAAATTGTTGGTATGATATGGAACAAAAACACAATCGTTGGTAAATTGTATGTAATTGTTTGTGCCATACTTATTGATTGAATATTGCAAGGAAATATTAATGTGAGTTATTATAATGACGACAATTGTGATGATAACAGATTGGACTGAAAGACAAAAAGTTACTGGCTGGTTTTGTGGTGAGTTTTCTGATTGGAAACGAAGCCAGGGCGATATTTACAACGTATGCAAGATTTTGGTCGGGTTGACTAATCCTGCAATGCTACGTAAAGAAAGCATGATTTTTGGATGTACATGTTTATTGGAGACTAGTCTTTTGTGCCCGTCTAGCGGGCACAGATAAAAAATATAGGGAATGTTGGAGTTAATTATAAAAATAATTAAGAAGAGCCAGGATCCAAGTTCAATCATATAATAAATATTCAATACATATTTTTTTTGATGAAGGCTTGTAAGATTGCTAGCATTAACCTAGAACCAATAGTCTTTACTAAAAAAAAGACTAAGAAATTTAGAAATTTGGGAACATGAATTTTAGAAATTAGAAAATAAGAATGCATAAGGCAATATATACATCATACTAATGGCGAACGCTACGAATTACGTGAATGAATTACTTGGCCACGTAATCTGTATGCTTTCGTCAGTAGAGGTGCCCAAGACCCAATAACACGGCAGTATGGGAAACATAAAACTGTCATTGAGTGAAGCGGACACTTCAAAATCGTAGATTGAAAGAGTCCACGGACATTGTAGTCTTACTGATGCTAAATTGGCATTGCAAAATAGTTGAATATAGTTAAAATACTGTCCAGGTCATACTTTACGTTTCGACTCCTAGTGGTTGTGGCCAGGTCACAATTCACGTTTCGACTCCGAGATGGTGTGGCCAGGTCCCAATTCACGTGGGGACACTTAGGGGTTGTGGTACAGTGAGGGGTCATATGGCGATAATTAGGAGGAGTGGGGTCAGGCTAGTATATTTTCTTCGTCAGTAGTGTTCCATAATCCTAATAACATGGAAGTATGGATATCACGATACTGTCATTGAGTGAAGCGGACAGTTTAAATTCGCAGACAGACAGACTGCACGGGGAAATTAGTACTACTGATTGAGATATTTATAAAGTGTTTTTCCACGTGGTGGAAAAAGGGCAAATGCCATTTCAAATGTGGGAAAATGAAGGAATTTCCGTTTAAAAATAATTTTGTTACATTTGCAGACGTCGGCAGTAGAATGGACGTATTAGAGGTATAAAATTATTGATTGATTGATTTATTAATAAGCCTTATTGGGGCCTCTATGGGCCCATGAAGGCACTTGCAATGATATACATAATTGATATATAGAAGTAAAGAGGAGTTAATATAATATAATATGTGTGGATAGTGGAAGGTAATAAATTAATAATTCAAGCCTTATTTTTTACAAGAAATTGTTTTTAGAAAAGCTATGCTAGCGCCGTACATTTTGACCTAACCTGAATAAATTTTGATTTAAATTATATATGTTCATATATAGAAATGTTCATGTATAGAATTATTCATGTATAGAATTAATCATAGAATTAATCATATTTACATATTTCATTATTACATTGTGACGTCTTTTATTATGCATAATTAGTCATGCCCTTGTTGGGTAAAAACGCATTTAGATTACGTATGTATTAACGTATATTTTTCCCTCATCCAGGATATCAAGTGACCAATGTCACAATCTACGCAAGTTATCCACGTAGGTTATAAGGAAATCCAATAGTGGATTTTTCTGTCCTCCAAACTAATTTCGCTTCCCTTTCCTTGTAAATCCTGTATAAATGCACGCTTGAATAGAAATAAAAGTAGTAAGAAAATCAACTCTGATTACTCCTCATTATTACTGTTGACACACACATCAACAATATATGTAAATGTTGGTAGTTGGTCTCGATCCTGATCAAGGTTCCGTAGGATGTGGGTTGACCCGTAGGAAGTGGTGGGGATTCCTGTAATGTCAACAAAAGGGGGTGATTAGTATTGTTAGGTATGTAATCTTTATTTTAGTGCATTTGTCTTTGGAAGGGTATTAAATTATCAATGAGACGTTGTAGGTTGACTCCGTTCGATAGACGTACATATGTAAAATTAACCGGTTAAAACGACTTGGTTGTGCATTTAACTATCCTGGAGAGAATGAGGTTTTTCCTTTGTAAGTAGAATCGGCGTTGGATTCCGTCTCCGCCGACCTTTGTGCGCGGGTATGCCGTCTACCTAAAGTTCTACTAACACTTTATTTTTCTCAAAGCTTCCAGAACATTCTAGAGCATGACGAAATTTTACCTTTACTTGAGAGGCTTCATTTGACCTATGAGAACTGCTACATATGCCGTTTTCCAGGTTAGCTAGGTTTATTTCGGAGACTGAAAGATTTTTGAGTAATCGCGAAGGGCATATTTAGCAATAGCAGACCCAATTGTCATTAGGGGAGTCGGCAACTATCCTTTAATGTGCTACCGACGGTGACTGTGCTATTCCTCCTTGATGGGTATTCTGGTCACCCAACAAAGTACATTCATGACGAAATTTTCATAAACCAAAGGATTTAACAATAAATGGGAAAAGTGATACGTGTTCATACTTACAAAAGTGTGCAACAGTGTATCTGCTGTTAAAAAACAGCTGCATAAAATTAGTTCATAAAAGTGATAAAAAGCGTTAAAAAACACCAGCCATAAATCCGGAAAAGTGCATAAAAATGCATAAAAGTGCACAAAAATATTTAATTGTTCATAAAGCATTAATGTTACATTTTGTCGACATATTTGTTTCAATACAAATATTTTGTGCTATTTCATGAACTTTCTTCGTCAATATCACCTTTCTATAAAAGTATTCATTTTTTCAACTTTGAATTGTAATTTTCACTTTGCCTTAGTGGCTTGGATAGCTCAGCATATCGCAGCGCCTAAAAAGAAACACTGATATAGAATAATACTTTGTTCTTGAGAAATAAATTAAATTAAAGAAAACAAAAAAGGCTATGATAAGTAATTAAGTGAGTAAAGTAATTATACAATTTTTATGGGAAATTTGTCATCTCAAAGTCCTGGCCGTTATTATTATTATTATTATTATTACTATTATTATTATTGCGCTTTCCCCTGCATTTAATGCATATGAGACTGCAAATAAAAACCAACAATTATAATGCTAATCCCTTCCAGTATCAGAACAATCCCAACATTTTTCTCGTCCTGGTTTCACAGTATAATATAAACTATTCTAAATCATAATTGTCTTGAAACCGGCTGCTCAACCACTACTGTGCAAATAAATAAACATCTTGAAGAATAGACGTTATGACTACATTTATGAACCGTTTTTACAACAGACTAAAATAAAAACTACTTTTTAATAGATTAAAATTGACAATTTTCTGACGATTACAAAGTTCTTGTTGAGTTGAAAGAGAGAAAGATGGGGCGAGCGTAGCTTTTGCTGAGCTCGCTGGCGCTCATCTCAACTTGCCTCAAATGCAGAACTTACATGACTCAATTTTTACTTAACAATCTATTTCAATTTTCTTAATAAAGAATGAAAAAACTAATCCTGCTTCAAATTTTCAATTTTGTGTTATTCGAGCTTGTTGACATGGTATTAAATTTCATTATTTTTGATATCGTTTCTTTATTGCAATGAATTAATATATAAAATGTAGCTCTCCACATTAAAAATTAACTATCCAAATAATTTATCAATATTTTTTCATTAAAAATTACATTTTGACATTTTAAATCCTTATTAACCTGCCGCAGCTGATAACGATTGAACCTAGATCTTGATAGAATGGGAACTTCCGCCGTAATTAGGGGAGGGATCGAAGGACCAGGTAAAATTTGATTGACTAATTCAATCTAAGGCTTTACAAAGATATCGTCATCATCTCCAGTCAAATCAATTAATTCGATCACTTTATCTCTCCTAGTGTAAATCTGTTCCCGCCATGCTCGCATATATTCAAATCTTAGAACTCTTTCAGCACGTAATGCTTCCTTGTTGTGCATTATTTCTTCGTGTAGAGATGTCTTCGATTCAGCAGTTGGATTATGCAATTTCATGTCACGTGATGTCTTCGATGGAACTAGAATTGGTAATTTTACGTCACATGACGTGTTCGGTTGAGCAGGTGAATTTAGAAATTTTACGTCACATGACGTTTTCAATTCAACAGGTGGTTTTATGTCGCGTGATGTCATCGAATGAATTGGAATTGCCAATTTTACGTCACGTGATGTTTTCGTTTGAGCAGACGTATTTGGAAATTTTACGTCACGTGACGTTTTCGATTCAACAGGTGGTTTTATGTCGCGTGACGTCTTCGATTGAATTGGAATTGTAAATTTTACGTCACGTGATATCTTCGGATGAACAGGTGGATTAAGAAATTTTACGTCACATAATGTGTATTTTACGTCACAAAATATTTTTGATTCAACAGGTGGGTTCAGCAATTTTATGTCACGCCATGCCATCGATTGAATTGGAATTGGCAATTTTATGTCACATGATGTTTTCCATTCAACTCGCAGATTAAGCAATTTTACGTCACATGACGACTTCGATTTAACTGGAATTGGGAATTTTATGTCACACGATGTTTTAGATTCAGTAGGCGGATTAAGAAATTTTATGTCACATGATATTTTCGATTGAATTGGAATTGGGAATTTTATGTCACGTGATGTCTTCGACTGAGCAGGTGAATGTGGAAATTTTATGTCACATGATATTTTAGATTCAGCAGGTTGTTTAAGACATTTTATGTCACGTATCATAATTGATGGTAGTGTCACTCCAGGAGAATTTGGAACAGGTGTCAGTCCAAGGCCAAGCATGAATAGTAATTTTGACTTATCCTCCCTCCAACCTCTATCTGATTGATTTATCAATTCCACCGTTCTCGATACTTTGATACGAGGACTTTTCTTATGTTGTTGACGTGCCGAGGCGGCAATAGCTTCTTGTAATTTTAACAGTTTTACTGCCCGCGACGGTTTCTTCCGAACACTTCTTCGCCTGCGGACTCTGGTTTTGCGTTTCCCCATTGTGAATTGGAAACGATTTTCAAAGTTGTCCTAAAGTGAAAAGTTGGACATTCAAAGCTTAGTATATAATTGCTACAGGTGTTAATGATTAAATGAACAAGCACATAAATGCATATAAGCACTTACGAACAAATGGCAGTACCACGCCGGTAATAATGATGTAGCAGGCCACGATTTTCAAATAGATCCGCTTGGAGCACTAGCTTCGTAAATAGAAAGTAAAATTTGCAAACGTTGCTTTTGACTTGTATTCATAATCTTTCATTATGAAATTTGCAATTTAAAGTATAAAATTTTACTGCGAAATTAGAAATTGCCCCACCAACAACCTCAATCAATACAGATCAATAAATTTGCAATTTCTAACTAAAAACTTAAAGCCTCATTGCAATCGTAATATCTTAAGTAGTTTTTCAAATGCAAGACTACATCCTTTTAAATTTAACTTTTATTTTAAGAATTTCATCATATTACTAAATTTATGACACAATTTACAATCACTTTTTAAAATGGTCAGCAAAACTATTTGAAAATGCTTACCTAAAAATTCTTAAAGAGAAAAAGTTATGCAACGAGTATCTTCTAACTTCACGATAAATTGTTGGTATGATTTTGGACAAAAACACAAACGTTGACAAATTGTGTGTAATTGTTTGTGCCATACTTGTTGATTGAAATGTTGGTAGGAAATATTAATGTGAGCAATAATGATGACGACAATGGTGACGATAACAGATTGGAACGAAAGAATGAAAGTTACTGCTGGTCGTGTGGTGAGTTTTATGCTTGGAAACGAAATCAACCAGAGGTGAGCACAGCATGTGAAGGATTTTGACCGGGTTGACTGTAATTCCTGCAACGTTGGGTACAAAACGCATGGTTTTTTCCAGTACACGTCCATTAGGGATATTCAGATATTTATAGAGTTTATGGTTGCCCCCTAGAGGAGAATGTACAAAGGATATTTCAAATGTTGGAAAATGAGGGACTTTCCGTTTATAAATAACTTCAAGATGTGTCATATACAGAGGTAGGTAGGAAGTAGCATGGACTTATTGTAGGCATAAAGATCGGGTATGAGTCATACCGTTGACGTATATCTAGAATATTCTAGAATTCTACTTTCTCTCTTTCTCAAAGCTTCCAGAACATTTTAAATAATGACGAAATTCTCATACATGGAAAGATTTAAAACCAGCTGTGGAAAGTGATACATATTGATTTATAAACGTTCTTATTTGTAAAAGTTTACAACGGTAGTGTTACACATATTTATTTCAAGTAAAAAACGTTAACCAACGTTTTTGTGGAATCGTTCGTGCATACGAAATCATTCCCTACTATTGCACAATATTCAAATTACAAAGTATTGCGAAACTTAATTGTGCGTCATGAATACAATTAATCCCATAATTAATTACATTGAGGTATCAACATATGTAGGTATCCAGACATCGGCAAAACATGTGTCCATTATATTTTGATGTCCATACGGACAATTACTGTGGATGGTCGTGTATCCTTGCCGATATTCGAAAATGATAAATTGAATGTACCTGACACAAGCGAACGTAACGTTGTCATAATTAGTTGATAACTCCTTATCTTAAACTTACTCAGCAGCATGTATGACGTTAGCAAAGTATGAACCTACTTTTGTCAGACCACTGTACTAAACTTATCATTATGATTTAGCCAGTCTATTTACCAGGTTGGGTTGAGTTTACCATCTGGAAAGAAATTGAAAATCACCATGTCTGTCATTACGGTTGCGTTGTAAGTAAAAATTTATTTTTACACGTTTAATTCCAGAAATTATACCCAAAATAATTTAGTAGTAACAAAAATTTGCCACCAACTGTGGCAGTTTGGAAGAAAATATCCCTCGAAATTCAAATTTGTTATCGTTTAGAATATAAACATTTACTTTAGGAGTAGAAGATTTGAATTTCGCGGAGGTTTTTGTTAGCAATTCTACAACAAATTTTATCAAGCACGGTAGAACATCACAGTAATTTTATTTGGTAAATATCATTACCAAATAATTTTGATTATTTGTATCGTTCCTCAATTACAACGAAATCAAATTCTTATTTAATTTGTTAAGAGACTAAAAAGTGCCCTACCCATAATTATGCCACGAAACATTGCACATAAAATTTGCTTCGGTTTACCCTGACTATAATCTTTTCTCGACAGATTGGCCACCTTTATATGGGGAAATTTTCTCTCAAATTTACAATCCTTCGATCTCCAAATCGGCGGATTAAATGCGTCTGAACTTGCCGATTTACGAAGTCTCGCCGCACCAGTGGAATCCAGCGTTCGAGAAGAATTCGGCGCCTGGTCGGGCACCTGGGTCGTAGAGCTGCCACAATTCGGAGGAACTGAAAGAATGCGGCTCTTATCTACCCCTCCGATAAAACATGCGGCACCGTTCCTCGCCAAAATTAAGACGTGGGGCTATCAAATCACGTTTTATCAGAGTTATCAAGAAAAACAAGAAATTTTCAGGCAGAGTTGTGTCTCCGTCGAAAGTACTCCGTCTCTCGTTCATTCCTGGATATTGGAGAAGTGAATTGATTAATTATTTTATGGTCTGCGGATTAAAACGAGATTCTAATTCAAATTTTTAGGGTAAATTAACACTAATACAAATTAGATGATCGATCCATAATAGATTTTATGATCAAAGTAAGAATTTAAATTTTATGGGTTTACGAATTTATTGATCCGGATTGATTAAGAGATCCTGGTATCGGCAGAGGTGTCTGTTTAACTGTCGGTAAAAGTTAAGAATTTGATGTCGTCTTAATCCACAGATCATACCAATATTGCAAAAATTTGTGCAAAAATATTTTTCTGCGTAATAAATCTTCCTTGATTTTCATATCCTTCATTTCATTTATTTTCATAGAGACGCCGATCTCGTCATCCTTCCACCTCCCCCATCTCCGACGACGACACTCTTCCCCCCATCCACGTCCACCCCCAGTACGACGACAACCATAATCTCGACTTCCAGTACCATCATTAACACGACAACTACGCTCTTCCCCGATTCAACTAACGGCTCGACGTCAGCGACAACGCCCCAGGATGTATCGGATAGCACAGTTGGAACTTCGACCACTGAAATAATATCGACAACACCAAAGGCTGCAGCTTCTCGGATGAGTGGCACCTTTGTCGTTATTTTTGCAATATTTGTCACCATATTAATTTTGTAAAAGTAGTGCGATTTTGTCCCAACATTTTAAAATAAGAAACATGCTACAGCATTATCTTGATTCCATGTGGTAATAAATTGCTACAAATTTATTACTAGGGTAAAACTCGCAACCATCTGTCATGCATGCATTCATTCCACCATGTTCAACAAAGATCGGAAATATTAAAATGTTTTTAGCTGAGTTGACAACTGTGGACAAAGTTGCAAAATTTTAAATATATATACTGCGTAGAATTACCGTTAAATCTCATAAGCACTTATCATCATTTGCAAATCGTTATCGTTTTGCACAAAGTATTGCGAAATATTTACTTATGCCAGACAAAACCTCCCAACACGTCACGTTACAATAATTAAATTCTTGATAACTCCTTATCTCAAATTGACTCACGTGTGTCAAATTACCTTGTGCAATGAGTCAGAATATACGTTTTTTGTTCGGTTGGTCATTCTGGTTTAGACTGCTTGACGGGTTGGGTCAACCATCTGGAAGGGATAGAAAATCCGAGGTGTGGAAGCCATGTCTGTCATTACAGTTGCACTGTAAGTGTAAATTTGATTATGACATACTTATTGTTAGCAGTGTTTCGTTTATTTTGTGTTTAATGCATTTCTTGCACTGAAAAGCAAGATATGAAAGAAACCAGAGGTACAAGAAACGAAAGAAAGCGCAAGAAATAGAACGCCATCTAGCAGAGGGCCCAATGAACTATCTAGGCGGGAAGAGTTTCTTGCATCCTTGCGTTTCTTGCGAGTGAAAAAAGTTAACAAAACCACTCTCTTTCAGGTGGTTACCTGCACCCGAAACACTTATACTTGGTTACTAACAATTAAAAATGATATTTACGGAACTTGTATTTACAAGAGGATTAATTATTACTGAAAGGTTTCTTGGCGGATTAGTAGAATTTCTGTGCGGACAGCATTTAGATTCTCGGATAAATAAAGAATTTTATTTCAAAAGCAGGTTGGGGTAATAGAAGTATCAGGAATATCAATGCCTACGTAGACCGAGCTTGATAACATTGATGGGGCAGCAAATTCATTTTGTTAGCAGGCTAAAAACTGCCCACACGACAATGTAGCAGCTTTGCATATCCGTCATGGGGTTAAAATGAGATCAAGTTTTTGATTAAGACTTGAATTAAAAAAGAAGGATCAAATTCTGGTAAAATTAAATCATGATTAAAGTGAGGATTTAAATTTTTGTGGGTAAATTTACAAATGTATTAATTAGTATTAATTAATTTGATAACTTGCAATAAAAGTGTGGAATTTGATCTCGTTTTGATTCACTAATTAATTAGAGTAGAAATAACTAAACTATAAATGTAAAAAATATTGTGAATCTATAATTTTAATTTTTGAAACTTTATGAAAAATGAGAAATTATTGCATAATTGTGAAATTAAAATTGTAATTAGAGCTCCAATCTGGTCAAGTCGTTGCAACTTTGTGAACAAAAATTGAAAGTTTTACTCGAAAAGAAGCAAGAAGCTGTCACCGAATATGCGAAAACTTGCGACAAAGCGGATTTGAACATGAAGCGGTTAATGGCAGGGGAAATGGACTTGTTATCCTTTATCCAAGCCGAACACGGCGATGAGAATGGAGATAGGGCAGAAATGTTGGAGGATTTACAAGACGATGCAAAACTTTGTGTAAGGGGGCATGCATAAATTTTATCGTAGAAAATGAGAATACATTACGAGTTCGCATGTTCGTATGACTACAAAAATGCTTTACGAACTAGCCTAGCAGATGCGCAAGTTCGCAAATGATTTATCTAGCTAATTTATGTGGAAAAATTTAAATTTAAATATTTTAAAATTCCAAATAATTAATCTGTTTTAT
Source organism: Folsomia candida (assembly GCF_002217175.1). NCBI lineage: Eukaryota > Metazoa > Arthropoda > Collembola > Entomobryomorpha > Isotomidae > Folsomia > Folsomia candida. The sequence continues at coordinate 1,694,919 of NW_019091221.1, read as the reverse complement.
TTGATAATTCCACACTTTTTGAAAAATTTTGCAATATTTGGCATACTCACGTCAGCAGTGTTGCTTAAATCACATCACACTATGATTTATGTAATATGTAATTAAATTGTTCAGAATGACCTGAAACCTGACATGATGGGTGCCATGGAGTTGGTAAATTCCACGACCAGGGAGATGGACAACGTCGTCCAGATGGGTGAAGTATGGGGCAAGCATGCGTTAAATGTAAATATCAAACTTGGACTTCCTGCCTTCAAACAGGTCACGGCCGGGCTGCCGGTTGATTTAGAGATTTTAGAAAAATTGGTCAAATTCCATGTCAAGATTTAAGGATTGAGAAATCTTGTGCTGGTAAGTGTGCATAGAATTTGTGGAATATAATTGTTTGTAAAATGCAAAAAAAAATTATTCAATTTACCAAATGTAAAAAAATCAAATTTGCAATTTGCAAGAAAATGCATGCAAAATGCAAAAGTAAAAAAAAAACAATTTGTCATGTGCAAAAAAATTAAATTTTCAAATCCAAAAAATTAAAATGCAAAATTCATAAAAACAGCAATTTGCAAAACCCCCCAAAAATGCAAGTTACAAAACGTAAAATTAAAAAACCTATATATTAAGTGGAAAAAATATAATTTGTAAAATGCAAAAAAAAATCAAATTTGCAAAATGCTAAAAATGCAATTCGTAAAATGCAATTTGCGAAACCACAAAAAAATTCAATTTACAAAATCCAAACCAATGCAATTTCCAAATTACTCAATTTCACAGCTGGAAAAAATTCCCGAAAAGAAGAAGATATTTGAAAACGAACTTTCCCAAGAAGAAACCCTGCTAAAAGATTTCCTCTCCTTGTCAACCACTTCCGAGCAAATTCTGAACATTGTACCAGGAACGGATGCATTTTTGAGAAAGGCGACCAAAAATATGAAAGCGGCTAATGGAATTGTAAGTTTAAATAGCAAAACTTTGCAACTTAAAATCAAGTCAATTTCCACAAAAATTTTGCAAGCTTAAATTTTTTGCGAACCTTACCAACTACAAGTGTAAAATCATTTATTCTTTTCTTTTCAGCGTGACAGCGATATTCTCGCTAAAATGGACAAATATCGCAAACTTACCGACGAGCATAAAGCCCTGAGTGACAAATATTCCATGCATATCAGCAAAGTCAAGGAAATACTGCAAAAAATTGGAGAAAACGAGGAAACCATGGAAAATGAAAGGGTTGAGCTTTGAACAAATAAATGATAATGACATCAATACGATTAAATATTTAGGCGTAATCAAATTTATAGTCTTATAATTAAATTATTGGAGTAGCGTGTTACAAAGTAATATTTTTAAACATTTAAAAATTATTAATCCTTTGTACATATTTGGTAGTTTTTACAAAATTCAGGATTTTCCCTTCGAGTTGGGCTTAGGGTTACGCCTGGCGAAAAAAAGACGCATAAATAAATCTGCAAAATTGAGACTATTGTGAAAATTTGCAGTTAATAAATCAAATAAATATTTTAAATGGTTAAAAATCTCTCACAATTTTATTATTCCAAACTCATCCCCCTACTTCTTCGATCTATTGACATCTCCACTTCCCGAATTCGGATCAACATGCGGTTTCTCATGATATTTTAAATGTTGCCTCCTCTTGAACGATATATCACACCGGGTTCACCCATACTTTCTCACAGCATCATTGTTGAATTGAAGAGCTTTACTTTTGCTTATTTAGGCATGCTATACCTATAAATAATCATTCAAGAATGTTTCCTTCATAGGAATCTAGCAAATTGAGCATTTACTTACATTTCTGGACGATGCAACTTCACCCAAAATTAATTAATACAGGTTAAGAAAATCAACTTTCTACAAGTGATTTAAATAGGTTCAAATAAAATTAAATAATGCGGATTAACTTAATTAAGCTAAATTAAATTGGCCTAGCAAAGCGAAACGTTCTACATAACAGTACAACACATCTAGCGAAAAGACTGAACGTACCGAAAATACCATTTTTAAGGAATATTAAGCCATAAACCAATTTAGTCCATCCCACAACAAACATTTTCCTAACATTACCTCTACATTCGTACACACCTTCAATTAACGAAATAATGATCATTACACAATATATGACAAATGTAGAAATAAGATTGTTAAACGAGATGAATCCATCCTTTTCTGATTTCTCTGCTTCTTCTTTCCTCATCCTTCTCTCATACACGAAGTAAGTTTCCCACTTTGTCCATAAATCGACCAAACCGGCGTCAATGATCCCTTGAAACGTTTTCTTTACCTCGTTAGCAAGTACCATGTCGATCCAATCGAACTGGACCCACGTCCGTAACACGTTTCGTACAGCGTAACATGTTCTACCATCTGAGTTATCTAAATCTTCCAAGATATCCACTCCCTCTTGAACTTTGGCGGAAATGGCGAAATTTAGATTTTTTTTGGCCAACGTTTTCAGCGGGTTTTTTGAATATGCGTCAAATACTGTATCGTTAAGTCGATGAAGTAACTTTTCCCTTTTGAAATCATCGTACAGCACAGATCTCGCTAAATTGTTGAGGTACACATCGTCCGAAGTATTTAGAGACAATGTAAACATTATTTTGAAATCGTTATCCACAAATTCCCTCAAAGTTTTGAATGGTTCATATATCGATGGAACTATTAGCTCCGATGTGATGAAAAATTCATAAAACGCTAACAATATCACCGATGCGAAGGATAGTATGAGGAAAATGAGAAAATTGAAATGCGCGGATTGTTTCATCAGTGCGGCAATCGCGTTGTAGCAGTAGTCCCAAATGAAATTTGGGTAGGTTGTATTAACATGTATTTTTCGTAACGAATATCCCTCAACACATCCTAATACACCGATTGCAACGCAAGTGACACAAAACCAAAACCATACCGAAGGACTTAACGGTATCAGTAGTGCCTTGAAAGATATTAGTTCGCTGCTTAAATCGTACTTGCAATAGACTAAATCAACGCCAGATATTCTAGGATTGATGGCCTTCGAAGGGAATCTGTGTGTCGTAGGGAGGCGTTCGATCAACAAGGTGTTGAACATAATATAGCCAAACTCGTGGATCTGGACATATTCTGCGGATGCGGGAACAAGAGTTATGTTTAAGTTTGATGTAACGGTATCCACGATGTGTGCCCGAGGACTGCAATCTTTCAGCAATACGGTTTTAATTAAACAATTCATCAAGGAGGGTTGTACATCTGTAGAAAACGTAATATCTGATAACCATCTGTATTGGAAAGTTAGCAATGTCACTTCTGCGGGGAGCATGCCGATGAAAAAGCCGCGACAAAAGGGACAAAAGTAGCACCATATGGCGGTATTTGGTCGGATTAGGAATAGATAGAAGATTCTGGTAGGGAAGAACTTATCAAACCAAGAACGTCGGGTTGGTCTTGAATAACTGATGAAGATCATGGTGTTGAATTTGTACTCGATTCGTAAGGTGTCCCTAAGATTGTTCATATATTCGGAGCGACGGTCCACGTCGATTGTGCCTAGTTGAACTATTATATTTATGGTGCATATTTCGTAGAATTTGAAATCTAGTTCGGGTGTTGCGCCAAATGAGGCGGTATCGTTATTTGCGGTATAAATGGTGAATACAGTTTGTTTTCTTTTGCTAATAAGGTATTCTGAGAAATCCACATTTCTGTACGAATCACTGAGTCTTTTTACTTTAAAAGTACAGTTTTTAAAACTGTTCAAGCCAATGTTTAAATTTCGTCGCATTTCGTACGGTATGTAAGCCAATGATTGATATTGAAACCAGAAGGTGAGTAAGAAAACGAAAGAATATATGGAAATTTTAGCCATGATTTTATTTAATGCAATGTTAGAAGTTATGGATATGAGTTGGTTTTAGACAGTTGTCATAACACATCTAGAAATAAAGGACCTACCAGGAGACTGGAATAATTACGTGGATGGAAGCTCGTGCAATAGTAATTAACAGAAAATGAGATATATCGATTTGTATAATCTAAATTGATTATTAGTTCTATATAACATTTCATGGAATAAAGGAATAAATACATATTGTATTATCGTGGAATAGTGAACCCAGTTAACGCACTGGTGCCGGATTTTATATTGACATGAACACGGTGCAAATTACACCAGCTGATTACTATAACGGTAAGAATAATTTTGTTATTCGGAAAATTAAGCTACCATCCTAAAATGCCATTAGCATATTGATCGTTTCCTCCACGATATACACCATAACTTCCGACTTGCTTGATACAGTCAACCTCGAAAAATTAATCGGCCCTAGTCCCACCTGGAGGGCTAACTCTTTCAAACATTTAACCTGCATTATGCACAATTTCCTATCATTTGAACCCATTGCCACTAAAACTTTCTCCGACTTGCCCGCCGAGATAAAACCCTTACTCAACTCGTTACACCTGCTAACTGTTCTTAATTGAAGTTGCGTCAAAAAGAAGGTCGTGCCCGCAACACCGGCATGATAACCTGTCACATAAAAGGGCTGCTCAACGTGCAGTTTGACAGCTAGGAACGTGCTGGAAACTATGACCACAGTGACGGCAATGATGCAAAAGGACGTTGTTGTGCGGATCTGTTTAGCAATTATTTCCATCAAGATGACCAATCCGTTGTAGATCGCGGCATCTTTTCGACTGAGACCATTATCCACGCGGATGCGCATCGGAGTCGCAATCGCCATAAAGACTTGACTAATGACGAGAATGAAAACCACGCAGAATAAGCAAAGCCTTACTGATTCGTATAGGACAAATATGTTGATAAAGGTACGTGCCGTAAAGAGGGCGATGAATTGGAAGAATTGCCTCTGCCCAAAGATATTGGTTAAGAAGTTGGAAATAGGGCCTATTTTGATAAGGTTTTCAACTATGTAGTAATATGGATCCACGTCGGCGACGATGCCGCATAGAACGGCAACCCATGTAAAGTAGTAGGCAAGCCAGATGCAGGTTTTTAGGTGGTAGTGAAGTAAAGAATCCATTTTTGTAATGTGCCCACGTATTGGCGAAGGTTCTGAAACAGTTTGAAAATAAGCATTCAAAATACATATAGGTCTAAAACGTAACTCTCCGACATTGGCCCATTGGCATGTGCAAGTCGGGTAAAATCATAACGCAAAGTCCCAAACGATAAATCATTACCTTGTCCTTTGATCTTGACTAGTTCATTAAAGAAATAGATGGGATCATCCAGCCCGGCCAGGATCCACATGCAGTACTCGATAAACCCGAACAGTGACATGAGAATCATCAAGAACCAGGTCCATATTCGCGAGTCGAGCGCCATCTCCGTCATACTTCGTCCTTTACGTAGAAGAACGATTCCATAAACGTGAAAAAGTATAGAAACGAGTAAGCAGAGGGCTGGAATAGCGGATTTGACCGTTTTGAATCCTACTTTGCGAACGGAGATGGACCCGTTTTTCTTTGCCGGATGGTGAAAACTTATGGCGAAAGGTGGTCCGTAGAAGAATATGTAGTGATCGTTGTAAAGATTTTGAATCAAGATTAACAATTCAAATTGGTTGGATGGCATTGTCTCTTGAGTAAGATATGGTTTGTGCTAATTTAAAATAATTTAGTAATTAGCGTTACCGCCAGGAATCACTGGACTGGTTTAAAAATTATGAAAGAACGGGTACCACTAATTTCCATAAAGTTCAAATGGCTTCAAACCAGAGAGTATCAAATTTGAATTTGGAACAACTTTTCATGCTTCCTCAATTTTTGTCAGTATAAAGACTCTGAACGAAAACGATCGTTGTTAAATTGTTTTAGGCATTGGTACCTATAGGGTGTCTGTCTGGCTTAAAAAAGTCAGCAAAGAAAATTAGATTTTATATGCTATTTATGCCGGTATATGATTATATACAGATATGTATTTAAGTATATATGTCATAGGGGCATATTTTAATCAAAATAGGTTTAATAAAAAACAAGAAAAGATTTAAGTTAAATTTTTCAATTACTGAAAAAATGAATGACTGAGGAAAGTAAGAATTTTATTCAGTAATATTTGTTGATTAACTTTTAAGAAGACTATGTAAGACCTTTAAAAGTAGATTAATATTCATATTTTATATCTTCTATTGGTAAGGAATTAACCTTGAGATTGAAATAAAAATAAAATTGAATGGATTTAAATTTCGAATTCTTAAATCATTTCCACATCTTGCATCATGTTAGTTACCTGATCTTAATTAATACCTGGCGTCTTAAGCAAACAATAGTTTAATTATCGCGACAACAAATCTCTCCTAGTACGGCATGGAAATAAATAAGTGTTAATATCTACATAGCTTAGCTAATCAAGTACCTATGTAAATGCAGAGGGTGCTTGAAAGATGAATTTTCACCTTAATTTCTAAGACTATGGAAAATTACAAAGTAATATTGTTACAGTCGATGATAAAAGCATCACCAAATCAATTCAAGCGGCTTTTCATACTTTATAAGCATTCCCACGATACTGTGTAGAATAGGGTATAAAATATGCGATGTCTTATACTAGCAATTCAGTAGTTTAATTATTTTGCTAAGCTTACCCAATCAATATCTGATTATCTACAGATTTCGATTTTCATATACTTGTCTTAATTAAGAAGTTTATCCTATGTTGTGTGGAAGAATACAAAATATATTGCGTGGACAATTTCCATTGGCCACTGTCCACAATCCAATTAAACAAAGTAGGATAATCTATACGTACTCGATTACATGTCTTGGCCCTGTCATTTTTCAGATTCGCACCGAACACTGGGAACAATGTATCACACCAAATTTCTTAGAATATTTGCACTTCGTAACAAAATTGCAAACTATTTGAATTGTAGCCCGTTCCAATACGATGATAAATCCGCAAGCGAAGACTAAAAATATACCTGATGGAAACTCTGGCCACGACAATTTATACGATCGCAATGTTTCGAAATCTCTGCTTTAGCGAATCTCCGTTGACAGGTCGGGTTCAAGCGGCCGCGTTCTTTCTAATCTACGTTGGGGCACTTTGGACAGGTTGGAATTTCAAAGTGGATAATTCTTTGGTTCAGATTATCAATACGTTCATCAAGTTCGAGACTGACTTTTTAAAAGGTATGGTGTCACATTCTTAGCTGATTGTCATGAATATGTAATATTACTCCAAGTTTAGACATGCAGTATCGAAATGCTAATATTTTTGGTATTTTTACTTAAGATATACATACATACTTATGTATGTTAAAATATCAAAATATCCGAGTTCGATTTGTTTCGAAATCTCGAAAATTCGTTAACCCCACTTTGAAATATCGACGTAATTTCGATATCACATGTCCCACTCCGAGTGTTGAGAGCACGATGGACCTACTCAGCTCCAAAGCCTCTCGGTTTTATATTTGTGCCGTTGCGAAAATTGGACAAAATTTAGTAGATGAGACAGCAGCAGTAATTTACGTAAACTTGATTTTATTTTAAATGCTCTGCTCAAAAAGAATTTAATAATGTAGGTGGTATCAGAATTATGGACAAAATTGACTACATAAATTTAGAGTGTACCAATTCGAGTCCCGATTGCCTACTGACTTGAACAAGTCCAAAAACTCCCCTTACATACTAAAACTCAATATAATTTAGTAGCTAAAACTAGTACCTTTCTCTTACGTCTAAAGACACAACCCACAATTTTTGGTGGTTGAACTTAACCTTGAGGCTAATTGGATAATTTAATTTAATCTGAATAATTGTACCCAAATATTGATTCTCATACAAAATGCCCAATTTCCACACATTTTAGACCATAATATTTTACACCGAGTACTTATTACAGATTTACCATGTCTTAGATTTCGAGAAGCAACCAGTCTCCCTTGGAACCAAAGCGATCAAATTATTCATATCCTTGGCTGAATTTTCCGTTCCTGGAATTCCATTCTTTATTTTCCTTTTCCTACGATATGTCCCGTGCACTGCGCCATTCACCATGTCAAACTTTACGAATTGTAAAGAAATCGTAACCACGGAATCCCATTTTGGGTATTGGATTAGATTCGGGGTAAATATGTTGGAATGTCGAATTGTCTGTTTTCTCCTGTATTCTGCTTCCCTGGGAATCTTTTACGTCTTCTTTGTCGGAACGGCGGTGATCCTGCAGTACATGCGAATATTGGAGGGGTAAGTAGCATACATTAGAGCGTCTAGTATCTAGTTTTGTATAATTCGAAGATTTTCGCAAGTTAATTTTGCAAGTGAATTTTCAAAGTCAGGTGATGCGATATTCGAAATTACTAATATAGAACCTCTTTTTCTATTTTATCTACCATTTAGACTAATTTCTACAACATCAAAGCAACCTGATACAGCCAGATGTCTCCAATTCTACCGGAACCTTCAAACCCTGGATAAATCGTTCAACGTGGATCTGCAAGATCGCATCGTCCCCGGCGTGCTTGTTAGCGCTCCGGGACTTCAACTGCTGTCACAATTCGTCTGCATAAATCTATACAATGAAATATCGATGCCAGGATTTCTTGTATTTCCGATGATACTCTTTGATGCAGTTATCGTGAACATGCTGACCATAACGTTGGCTTCGAATGTTCACAAGGAATCAGTGAAATTGCTACGGGTGATGGCGAAGAATGCAATTGGTCAAGGACAGTATGCCGTTACGAAGCGTCAACTTCGTGCCTGTACATTGCTCAAGATCAAGTTTGGATCGAATTTTATTGATCGTGGGACACCGTTAGTAATTCAAACTTTCTGTCTTAATCAAACCGTTTCCCTCGGTTTGATCAGATCCAATAAATAATAATTCGGTTTTAAATCGATATAGGTGATGGGAAGTTAAAATGTAGAATATTCTAGGAAAGCGTCATTTACTTATCTACGTGAATATTGGAATATGTGTTTATCATTTGCGAAATCAAAATTGCAAAAGCTAATCTCCGAAAGATGTGCAAAATTTGATTCATTGAAAAAAACGTGTTTGATCCAACACTCACAAATCGCTGCAAAAAGTATAATGCACTAAATTCCCAAGTATAGAGAGAACCAGATCACACAATATTAACGAATCAAGTGCTTATCTCATGATGATAACTAGGTTTTGTCTGACTAACCTTTGCAGTTAAGCACACCTACATAAAAAAGGACATGAACATATGTGACACAAATATACAGCTGTAAAATTGGGCAAAATTTCATCAACCCGACACGAATTCCAGAAATTAGACTTCTTAAACTAAATAAATAAAAATAGTTTTATTTCGAGTTTCGAGCAAAAATCAATACTTAACATTTTTCTCACTATTTCAAGTAAACGTGGCGCATTTGTCCCCAAGTAAGTCATCACTGTTGCAAATTTCTACTTAATTATGCTTTTAGTTGAATCATCTTCATCCTCACTACACTTCCATAATTGCGTCGTCTACGTTTTTTTTAAATAATTGATGCCATTTACATCCCAGACATGTGTATCATTTATTCCACCTGACTCTGAATAGATATCACCCAACAACAATTTAGAACAAGATCACGGTCAATAAAAGAGACAATTACAATTTTTTCTACCGACAAACTTATCAATTAATTTAAATTAATTGAATACATAGATTATGCAACGTATCCATACTGGGACCGAGATTCAGGTACAATTTGCGTCACCGCAAAACTCGTGCAAACAAGTCACACAATTGATCCTGCCATCTCAACTAAGTATGTACTGTTTTCCTGGGAATTAAACATCAATTAATTAATTGTCCCACTGTGTAGCAAGTTTGATGATGACATATCTCGTTAAATTGACCCAGAATCGGTATAAAGTGCCAAGTACGAGGGGTGGAAGAAGCAGTCGTGCTAAAAACGTTGGTGGGTGCACAAGTCAAAATAATTATAGAGTAATAAAAAATAGTTGATAATTGATATCAAAATGGGAAAATTAAAAACTTTCTCTGGAACATTATTGCTAATTTTTGCAATACTTGCGGACATTGCTAATTCTGCACAAATTTCACCTACAAGTTTGATCACGTTCCAAAATCGGGAACAATTAGATAACGAGGGGAAAGTCTGGTTAGGGTGGGAATTTGATAATGAAACGGATTTAATTCTTTTCGAGATGGAGGTGGAAACCACGGGGTATGTTGGGTTAGGGATTAGCCCGTCGTCTAGCATGGCGGGCGCGGATATCTTCATAGCTGGAGTTTTCGATAATGGGACGAGTTACGGGATGGTAAGCTGTAATAAATTGATACGCTATTATATCTTGTAATCGATATCTTTGAAATCACAAATCACATCACACTGCGATTTATTGTGATTTTAATAGTCGCCATCTTGCGATACTATATAATTTACATACGTCGTTAGATGGCGACTTTTAAAATCACATTAAATCACGCTATGCATTAAAATCACAAATTGTGATAATCACAAAAATCACATAAAATCACAAAACTGATATTCAGTGTCTCCGATATCTTGATTAAAAATATGTTTTTTCAGGACTGTATCGGAATTGGTTTTACCAGACCAAAACCAGACTTACATGCCGACTGGGTTTTGGACGGTGCTATTGAAGCCGTGGGGAAAACGTTTCTTAAATTTTCTCGTCTTATCAATACCTGTAACGATGAAGATTATCCGATCGGGGTAAGTTGGGTTTGTCCTTAATTGTAAATTGGTGTTTTAATTAAAAAAATTGATGTCTAGGTTGACACTACCCGACTTATCTGGGCTTATGGGGACACGGACGATATCGCTTATCATACAATGGCACGACGCGGAGCGAAAGCGGTTAATCTTATCGGAACACCGATTCCAGACTTGGATCTGGAAGGGTAAACAAATTTACATGATCAATTAATTAATTAAATTGTAATACAATTTTTAATTTGATTAGCTTATCTAAATGGGAGATGACAGTTGACGTCGAAATGCCGTCGTTGGATACGACGTATTGGTGCAGTTATCATAAAGGGCCGGTTTTAGTGACGAAACACCACGTGGTTGGGGTATAGTGAGACGTGTTAACAGTCGGGGCTATATTTGAATTACTCTTTTGCTATAATTAGTTCGATGCACTTCTTGACAATATCGCCGCGCTTGCGCATACGCATCACTTCATTTTGAAAAATTGTTACCTGCCCCGTAACCATAATGAGACGCTTGACGAAGTCTTTGGACCCTACACCGTCGACGCTGGGTACGATGGAGGTCATTGTTACGATCCAGAATCAACCATCCCGCCTCTAGAGCAATATTGTTCGCAAGATCTTTTCGTATGGGCGAAGGGTGGAAAGGTGGGAAAATTTAAATTTAAAAATAAAAACCAGAAACAGCAGTAGTACATTTGACACTTATCCTTCAGATAATGACCTTCCCTGCCAATGTCGGATATCCCCTCGGTGAAGGTGAAAATGCCGGAAAACAGCTGTACTACATGCTCGAAATCCATTACGATAACCCCGACGAGGTGGCAGGGTTAAAGTTCAAGACGGGAGTGCAATTTTACTACACGGACGAGATAAGGTATACGATGCAATACTTTTGGAGTATTATGATACTTTTGGGGTAATATGATACTATGAGAAGTTTAAACCTCCTTAGACAACAAGACGCCGGTCTTCTAGCGGTCGGACATATGACTAATCCCATCTTAACGATTCCACCAAACGTGGATGATTTCGTACTTATGGGGCAATGTGATCCTTCCTGTACAGAATGGGGTATTAAACCAGAAGAAGGCGTCACAATTTTCAATGCACTCCTCCATGCCCATATTTCAGGTTGGTTTATCTATATACGAAAACATATTTTTAATAGAAACAGCTGATCTATCTATATATTAGGTCGAAAACTGAAATTGCGGCACTTCCGTGGTGCCGTCGAACTTCCTTGGATCGATTACGATGATCACTATGATTTCGACTACCAGCAAAATAAACCGATTCCTGGAACCCAACTCCTTCCAAGAGATCGCCTGATTTATGGTAATATATAATAGAACGATCATACGTATGATTTTTACCGCTAATTTCAAATTACCATCCAGAATGCACGTATTCATCAAAATGGACCGACAACACCGCCGTCGTGGGTGGAATGTCGTCCCGTGAAGAAATGTGCATCACGTTTTTGTGGTACTATCCCAGACAAGATATGACGCAATGCTTCTCACAAACCCCATTTGCCGTCCATACCGCTGATTTCGGAATTACACGAGTTCACGAGTAATTTTTAATTAGTAAATAATTTCTTTGGAATTTTAAATAATTTCCTTATCATTTCTTACCAATAGTGAAGATGCCAAAGGTGGGCCACAAATGTTTATCGATGAACCTGCCTATATGGCTGGACAGTATCGGTATACGATCTCCCTGTTTAACAATTGGACCGAGTCATTTGTCGAGCAGTATCAGTATAATCACAGATACTTACCTCATGAAGGGTCTTGCGTACAAGAGGATGGACAGTATCTTATCGTCGATGAGACATCTTATCCTGAAGGAATGATTAAATATGTTCCGAAGGATGTTTGCGAACCGGGATCAGAACCGACCACGGTTACCCAACCAGAAACTACTCAGTCTCCAACTACTCAGTCTCCAACTACTCAGTCTCCAACCTCTCTAACTCCTCCACAAACCGCACCCACACAACCACAAACAACTATGACTCAGCAACAGACAACCCCCACCCAAGCGTCAACAACTGTAACTTTACCTACATCAACAGAACCGCAAGGTGGGGTTGCAAGTGGTATCGCAACTGCCAAAATAGGAAGTATGGTTGCTATACTTACGTACATTGTTTTGTAACTTTATTGGTATATTATTTAGATTAAAGTAAATAAATGCAGATTTAAATTCTAAAAATCAGATACTTTTATCATCGCCAGGACTTTCGTGGCGTATCCTCGGCATCTGGTGTAATGAAACAACATAATTTTATTCCATTTCTGCCCACGTAAAATGTTTACAGGCCCACTGTACAATTTAGCGATGTGTCATACCCAGTCGTCTCAATTGAACTGGGAGTAAAATAAATAGGTACAGCTCAACGAATTTCAGTAATAACGGGTTACTTTATATTTCATTGGAAAGCTGGTTAAGTTTCAATGAGGATACATATCTTAAACGTTAAAACTACTCCCCCAGCATCGATGCACTGCTGAAAACACGAGCGTAGAATTACGCACTCGATGCTATAAGTTTATGGAAAAATTATTGGAGCAAAACTTTCTTAGCAGATTTTCTTACTTCATCGCTTGATCTTAACCCACTGGACTATGACATACGGACTGGATATGAGGCAAGGGTGTGTCCTAAACCTCATAAAAGTGCAGAGGCCCTAAAAAATTTCCTGTGACAGGAATGTGACGTTTACCTATGGAAAAAGTGCGTAATTCTGTCGTAGCGTGCCGTCCGCATTTATGCAAGTGCAATGCCGCCCGGGCACAAAACTTTTTAAGTTTAAGATATGTATCCTCATTGAAATTTAACCAGCTTTCCAATGAAATAAAAAGTAAACTGTTATTACTGAAATTCATTGAGCTGTACCTATTTATTTTACTCCCAGTTCAATTGAGACGACTAGGTAATAACACAAATTCTTATAAAACTAACAGATTCATTCAACTTTAAAAATATCCTTTAATTAACACATAATAATAATAATCCACAGTATCATGCATTAATTAAACTAAACTACCTAAATACAAATAAAAATTGACAAATATTTTCATGTAGATTCCGCTACCTTAAAAATATTAATCAAACTAATTTTCATTTACCATGGGTAACATTATGAATTTTATATTTGAGCAAAATACAAGCTTTCGGAATATCCTTAAATCTGAATAATTTTCTTAATTAATAATCTTCTTAACAATTATTAACTTGTTCTATGCATTCTGCAAGAATATTTAATTGCAAAATTTCATTAAACTTAATGGCACCTGTTTAAAATATGTAAACTAAGTTTCTTAGTGGTTAATTATTTTCCCATTTTCCACCTCCTCCCCCCTTGTCCCAACTAGTTTGAAGTGCGTCTCATTAATTCGTACCAATCCGGGAGGAGGATTTCCTACGAGGGCCTGATTTCCTAGTAAATTCAAACCTACGACACGAATCGTATTTTGGACGAGGCCCAACGCTTCCCGAATAATTCCTCCCAGCGATCCTGGCGATAATGGCGGAAGTGTGACATAGGTCGGTGGTTTTGACGACGACATTGTACTTGGCGTCGTTTCTGTGGCAGATTCAGTAACTGACGTTGTAATTTCTGTAATATCGGCCAATATCGTGACTGGTGCTGGCGTTGATCCGGTCGGATTATTATTACCGTGATGTGTCGTAGTTTCAATAATTTTTACAATATTTTCCGTCGATATTTCTAACTGTGCTGGTAGTGTCGTGGTAAGTGCGGTCGCCACAAGTTCGTCAATCCGCGGTGGTGCTGTCGTTATTCTCGGGAGGATAAGTGCAGTAAGGATTAAGTTAGCGATGTGGGATCGCTCCACGTCTTCAATGCCATTGGGCTCAATATTGATAAGATCACTTATTGGAGATGGACATGATGAAGACACTGAAATTGTCAATTGAAGGATAAAAATAGAATTTAAAAAAATATTCTATAACTTACCCAGTACAAGTAGAAATGCTCCCAACGAGAAGTACGATGTCATATTGGGAACTCTGAAATCAAATAGTTACTAAGAAACGAGGAATAATGTATTATATTAGAAATTATTTGTCCCATATTGTGTACGATTTATGTAGTTCAAGGGTGAGTATGGTAAGCGAAAATAGTGATATGATAGGAATTAGCATAACAATTGCACAACGAACTTCATTGACACATTTATTTATGTTGGGTACATAATTAGCAAACAAATTCGTTCCCAATCAGGATTCAGTTGCATATGTATTTTTTGTGCAAAAAAAAATTCCTATATTTAGGTTTTCCACCTACTTATAATGCGAAGCCGTGAAGTGTTCACCTTGATCATCTATATAGGACTAATTTTATTTTGTTCACCTCAAAAAATAAGCCGACCCATAATTTTGCGTTTTCGATAATGCTCGAATTTGAGCGCGTGGAGGGAATTTCAAACTTTTTTCAGCAAAAATTCCGGATTTTAAAATCTCCAGAACTTTTCAATTTTGGCCCGAATTAAAGAATCCAAAATATGTGTGTTCAGAATTACTTCCTTAAACTTGAAAAATACTAGTTTTCGAAATTTTGAAAATTTGCAATTTTTCGAAAATCAAATCCTACACGAAAAGACAAATTTTCAAATTTCGAAAACTTATTTTTTTCAACTTTAAGGAAATAATTCTGAACATACATATTTTTGGATTTTTTAATTTGCGCCAAAATTGAAAAGTTCTGCTGATTTTAAAATGTGGAATTTTGGCTGGAAAAAGTTTGAAATCCCGCCACGCGCTCAAATTCGAGCATTATCGAAAACGCAAAATTATGGGTCGGCTTGTTTTTTGTGGTGAACGAATTAAAACTAGTCCCATCAAGATCGGAGGTGAACACGTCACGGCCTCGCATTGTTAGTGTGATACAAAATGCTAATAAACCCGAAATCTTGGCAGAATTTCCAATTGTGCATGGCACCATGGACTTTTTTCAGACCGAATATAACACCCAGATTAAGCGTGATCTCGATTTTAAGCGAAGACCAATCAATTGCGCTATCTTGATACTCATCGAACCGACGATGTTCAACGTATATTCTGAATTGTTAGGATTCGCTCGATTTTACGGTTGGCGTGAGACAACAGTAATAATCGCATTGTTACCGGAGGATGGTGAATCGTTATGGATATTCTCCTTGAAGAATGAATCTACCAGAATTCGGGAAACTAGCGATATGTACAGTGCAATGATCTTTTTCGTTACTTCAGATGATCATTTTAGCCCGAACCAAGGGCTTATGTACTCGTCGTGTCCGTCTGTCTGTCTGTCTGTCTGTCTGTCTGTCTTTCGATAACTTTAGAATGCGTTGACCGATTTGGATGAAATTTGGTAGAAACATGTATCTCAGCAATGCAACAACCGAGTTCGAAGATGGGATTGATCAAAAAAGATTTGGACCGGTGGGGGTCATATTAGTGGTGGGGGAATTTTGCACCAAAATTTCAAACTAGTCGTAGAAAGCTGAAATTTGGCGCAGAAGTCCCTGATGGTTTCAAATGAAATAATATGAAGTGAAATTGTAAAAATTTTCACCCGGAGGTACCCTAAAGGGTGATCCATACCGATTTCCCAAAATGCTTCAATCGAGCTGAAATTTGGATTGAGGGTTGCTAGAGACTTTTAGGCAACTATGGTAAAGTAAAGGTTGTGAAATTTTCATTTTGAGGGACCAGAGGGGGGTGACCACCACCGAATTTTTAAAGTTGTCGTACTTTGCTGAAATTTGGTATAGTGGGCGAAAATAACTATTTGACATAAAATATGAACTTAGATATCATTTTAATACTCTACAAGCCTGACTCGCCCTAAATTAAGTCTGCACTGGAAAAACCGATTATGGAAATGGAGTAGACGTAACTTTCTTTGAATTGCAGAACGTCATCTACGGGGCATTTTACTGTGCCGAAAAAATGATTCTTGAAGACAGTGTGGTCACTTGGAGGAAATGGACGTCGCCTTTCACGTCACCAGTGTGGTTATCGATGTTTGTGATTTGTTCATCTTTCGTAGTTGTGCACGCAGTATCGATTCGTCCAAGGGAGTCGAAAAGATTTAGAGTTCGGATATCTTCGACAGAAGCGATGTTCACGGTATGTACCCTTCTTCTGCGTCAATCACCTTCAAACTCACCGAAGAGTTCACGTTTCTCCGTAATTCTACCATTGCAAGTACTTTTCACATTTTTCGTCATTCTGATAATGAATTTGTACGAAGGCATCATGACGACCAACATTTCGAGCCCGTTACAGCCGAAAACTTTTCAAACTTTGGGCGAACTACTCGACGCAGGATATAAATTCGTATTTCCTAACGACAACATAACGGAGTACTACGTGAAGACAAATTGGTCCGAATTTGTATCAGGGTTTTCAAACGCTGGCCAGTTTTGGCGGTACAACACAAGGTTCATCGCCATAGGACGCACCGGTTCGTACCACAAATTGATCTTGGGGGATACAGAGAACAAGTTAAAACTAGCCACCGACATGCCATACGACCAGGAATGGAAGCAGGCCTTCTTTCTTCGACCAAAATACTGCTCTATGGTTAAGGAACCATATTTCACGCGAATATTCAAATTTCGATTCGCTCGAAGAATGACGGGTTTCTTTGCCAGGGAAATGATAAAACTCTGGCAAGCGGGGCTACTCGAGATTTGGAGGCGGCACTACACATCCGAGAAGTTTCAAGGATGGTTGAAGTATCGGTTGAAGAAAGAGATTGAAGACAAGAGTTATATCAGTATCAAGACCGGAATCGATACGGTTTTTACGATGTGTGGAATTCTATTAAATATCGCATTATTTAGTCTGATTGTTGAAAAACATGTTACTACGAAATTTTGCCAATTAAGGGAAAACTTAGTCCGCAAGCTTAAATTGTAAATAGCAAAAACTATCTTATGAATATGTACTATAAAGTCTAAAATTTTGCAGGTATTGCTAAAGTTTGAATAGTAACGAATACAAATATTTTGCCATAAAAGGTCTTAGGAGGAAAACGTACGATCTTTGCAATGCCCGATTTTGATGCCCTTAGGATATGTTGTTGGAGTGTATGAGTTATGAAAAATTGTAGGAGGGTTTTGGTCCATGGGCCTTGCTACGCCCGCCACACCCCTTTAAAGGGGCGTGCAATGCTAAATTGTACACACTAAAACCTTCACCAAAAATTCAATTTTGCTAGGATTGTCAAGATTTTTACATTTCTGTGATCCCAGATAGCTGCTCTATCATATCCAATAGCAAACTCAACTTTTTCGAAACTTTTAAAATTTTTGAATATTTTCTGACCAGAGGCGTGCATTGAAAAAAATAAAAATTTTGAAAAAGTTAAGTTTGCTATTGGATGTGATAAAGCAACTATCTGGGTTCACAAAGATGTAAAAATTTTGAAAATCCGAGCAAAATTGGATTTTTGGTTACAGTATGAACAAGCAAGAAACGGTGTTTTTCATACCTTTGAGGGGGTGTGGCGGGCGTAATAGGGCCCATGGACCAAAACCCCCCTACGGTTTTTCATAACTCGTATATACCAACAACATATCCAAAGGGCATCAAAATCGGGCATTGCAAAGATCGTACGTATCCCTCCTTAGTCAATCGTATTGATCCACGTATCATCTTTTCACATCATTCTCTATTTAGAATTGAATTATGTATTACGGTTGAACATGGTTGGATTAAAAACCTTTAACCATTTACTATATCTGCTTCGAGCATACCTTGTGGCGCATAAATTTAAGAGTGACTGCTAAAGTTTTAAAAAATTGATGGGAAATGCATATCTAGAACCAATTTATATTCCAGACATTCTCCTTTGTGATGGAAATTTTAAAATATTTAACAAAACTGCAATATCCATACCTAAACTTTGTCCAGTCTACATATTTCTCAGACCCCAGAATTTTTCACAATAGCAGGAAAACAGGTCAACGCAGCCAACACTACAATTATCATGTTGGTTAAGATATTTGGTAAAAAAAATTGGCAGAATTCCCCAAGATGGGATCTATCATATTAGATCTGATAAAATTACCCGCTTCTAATATCCCCCTGGTCCTGGGGATACATAAGATATCCAATTGCACAAAGATAATCTCCATCACTGTCGTCGCCAAGACGTTCCAACTTTCGAAAAACAATTGGCAAACCTTATTTCCCACATTGGTTGCCCTATTTCTTACCACGGTGCACATTGCCGCGTCATTAAATTGGTTTCGAACCAATTTTTTAGTGCCCCTCCCAACATGGAAATTTGTTCTGGTGGCATATACTGGGTTTCTGTATGGGGTCATCACCGTCGGGCTGTTTCATTACGAAAGAGTGAGGAAAGAAGCCGTAATACTGGTGAACTCGTGTATCCATGCAGAATTGAAATTGATGCGGGATGGTAGGCATTATTTTTTTTTGGTTTTTAGTATATATGAACTAAAATATATATAAAATTCTTGGTTAAGTTGTGATTGGCAAGATTTGAGATCTGATCTAATTTTAGGAATTAGCACCTTCACTTATTTTAGGGAAATGAAGGCTTCATTCATGAAGAGGGCATGAGGGCGAATTAGGTTGAATGGAGGAAATGAAATATTAAATCAAATGAGTGAAGGGAATGAAGGAGAAAAGTAATGAATGATAGAAAAAATAAGGAACTAAAAAAGTTAAAGAAGGAATAAGGGCGAATGAGGGACTTTACATATTTACTCAAAAAAGTCGTAATATCCTTCTCTTGTGAAATAATTTTAATTTCGATTTACTTTTATTCATCTGGCATTCATATTCAGTTGATTAAACTGGTTTACAAGCTGTGACACCATACAAATAAATAACCTGATAGAACAGATGGAGAATAGAATAAGCGTCAGGTTAAGGAAATTTGTTTATTTTAAAGTGTTGATGGTGGAAGAGCATGGTGGTTGGACTGTGAACTATTTTTGAGCATCGATCAATCTAGTGGAGAAAAGTAACATATTTATATACATTATAATTACCCCTTTTAGTAACTAACCATTCTCCTTGCATAACACGGCATATTTACTGTAGGACAAATCATCTTCTTAGAAGTGTGTTCCATAGTTTTATAGCTCTATAGTTTATACTGTTCTGTGCGAACTTGGTATTACTGACGCTAACTGGCAATAAAGACTAGCTACGACTTTGTCAAGATTCAATTTTTGGGCAAATAAGCAGCAATATGCGTACTTTAGTAAAAATACATTCCTCCCCTATTTCAGAGTTAGTAAGCTACACTCTAACATAGTACTATGTAAACACAACTTGACTTGGCGACGATTGAACTTTGAAACTTTATAATTCCGGGTGAAATATTTGTTTTACAGGGGTTATACATCACGTCAATTTATACTTCGTCCTATTTGGAGCCTTAGTGATATCGACGATAGCCGTGGTACCTGTCGCAATTTCACTCGCAGCTTTAATTCGACCCTGCACTCCTCCCGTGATAAGTAGTTTGATAATTCAGTCCTGCAAGGATTGGGGGCATGATGGTGATTCTGGATTAATTATGCGATTCGCCGTAGGAATCCTGCAATACTACTGCTGGCTGATTATCTTGGGTGTGGTAGTCAATGGGGTATATATTCCATTCCTGTACCCGATCGAAATCAAGCTACTGATACTTAACTTTCTAAAGAGGTAAGATTTCCCGGTTATTCTGAAAAATCCTTATTTTTGGCGAACATTATGCTAAAATAAGTAATGCATGCAATCCAGACCAGTGTTCCGGGTGGCATAAATTCAAGTGTTAATAACCGATTTTAACCGGCCATTTTGGCGTGGCCAAAATGAAATATTTATTTTATATTTTCAAATTTTTACGAAGGAATTGAACCAATAGTTCTGGTGTATTGACAATTTCAAATCGAATACAATTAAATTACAAGTAAATAGTGTAACATCCCTATCTGATACTTTCTCAGTAATTTAATCGAATCAATTCAACTTGGAGAATGAAAATATAACTCTCTAATTCCGTCGTGTAGTTCTATTTGTTGAAACGAAATAAATTTAATTAAGCTTTAGTTTAATTAAAATTTGTATTTTGAGGTAAATTGGCAGTATTTTGGCCTCTATTAATTTTGACCAGCCACTTTTGACCACTTTTAACGCCACCCACTGGTCAAAATGATTTTTGGCCAGTAGAAATGGAACACTGATCCAGACTAGTAATAAATTTCTCGACGAGTTTTACAGGACGCAACAGAATTTCCAGAAAAGTGGTCATCGTCACTTAGTCTGGTACCGAATTCTTCAGCTAGTGTCTACAAATCACAACAATGCATGGACCCAGCCCTCTATGCCGGTCGGGATTGGTGGTATTGTCGTCGCGGAAACTGTCTCCCTGTACATCCTGGTTACTTCTCATGATCAAATACCTTTCCTAGTTTTACTGATATTTATAATTATAGCGGTCGATTGCATGTGTATGTATGTCGTTTTTAAAATTGCGTCCTACCCGTACACCAAATCGTGCCAGTTCATCGAATTCATGAAAACAAAGGATGGGACGAAATGGATCAAACGGTTCATGAGTTCGTGTCCCCCGTCCAGGTTAACGATGGGAGATGGCACGTTTTTCGACAGGTTGACAGCCTTTGTTGTATGGAAGAAGAGCATGGATTTTCTAATTACGCTGTTACTAATGTAATTGATGGATTGGGATAAATTTCGGGTGAAATATTTATTTATTTTGATAAAATTTGATTTAGATAATTAATTAATTAATTTAAATATTACAGCACTTTGAAGGAGGGAACAATTTGTGATTAACAATTACGGAAAAATTGTAGTTATTGTGTTACAGTAAATTTATTTATATATCTCATTTTTACAATTAGGATCACTATTAACATTAATTGTATTAAAGTTAAGATTTGCTTCTACTTTATCTAGCATAACCTTTCTCCTGTCTCTTAACCACCCCACAACTTTAATCCTTTGATAACCCCACCACTTTCCCAACTTCCTTGGCAAATATATTTCTCCGCAAAACAATACAACCTCAATTCCAACCAACGTGACTAAAAATAAGGACAATACCCTCACAAATTGCAATGATACTGAGCTACCCTCTGTATCAGCAACTTCCCCCGCCATCCAAACTTCCTTTGCACTAAGAAAACTTTGAAACTTTGTGACATATGTCTCAATCCATTTCTCATAAATCCCGGATTCTCGCAAACCCGCGAAAATTCGCGATACCACGCCAAACAAATAATTCTTCCTGACCATAGCCAACGTAACGACGCGGAACGGTGTATCTGACCCCTTTCCGATAATATATTGCGAATTCCCACTGTTTCTTGCAATTTGTTTAAAACGTGGGGATAATCAATTAAAGCGAAATTGTCACTATTTTCACCGCATTGGAGTAAAGATGCATTCATAATTATTTGAATTAGTTTTCCCCATTATACATGAGTCAAAGTTTTATTTAGATTGCGTAAAGTTGTGTAAAAGTTGGGAAATAGGGACTTATCCAAGTTGTCGATTAAATCTGGTAACAAAATATCTTTGAATTTGGAACTACTGGTAACAATTTTTAGGCCGGAATCACCCAGCTCTTCAATCGTTTCTGGCAGTGGAGGTAAAATTTGGGTCGTTAGTGCCGAGTAGATCGCCTCCTGGTAGAAATTGCTGAGGAAAAAGCACAAGAATCCCCAAGTCCCGAGCAAGGATATTTTGGTTGATATCATTTTTACCGGGGTAGTATCAAAGTGCCCCATGATAGAGGTAACACTCCAGAAATAGGAGGTGGCAATATTTTTGAAAATTTGGAGTCGATCAAGATGTTCGATCAAGATATTCGGGTTGAAGCTGGAACATGACCATGATTCCAGTACAGGACGATGTTATCGAAATCCAGGTCACCATATCATATGGGCTTATCATTGCTTCTAACCCTCCCACAGTGGTATGCTTGTTAGTGACGATGGCGAAATCATAGTAATTTATTTCCTCCCCGTAACTAATTAATTGGTAACGATCAACGCTTCTTGAGAAAAGTTGGAAATCTTGTGGTCTGATACCTTCTAAAATTATGTAGCCATAAACGCTCCCTGTGGGTTTGGGTGGATAGACACTGGTAAAATTAAGGAGTTTCTCCATAACCGAAGTTGCGCAATTAGTGTGTTTTTGAAAAAATCGGAAACCACTGGGTAAACATGGATGGCCTGGGATTGGTTCGCCTTGTCCAAGAAGAACGGGTTGCTGGTGCAGATTTTTGTGCAAAGTGGTATAAATTTTGTCAAATTTCGAAAGAGAGTAATGTCCCTGTAACCTGATAGGTTGGGAGTAGCAAGGGATACAAACGATGTAAAGGGAAGGTCCATCCAACACTACAAATTTTGAAGTTAAACCAATCGCGGGGTAGATTAGGTAGGGATTTTGAATTTCTAGGAGTTCCGCTATACTAGCGTGGAGGAATATGTATGCAGGATTTAGTCCTGTTTTGGATATCCCGAGGAGTAAGTGTGTTAAGGCGTTGAATCGATTTTGTAACCTAGCTTGAAATGAAGATCCCCAATATCGATATAAGTCTATGAAAGTAACCAGATTGGAGGTACTGTGTTTAGTTATTGATAGAGGTTTAATCAAGATATTTGAGTTGATATATGTTTCTAATGAATATTTAGTGCCAGAAAAGTCCCAAGATTTGTAATATTCTAAGATTACGGGAGTCTCGAGATTGTAGGAGAGCATGGTGTAAAAGAATGGTGGAAAATTTAAAACGTGGGTTCCATTCCCGGTTAGTATGAAATGCAAGGTGACATCTAAAAATAGATTTTTGTTCGTTGTAAATGTTCTCGAAGTAGAGACGCTTGGTGCTGGTAGAAATGCGGAGATTGATAAGAAGAACAGAATAAGATGCATGTTATATAAATTCTTAGGTTAGGTTTAGATTTCTAAGTTTGATATCTAAATATACAAATATTTTCAAAACAATTTATATATTATGATTTGTATGATTTTATGTTTGTGCGTTGTTCCATGACAACCAAGAGTTTGAATAAAATCCGTTGTAAATATTTCATTTGGATGACTTCAGCACACACATTGCGTGACCAAAGCGTTCACATATTGATTAGACAACCATATTCGTACAAACAACTCTTTCTTGTATTTAGAATATATGCGTTCAGTCTATATTTTTCAGATAGGGGTGGGGGGGGGGGGGGGAATATGCGGGGGAAAATAAACTTAATGCCAATCTTCCGTATAACATTTAGCACATTACATGTATTCTCGTTTAATTTACATTATTTTAGAGATGCAAATTAGTTGAGATTTGTATATGGATGAAAGTTTTTATGACATAATTACTTACGTTACGAATACGTTCGGCTCTTGCTTGCAATTTCCGCAGCCCGAAAAATGAAAATATGACAATTCGATGTAACCACGGCGTTCCTGAATGGTGACCTAGATGAGGAAGGTTTTTCAAACGACAAGACAAACCTCGCATGGCTCCTGATAAAGACCCTTTATGGCCTCAAGCAAAGTTCAAGGAATTGGAAGAAGACAATAACGACATTTCAAGCTAGCCTTGGCTTCAAATGCTCTGAATGTGACTCCTCAGTTTTATTGCAATGATAGAAGCGGACATTTTTACATTAAGTTGATGACGGGCTCATATATATGTGAAAAGGAAGAATTAATTGACGATGCTTTGCTCAAGATCAGACAAGAACTAGCCGTGAAAGTTACTCCTCCAACGCAATTTGTTGAGATACAAATCTCTCTTGACCCAGAAAATGGAACCCAGTAAGCATCTAGCAACAATGGTCGATTAAAGATTTGCTCATCCGATGCAACATGGATGAATGCATGCCTCAGTCCATCTCCAACCAATTTGGATCTGGTCCCAGCCATCCACAGTGATGAATCACTGTGGATCACTGAGAAATAACCTAATTTACATTTCCTATGAATTTTTGTTTTTGTTACGTCTACATGGACATCTCCTGTCGTAAGATTATTGTTTCCTGTTTTACTCTATCTCATTCATGAATACTTTTAGGTTAATCGCTCTGTATAAAATACACTTTGATTTGGTTCAGTAAACATCAGTATCTTTTCTGGAACCAAGCAGCGACATTACCTTTCTTGTATCTGACATCTTATGTTACCTTTTTTCGTAATTTGCTCCTGGTATTCAAAGTGAATATGTAAATATTTAGTTCGATCGTAGATAATACCTCGAAATTTCAGCTGGGGTTGGCAATTAACGTGTCGTACATCACGCCTAATAAAATCTATTAATTTTTATTGTAATATATAACAAATTAAATGTATTCGCAAGCATTCATATTTTTATTAATTTTTATAACCTCGACTACTCCTAGTTTTAAGTTTAGTAATTAAATTTTTTGCAGCCTTCAACTTTGCCAATCTCCTCCGTTTCTTCATTTCCTTCCACCATTTACAAATCCTACATTGCACATTCCTCCACCACCTCCACACCTTCCGCGGTAGATTAATCTCCCCACAAAACAATCCCACCTCTATGCCCACTAATACCATCAAAAATACGAAAAACACCCCAAGAAACTCCAACGATACTGATTTAGCCTCTTGCCAATTGTTATTCCCAACTTTACCCCCCACTCCGGTCATCCTTTTCATAAAAAAGTTGGCATAACTCTCAGTAACTTTCGCATTCTTGATTTCCTTTGTGTTAAAAAGGTGCTGTTTTGTGCCATGTGTCTCAATCCACTTGTCATAAATCCCAGATTCTTTCAAACACCGGAATATTTTAGATATCTCCGGAAATACATAATTCCTCCGAATCATGGCCAATATAAGTACCCGAAACGGTGTGTCTTCTGCCTTTCTTAGGATGACTTCATTCTCACTGTAAAACTCGATAGTTTCCCGCAATTCTTTCAAACTATGGTGGTAATCCATCAATGCGAAATTACTGCTTGTTGTGACAGTAACACTCTGATTTTCTTCGGATTGAAACACAGATCCGTTAATGATTGTTTCCACCAACGCCGTGTTCGGAATATGGACCGGTGTCAAAGTTTTGTTTAGTTTGTTTAAAATTATAAAGAAGGCGGGAAATCGTTTCCAATCCAGATTTTCGATCAAATCCCGCAACAAAACGTCTTTAAGTTCGGAATTGTACTTTGACCTATTTGAATCGAAGGTTATGCGTGTAGTGACAATTTTCAGGCCGGAATCACTCAGTTCTTCCATCGTTTCCGGAACGGGGGGTAAACTTTCGGTCGTTAGTGCCGAGTAGATCGCTCCCCTGGTAGAAATTGTTGAGAAAAAAGCAGAAAAATGCCCAACACCCGAGCAGCGAGATTTTACTGGATATCTGTTTTACCGGGCTAGTACCACACTGCCCCATGATGGAGGTAACACTCCAGAAATAGGAGGCGGAAATATTTTTTAAAAGTTGGAGTCGATTTAGACCTTTACTTAGAGAGGATGGTTGAAGTTGGAACATGACCATGATTCCGGTACAGGATGATATTATCAAGATCCAGGTAAACTTATCAAACGGACTTATCAAAGATTCTAATCCGTCCAGGATTGCATGCTTTTTAGTAACGATGAGGAAATTATAGAAATATATTTCTTCTCCGTAAGAGAGTAATTCGTATCGATCTGCGGTTCGGAAAAGGATATAGGAATCTACTACAGCTTTTTGATTTACTATTCCTAAACTGATGTAACCGTGCACACTCCAGGGTGGGTGGGGTAGGTAGACATTAGTGAAGTTTAAGCGGTTCCGGATAACGGTGACGATACAATCGGTGTGTCTTTGGAGGTTGACGAAATTACTGGGTGGACAGGTATTGTCGAAGATTGAACCTTTTTGTCGAGACTGACCGATTAAGACGGGTTTGCGGTGAAGATTACGATTCATTGAGGACCAAATGGTGTTCAGTTGGTAGAGTGAGAATTGTCCACTTAACTTGACAACTTGGGAGAAGCAAGGGATGCAAAAAGTGTACAAGGAAGGGCTGTCAAACACTAAATTTTGAAGTTAAACCTATCGCGGGGTAGATTAGGGAAGGATTTTGAATTTCGAGGAGTTCCGCCATACTAGAGTGGATAAAGATGTAGGCAGGATTTAGTCCCGTGGCAGATATCGCGAGGAGTAAATTGGTCAAGGAGTTGAAACGATTGTGTATCCTGGCTAAGAATGTGGGTCCCCAGAATCGGTATAAATCGATGAACGAAATCACGCTGGGATGTCCTAGTTTTGCTATTGGTGGGGATTTTAGTGGGATGGATGGATTCATATATATCTCAGGGGAGAATTTAGACCCAAAAAAGTTCCAAGTTTTAAAGTAATCTAGCACGATGGGGGTGTCAGGATTGAGGGATAAGATGGTATTAAAGAATGGCGGAAAATTTGAAATTTGGGTCCCATTCCCGATTAGGATGAAATGTAGGGTGAAATTTAGGAAGAGATTTTTCTCCATTTCAGTTGCTCTTTGAGTAGAGAAAGTTGATGTTTTATGTCGCGGGAGATTCAAATTAGAAAATGGAGAGTATCAATGTCCATATAATATTTGCAAATAAGGAATAACTTCCATTGATTGTTATTGTTTATTATCTGAACGTTTCAAAAACGGAATGTAAAGTGTTGACTAACTTATTCGTCTCCTGTTCTCATTATTTTATTTAGGTGACTTTACCGTTGCGAATGTTGCGTGACCAACACATTTTCCATGGGCTAAAAATGGGTATTTACATGTTCAAACACCAAATATAACATAGTCAAATATTCATAAACAGTTTTCTGTAATTAAATATGTGTCCAGTTGTCGGTTTTTGACCAGGGGGAAAGTCGTGCATGATAATACATATGTAACCAAAATATATGTGGAATATGTATATGTACATGGCTTCTATTATGTTTTTTCGTTTCATACTGGCTCTGTGTGGATTTCTTGCACTGCAAACAAAGAAATGCAAGAAACCGGAGCTCAAAGAAGCAGAACGCCATCTAGCAACGTACCCAATTAACTATGAATATGGGCGGGAAGAGTTTCTTGCGTTTTTTGCATTTAAAAAAAAACGTAAAAAAATACTTTCTTGCAATGTTTCATTGTAAGTTGCTAATTGCACCAGAGACACTGATATTGTGCTTAAATACGAATAAAGTATAATTTCTTAACGTATATATTCGATCAGGTATCAACCTTTGAATATGACAAAGCAGAATTTAATTTAATACTTTTATTCAAGACAACTTCCAAAGTTAAATTATTTGTCTCCTAATAAAATTTCTAGACTTGAAATTGATGACTAATAAACTTTTATTAAATAGGGTACATTTTCGTTAGGTTTGTGTACGTAGTTTAAGACAATTATAATCAGTTTTATAACTGACGGTCGACATTGATGTACCTATAAAAAGAAACCACTTAGGTCGCTTACGTATTTAAGTAAACCGATTTTTCAATTTTGCTTGTTAAAAGCAATAAAACCAATTAAATAAGAAATAGGGTATGCCCAAGACACGCGCAATTCAGTACCTCCGCATTGCTCGAATATTAATTTGATTCGGCAATCCTTTCAAAATTTGGTGTATAAATTTTTTTTATAAACTCCTAATCAACTTATGGGATTTATTCTCGTTAGTAAAGTAATGAATTCGCAGAGCTTGAGTAGGTACATAATTAAAAATGACAAGAGCTGAATTCAATGGAGATCATCTTACTAGTATTTAACAGTGCTAGGGATGTGGTTTGTGGGTGTTACACATTCACCTGAGTGGAGACCTATAAGCCCGTTGAGCATACAAAGTGAGCCCGTAGCACAGTAGCTGAAAAGTGCGGGGTGAAGAGAGCCTTTGTGTGCGGGAATTTCAACGGTGAACCAACGTTTACACTTAATTCTTTTAGAGATGTAACCTTCATTTCTTACCATGACGGTTACACCCTTAATGTGGAAATCTTTAGCAAATTCTAAATTCATCTTCTACCCGGGAACATACCCGATTCAATGGAATTCTAAGTTTCAATTAACAACTTACAACAAACCTTCAAAGATCATATGGGTTTTGTCCATGTCACTACTGTCTATTGCCACCGGAGTCTCAATGTTAATCCTGCTAGCTCAAATAGTTGGGTGTGCAACGGTACCATTTTTGGAATTGGTAATTTCCACAGTATTTTTCACATTTGGTACGGCAACGTTTATATTTGAGATACTTGTTCTCCTTTCTGCCGATACTGTGACACATTTCTTCAACGGTGTGGCAAGATTGGAAAGAAGGTGCAAGTAAATTGCTCAATTAAAAAAATATTTCACTTGCGAATTAAAGCATGTTAAATCTAATACAATTAATTAAAAATTAACCATCTTTAGGGTCTCGAAACTCTCGGATCGAACAAACCGCTAACATTGATTTGATCGGAATCATTCTAAATACATCCGTCACATCTTACGCAATATGTCCCTGGGTAGTTTACATCTTCGGCGTTTTCATCGGCCTGGATCTGTACACTCAGTTCGAAACCGTGCTATTGTCTCATGACACTCCACATATCTTGAAATATGTCCTAATTCTATTAAAAATCTTGATATTTTCTCCAATTTGTCAAATCGCGCGCGTATTTTCCATCATAATTTGTATCATTACGATATACTACAAAATTTTGGCGAGTTGTATCGCATTCTTGGTAAAGAAATCGTATCACATCGCTCTTCTTGGATGTGTCACGATTGACAAGTATATCTGCGAATTTTACACGTGTGTCATAATTGTGGTTACTTTGGCTACCTTCTTCGCTCCGACGATAGCCGTCATGATGTTTATGGGGTTTAGTACAACGGTAATGTTTAACTTTATATCGTTGAAAATGTATGATATCGTCCCGATGCCGATTTTTCTATTTTTTCCGACATTTGCCATTATTATACCAACGCTTGCCATGGTTATGATCCCGATGTCGATTGCCGTGTATGAGGATACGAGGGAACTTCGGAATAAGTGGAAGTATTTGTTGGCGATATCGACAGATAAGGGGTATGTGGCGAGGAAAATTAGAGCGACGAAAGAAATAGGAATTGATGTAGGGTTTCTTGCACATAATTTTTTTGTTTGCAAGAAATCGACACAATACACATTTCTGGAAGCGATGGTTTGTTATACGATTAGTGCTTTGTTATCGATAGAGGTGTAGATCAGGGATAGTTAGAGTTCGGTTATTTTATGTGATTTTTTAATTGTCGTAACTTGTGAATTTAATGTGTACTGTAATTTTTTGTCATTATCTGTGAATTACATATGGTGATAGCGCTGGACCAATTTGGCAGTGTTTCGGAGCCTTATGTTCATGAAGGTTGTATGGACTCCCAAACATATTTACAGAAATGTGTTATTGACCACCTGATTCCGTTCATCGTATAGCATCATAAAATCGAAAATGTAATTTTCTGGTCTGACCTTGCGAATATCTACTACGACAACAAGATGGCAGATGAATTTAAGAAAAATCTCAGTTTGGTACTCAAAGATGAAAATCCTTCAAGAGTCCCCTATTTTCGCCCAATCTAAACTTTTTGGGCTTTATGTAAGAAGGCATATTCTGAGGTTCATGAAACACCTGTAACTTCAAGAATATTTCGAAACCGATGGACGAAAATGAGCAATGAAGTTGCGAAGTCTTCGGAAAAGTCACTTATGGAAAATGTTAAGAAAAAGATTAAATGCGAGAAGATCAATGGATGAAAATCTAGTTTGTTTAGTAAAATCTAAAGGTGGAAACTAGTACTACATTCTATAAAAAAATCAAATTCTTAAACCAATTTTTTGACCATTTACAGGTCCAAACCAAAGTGTCTCAATGTTTTGTCCATATGCTCTAATTCCAAAGGCATCGTTCGGAAATACTGTAGAAATACGAAGGCCTGTACAGACCTTCTTACTCCAGCCTGTCGGTTTAAGGTATTTCTGAACGGTGCCTTTGCAATTAGTCGCGCAAATAGTAGTGATGTACTCGTTTTTTTGAGAAACAGTGTACATTTGGAAAATTAAGATACCTTTCATCAGACCCTTTTCAAAGTTGATGATCGAGTTGATTATTTGTATCGGAGCAATATCCAACCCAACATTCCATCCACAGGGGACCAGGACTCCGAAACAATTTACAAGCCAGGAATGGGAACCCCTGCAGTTTTTTCAGCATTGGAAGTTTTCCAAAGAATAAGTGACACGTGAGGACCAGAGAGTAACCCAGTGTCATGATTGATTGTAACTGGTACGCCTTTATTCGTTTGGATGACTTGATCAAGACGAGTTTCTCAGATCTGGAGTCATATTCGAAGGGTAGGGATCCTATTTTCCGAGCGAATTTTAATCGACGGATCAACAGGGGAAGAAAGTTGGTGGAATACATGATCGATGGTGGACTATCTAGAGAATGTTCACCTCCTCCTGAAACCCAAGGTGGATTGGGTTTCAAGTGCTAAAAGAGAAATTACGCCGTTATTTTCTAAAATGGTGAGGCGTATGTATTAAGATATCAGTTAATCAATCTGTCTCGTGGAAGGATATTAAGTCCACGCTTGAAGATAGTATAAGTCACGGTATTGGTACAAAGGGTTGACCTTAAGTAAAATTGATTTAAATAAGTGGAATAAGGTTTTTAGGGTATACTGTTTTGCTATTTAAATCATTATTTGAATAAGACCAAAATCTGATCGCTCTAATGAGTTTTTACGTAAATATCGATAACTACGTGATTACTAGAATTTACACAAGGTAGATGCGTTGGCAACTACGACGCTAAATAATCATGATCTATTCAGTATGTAGCTTAATAACATGGCAAAGCAAGCAACGAGGTGAAGCGGTAAAATAATGATATATTGTCCTTAATTCCTTGCACTGTCACGTATACAAAGATTGATACCAAGATTGCAATAGTTATCTTGAATATTGTCTTAATTATGACCTAAACTGTGCTTGTTTATTGAAAATGGAAAACAGAATTTGCTAAAGAAATTCAACCTACATACGTCGTGTGATTAGTAATTTAGTAAACTTAAAATATTTGAATTCCCAGTGATCATAATTTTTTTAAGAGTAAGAATATGTAGGATAAAATAAATATGACCAAAATATAATTCAAGCTATATACATAGATTGGAATTAATCTGTATGATCGATTAATTTATTCATTTAGAAGGAAAATTGTAATTTTGCGCTTCTAAATGTTTGATGAAAGTGAAAGGTTGATTAATTAATTAAAAATGGGTGATAAATATTTTGTATAAACTTCGTAATAACGGGAGAAATACAATTTTTAGTTAGCTACTTAATATACTTTCCTTTAATTTATGGTAGTTTTGCTAGATTTTATGAGAAATAGAATTTGTAAGCGTAGAATAAATTTTTGTTGGATTTTTTTTTTTCAGAATTTATGCAGTTAATTACTTACTTAGTTTACCATTCGTGACAGTGATGTTACTACTCATTGGATATTAATTATATTTCCGGATGCATTCTGTCCCTCCAAAATCAGCCATGTGCATATTGTATGAGGTTGATCTAATTTATTAATTCGATGAAATCTGACGTAACATCTCAAGGTTCTAATTAAAGGAAATATATTAAATATTTTGCACATAATTCATAATGCCTAGTCCATAGTTACATATTTTCATGTCATGCTTCCTATCCTGTAATACTAAATTTAGCATTGGAGGATAGGGAACATGACATGAAAATACGTGACTATGGAGTCGGCTTAATGCTTCAATCTACATTTTGATGGCTTTGTTGACGAGCCACGCGAAGAGTAAGGAGTTGATCAGGAAGTGGATTAAAATTGTGAGAAATGATTTAATAATCGTGGTTTTCGGATGTGATTGGGTAATGGAGATAGATTTTTTTAACCAAAATATGGACATTGAATGAGTAATGTGTAGAAAATTAAGCTAATTTTGTTAATTTGCAATCGAACTACTAAATAATTTACCAGCTCGGATAAAAATCATAGCAAATATGCATTCGCATTATGTATCTTAGATAATTCTACTCCTTGCATGAATTAGTCATCTTAAGTTCATGATAACCACTTTGATAAGACATTTAATTTGAGCTATTTTAAGAATATGTAAATTTATTTCCTTATTATTCATTTATTTTAACTTGTGTACAGTGTGCATCGATTTGTCCTACAAAGATTATCTTTCAATGCTGAAAAAAGGTATGGAAGGTATGTATGTGTACCTTGTTCCGACAAACCTACAGAAAAATGGGCATAGCTTAACTAGAAAACAAGCATGGAATCTAACCATTCCTAAATTCCACCACTTTTCCACCCTTTCTTGGAAAAGGACGATTTCTAATCCAAAAATAAAAAAGCCAAGCACAACACCCTTCACATTTCTCTACCTTCTCACTCCTCCATTCTTCCCCAAGGATTCATCCAAGACAGTGCAAAACTCAACAATGGCTACAAATCCACTTCCACCAAACTTCGGTGCCAGCATTGGACAATTAGTGTAAGGAAATTTATTTATTTTACTTAGGACATTATTTATTAATTAATTAAAAATTAAATTAATCCATCCCTGTATATCTAGCCGGGACTCGCTCCAGGCCGCAGGCATCGGTGGAGGAGGGCAACCATCTCAAGGTCAACCTCAACCTCAATCTGGCGCGGCCCCACCCCCAAATCCTTCCCCCAGAGGGGCAACAACTACCCGTAATGGTACTGATGGAAGAGGAGGTCATCGTTTCGAACAATGCACTGGCGACATCACGGTCACCACCGAGGTCATTGGTACGAAACCGTTAACACCGGCAGAAGAGGCGCGCGCACGTCGCGGCGCAGAGCATCTTTTGCGCCACGAATCGGCGGAAACTATAGATATGACGGATGAACAGTTACAACGACTCGTATTGTTGAAGAAGTTGAGGAGTTTGAGGGAAAAGA
This sequence comes from Folsomia candida, assembly GCF_002217175.1. Classification (NCBI taxonomy): domain Eukaryota; kingdom Metazoa; phylum Arthropoda; class Collembola; order Entomobryomorpha; family Isotomidae; genus Folsomia; species Folsomia candida. The sequence continues at coordinate 1,661,246 of NW_019091221.1, read as the reverse complement.
GGCGCCGGATGGAGGAAGCCCGACAGGGGGAAGGGGTTGATGACATGGTTATCATCTGATTGACGACTATACATACATAATTTGAAGGGGGATGACGATAAACAATTAATATTTTGTTATGTCGTTAGATAAATTTTTTTCACAATTTTCATTACAAATTATAAGTACATTTTCAAAAAATTATGTATTCAATCTCTCAATTTGCTAAATTAAATAAATTAATTGGATTTAATTTAAAATCAATGAAAGTATCTGTCAAGTATTTTAAATTGAAGTATGCACATAACTATGAATTCATTTCGATTAGATTATAAGAATTTTAGCATGGAATAGTTGCACTACTTAAATTAATATTTATGTACATAGAATTGCACACACAAATTATTTTGTTTAGCTACAAAAAACTAGTTGTGCAATCCTTCTGGTCCATTGATAGTGATTGGCCCCTGCAAATTATGAGATTCACGTACAAAGAGCTTCGGCTTGTGTGCCTGGACTGAATTAAATTAATCTATGAATGCTCCCTTACATAAGTCTCATTATGGTCGGAGCGTTATTACGAAAGGAAATTCTTATTTTATTATTCTCAGAGGTTTAGTGGTGCACGGATAGTAATTACACGTATCCGCCACCAAACCTGTCAGAAAATATTTGTCCCGGAATAATGCTCCAACCATAAATTATAGTGGTTGTGTTTCCCCACGTCTTTGGTGTAATTTCTAGAGTTTAATAAATAGGAATAAATATTAATGCTGTTTAAATATTACGTGTAATTACTGAAATAATTATTCAAAATACCTATCTAAAGGGGTTTAGTGTAATCCGATATGGAATTGACGAATGAAGAATCATAAAGATAATAAACTTGAACGTATTTGTGTACTTTAGTCTCATACTTCATGGATGGCCTTATAATTGCATAATGATAATTACAAATATCGTCGCTATGGATAAATTTGGCAAACATCCATCTAGTACCCAGACAGAGATACATAGTTGCATACATACATACATAAATTGGTAGGGATGGCGGTACAATCCGGAATTTACGGGAGAGATGAGTACATTAACGTTACGAAGTATTATTCTCAGAGATACCACACATTTACGAAGTGGAGGACGCATTTGTTTTTAAAGAGGGCGAAACCAATGTCAATATTTGGCAGTATTCAGACCATCTTCCTTATCTATGTGGGTGTTTCGGTAATTGCGATAGTGTTCGGTTGGTATGAAGTGATTTGGTGTCGTCGTGAAGAAATGTGGGTTGTAATGGTGGCAAGATGGAATAAATTGAAGCGAAGAATATTTATCCTGTGGTACAGATTAAAGCTAATGAAACTAAGATATAGTCAAAGGTCGGTAAAATTGTGCATAGTTGAGTTATTGAGAAAGACCGTAGTTAGTTAGATTTCTTATTGAGCTGTAAGTCATTTGTATAGTTTGGTGTTTTTGGTGTCGTTCGGTGTTTTTGTGATTTACGCATGTAAATGAATATATTGAATTTGTTGATATACGTAATGGTTTAATTCAACATCTGTAACAAAATACGTAAGCTAGATAGGTGTGTTAAGATTTAAACATGATGCTTTAATGAGAAAGTTGGATTTCTAGCTCATTTAAATTGTAAACATCGAAACTGAAAATAATTCAAAATTAAGATAAATATGTATGCGCCTTTAATTTTCAAAAGCTTTCTGGTTCAATTATTCCTAGTATTTAATTAAAAACAACGTAATTACAAAATTTCTTGTGTCGATGTCCAATCCTAAGTGATTGTGCGTACAAATTTCATACACCACGTACTAATTTTCTTTTTCATCGTTCATTTTTTTCATGTAGAATGTATGAAATTTTCGTCGAGATATCGATGTAATCAGCTTTCCTCAAAATTGCTGCGCTTAATAAATTTACAAATCTAAACAGTAACACCCGTAATAGCTTCTTTATACTAAACGAAGCTCATATATATTTATTTGTAGTATACACCTTTAATTTGTGAAAATTAACAAATTGAGCAAACTTAAACAGCGTTTTTGTCTTCAATTTATTTTAACTTTGTTTGACACCTTTTTTCGAATAATTGCAGTGGTCAAGTTATCTCCATTTGCAATGCGAGGATGCCTCCAGAATAAATTATAATGATTTAAAATAATCACATACATATTTTCAAGATTATTTTGCAAAAAAATCGAGCATGTACAATTCTCAAAGATAATCGTTCACCTCAACTAACCCTTCAATATTATTCACACTTTGAAAATGATACCATAATTGTATTTCTAATGACTAGGTATTTCTAACCGAAATCAGCAGCAAACTTGCCACCTGTTCCATACTAAACTGAAAAATAATAAGTGGTGTCGTCTTTTCCACAAAATTTCCAGAATTGCCCATCCGAATTTTTAGCACGTTGCACGAAGCCTTCATGCGTCTCAGGTATCGATTTCGCAACATCGACTCCCTCCCCCGCCAACCTTGCATCACATCCTTGGATAACTGATAGAGGTCCGCACCCGCCTTATAAATGACGAAGGACGTCGCAAAAGTGCAGTCTAACCCAAGCACAACCGCAATTAGGAGGGCGGGCACCGATAATTTTGAATGATGTGCTGCGACCGCGTATAAACACGTGATGCCCACCCAGGTCAGATCAGTTATCATTATGGGAAGATTGTCCCCTTGATTGATATTGTTGACCGCTGTGGTCAAAATTTGGGCCTGTTTGTAGGCCATGATAGAACCAAGATTTAACGAGTGTCGTGTCCTAAAAGAAAATTCAAATTTAGTCCATTTAAATTTACCGCCCAATTAAAATTAGCCCATGCCTCTTTAAATGATCCGCTATGCACGTAACTCCACACTGAAATACGAAAGATACCGCCACACACGCCACACACATGCCATATCCTGCCGAAAACATGTCAATAAAGGTCACGGCCCATTTGAAATCTTCCGAAACGCCAAAATCCCAGACGAATGCGTTCCCATTTACGACACAATCTGGAAAAGATGATCTCAGTAAATGCGGCATTGCACAGGGCCACACCACAACTAAAAGATATAACAAGATGGTCGGCGTAATCTGGGTGAAAAGTCCGATACAAAGGGCAAATCGGCCTGATTCTCCGTGCGCGACGTCACCCAGGGTACGTTTCGCGGTATCGATGACATCCCTCAGACAGAGTTTAGTCCCTCGTCCGGAATTAATTTTTCCATGGGTGACAAGAATTCCGTTAAAGTATGCCGTTATCTCGGCAGATTTTTTCTTACAGGCGACACCCATTAACCAATGGCCAACGTTGCTAAGGGAAAGACAGCACGAGATGATGTGGGTGAGAAAAGTGTTCTTGGGACCGTTCGAGATCAGCGATCTCATCCGGGCCAGAACGGTGGCAACTTGGACAGTAATGATTCCCAGGGGTAACGTGTATTTGACATTGTTCCAAAATATGGGGACAAATCGGCCCTCTTTTCTCGACCAGGTGATAAAGTTGCAGAGGAAGAGGTTCTTTATAAAGAACTGGGCCCGAATTAGGGGCAAATAGTCCGAAATATTGGGCATTTTGGGGCTAAACTAGAGACAGAATTGCGTATGTTTTCGTAAAAGGGTTGTTTTGTAACTGAGAAGCGTTGAAGATGGAGGTGGTGGGGTTTATGTAGGTAAAGAAAACATGCATAATTCACACTCTACGTCACCTTTATTTCCTCACATGCATAAGGAGGGAATGGCTACTTGCGCAAATTGAGATAAATGATATCTCAGAAGTTATGTAACTGTGGAATTAAACATGTATTAATACGTCAATTTAGTAAGAACATGAGGAGGTTGTGCAATTCCTGATATACAGATTTGTCAATAAGTATCTAACTCGTAACAAGCCATCTTTTAATTGCCGTTAGATAATTACATGTTTATAACTTGATATTTCCAATTAATTTGAATTGTTTGATCTTTAATGATTCTTATAATTTTTTTAATATTAGATTTTGAACTTTCTTACAGTTATCTAAATATTAAACGTTGGTTGTAACAATATAATTAAAATATTTGCTAAACAAACAAAACTTGTTCGTGTTGATTTAATTGGTGTCAGAGTTCTGTTTACTTTTCTCTTTGTTTTACTAATACAATAAATAATTCTAATATTTACCACTCCGTATGTATTTCAACCTCGACGTAACACATTATACAAGGTCTAGACGAAAATAAGGCTTTCACATGACACGTTATGACTCATAACTTATGAGAATGTTTAATTAGTCCGCAGAAATACATGCCTAGAAATAATAATTCATATGCATTGCGAAATTTGCCTTTTCTCTATACGACGAACACCACTATCTTAGAAAATTATCTATTCCTCGCCTACAATTCCGCATTTCATGGTTGACATTGAGACAAAGTTGGATGTGGAAATAACGACGCGAATTGTCTTCATTCATTCATGTGTTTTCGCAAGGGGGAGTAATGTCTACGTCTTAAAGGAAAAATTACTAGGGATGAGAAAAAAATATTGAATTATTTACACACCATTCGTCATTTTCTATATTTATCATATTCTAGATTCTATTACATAATTTGCCAATATAGGTAACAGGATAGGATTAAATCTTGCAAAATACTTAGGAATTCTTTCTTTGTCTGAATGAATGATCGAATAAATGAATGAGCATCATTAAAGGTAAAAAGTGGGACAAGTTCATATAATTTTGTATTTGAATTAGGTTTGTATAACTCCCTGGGAACAATAATAGATTCCTGGAATTTTGGGAATATTCCCAGGGTATATACATGTATATATATATGTTTATTTTTAACATTGGACTTGTGATGGAATAAATATAAACTCCCGAAGTTTCTGGAGTTTCAAAACTCCCAAAATTTTCAGGGAGTGGGAAGCGGTACAACCATAATTTGAATTAATCTTATTTTTGTGCAATGAATACTATTCTAATGTGATTTTAAATTTAAATATAACACACTAAATATTATACAAACTAAACTATGATATATTCTCCCTTATTTCACTATTAGGATACTAAATGACAAAGCAATTTTTTTATTTCTCAGACCAATTTTACCAATTTGTATAATTATTACTATGTGTGCAATATATTAAGCAATTACATTCAAGAAAATATAGATATTTTAGAATTATGAATACATCTTACGCCTAGGTATTCTTGACCGAAATAAGCAACAAACTCGCCACTTGTTCCATACTAAATTGAAAAATGATTAGTGGTGTCGTCTTTTCCACGAAATTTCCAGAATTTCCTATCCGAATTTTTAGCACGTTGCACGAAGCCTTCATCCTTCTCAGGTAGCGATTCCTCAACATCGCCTCCCTCCCCCGCCAACCTTGCATCACATCCCTGGACAGCTGATAGAGGTCGGCACCTGCCTTATAGATGACGAAGGACGTCGCAAAAGTGCAATCTACTGCGAGCACAACCGCGATCATGAGGGCGGGTACCGATAATTTTGAATTATGCGCGGCCACCGCGTAGAAACACGTGATGCCGACCCAGGTCAGGTCAGTAATTAGGATGGGAAGGATGCCCACTTGGTTGATATTATTGACCGCTGTGGTTAGAATTTGAGCCTGTTTGTAAGCCATGATAGACTGAAAGTTCAACGAATATCTGGTCCTAGAAGAAAATTACGTAATTTTACACTATGTCTAACAAATCTATCAACATGTTTAATCAACATGTAAATATGTTTAGTAAACACCTTTTCAAATGGTCCGCCACACACGTGACCCCACAGTGGAATACGAACGATGCCGCTACACAAGCTAAATTTGTGCCATACGCTGCTGCAAATATGTCCAGGATAGTAACAGCCCATTTATGATCTTCTGACATGCCAAAATCCCACAGGAATTCAGACCCCTTGGCCGCACAATCTGGAAACGTTGACCTTAGAAAATGCGGCATTGCGCAGGGCCACGTGACAACTAGTAAAGTCTGCAAGATTGTAGGCGTTATCTGAGTAAAGAGTCCGAGACATAGCCCAAATCGGCCAGATTCGCCGTTAGCGATGTCAGATAAGGTAGACTTGATGCTGTTGATGACCAGGGGTAAGGTGTGTTTCACATTGTTCCAAAATATTGGTACAAAGCGCTCCTTTGTCCTCGACCAGGTGACAAAGTTGCAGACGAAGAGGGATTTAATGAACAGCTGGGCCCGGATTATGGGCAAGTAATCGAAAATAGTGGGCATCTTGGGGCAAAGTGAGAGACGTTCTAGGTGTGTGTCAAGGAGTATTTATGATTAGTTTTCCAGGTCGTGCAAACATTTATATACATGTAATTTATATTTCCTCGTGTCGGCTTATCATATCTTGTCATCATAACGAGTATGTACATGGCCCCTTAAGTAAATACAAGTTTAGTGATGTGTATAAAATTGCTTAACGAGAAATTAAATATTTACCAGTCTACCAAATAGGTAAACACATGAGTAATTGTATTATTATACAATATGTGTTTCATGATTTATATAAAAGTCAACATTTTTTAATAACTAGATAGCTTGATAAGATTCCCAATTAATCACAAATTGTGATTCATAATTTCATACGTATTTTCATAACAGTGTAATTGCATATGTTTTGATTCTTATTTTTTAAGGGGTTTATATTCTCGTAATTTTGCATAAATCTAACAACAGCTTGGACACTTTGACACCGATTATTTATGCAAGCCGTATTTACCATACAGATATAAAGTATTTATAAAACAAACAACCACGGAATTGTTCATACATAGGTGTCGACAATATGGTTATGTGTTTCGTCCACAATTTGACCTAGTTTTAACAATTGTAACATTCTCCCTTTGACATTTTGTGGTTGACGTAAATAAGTTATGTATCTAAGATAATGTTGACATTTATGTATGTATTTACGAAATACGTGTATTTTACAAACTCCGTGTAAAATATTGGTTGTAGTATTGAGAATATGTAACACGAAGGCTTCAAAAAGTTAATTTTAATTTGCACTTGGTTCACTCCAAATGGTGTTATGGAAAACATTATGCAAAGTCTAGACGTAATTAAGACATAAGTCAATATATTCATACGGAAATAATTAAGTCGTATAATTATGTCGGGTCGAATATTGGTAAAAACTTATTACGTATTTAGTAAACACAATCCTGCTACATTTGTAAGAGGATCGAAACGTACTTTCTTCACTAATAAGGAGGTTGTGGAAAATGTGGGCAGAAATAAAAAGTTGACATAATTGTGCAATGTCAGCGTTCATATTGGCATAATTAAGTATGAGAGAAATATTAGGTGATGAAATAAGAAATTACCCGAAACATTGAAAATTTGACAATTTACATTTGAAATATTATTTATGTAGGTCGTCCTGTGTATGTATGAAGTATGTGACGGGATTTCCTACATAATTTACAGCTATTTAAATACACACGTAGAATACAGAATACAATGTAATGTTATATAATTTTGTTACGTGAAAGCTAACTTTGGTGAATAAACAATACTGAATTGTATAATTTACGCGTACCAATAATTTTAAAAAATTACCAGTTTGTCACCTCGTGATTTAAATTTGTAACCATTACTGACGATCTTTATCACTAAATGGTTACAATGATCGTGAAAATTATTGACACCAACGGCGTTGTAGTGGTATGTATTCATATTTATGTATCCTGAGCGGTGTTGAATTATCACCGGATTATTTGATATTAGTCGGGACACATTGGTGGAGAATTGAAATTACGCCTTACATAGAAATATATAAATATGTACATACTTTCCAAATTATAAATTTTGTTTTTTGAATTTTTGGGATTGGAGTTAATTTTTTACTAAATTATTCAAAGCATATTCTTTCTTCATGCAATAATCGTTCCATGTAATGTATTTATCAAAAAAATTATTTTATTTATATAACTCAACGTCAAACATAATTCTTAATAATGGAAAAAACTAAATTATTATAAAATGTATTAAATTTACATGAAATGTCACATCATTAAATAATTGTTCTTAATTATTTACACATCTCCCATTCCACTTGCATATTTATTTTCGTTCACCAAAAAAATCAATCTCCATTAAATCCAACATGTGCAATGCACTAGATCCCATAATTCGCATCGGCTCCAGACCCCCGAACGCCACGATTAAATCATTCTTCACGATTTTAATCCACTCTTTGATCAACCCCTTATTCTTCGCCTGGCTCTTCAAGACAACCTCCAAAATAGTTATGGACACCATAACCGAATTTCTGCACATGGCTGAATTTGCAGTGACGAAATGTATCTGGAAATATAATTGATTTTTATAACCATATTATGTAAAATTATGGGAATTAATATTACTGTCGGAAATATGGCAAACTATTCCGAAAAATAAAAACAAATCCACTAAAATTCTAGAATTTAGTTCATATAGTTTCAATAACACTGTTCGCTAATTTTATTTAAATATGTATTATTTCACGTAATTATGGTAAAGGTTATTATTTAGTACTGTAAAAAATTCACCAACGTTTACCACACTTACGTTATTTATGTACAATTCTCTGAACATGTACTTAATTCAGAGGAGGTATTCACGTCACCCTCTTAAGCAATGAAGCTTTGTAATTATCGTAATTTTCAATTTTTTCTCCGAATTTAAAAAATGTGTGAATTTAAATATTTTAAATATTATACAGGGTGGACAGAAAATGCCTAAAAAAGGCAATGCATTTTAAAACAAAAAATTTATAATTTTCATTTAGTAAGACAAAAATTTAAGTAAAACAACCCACTTTTCAACATAAAATGATACAACATTTATCCTAGAAAAAGTTGTAATATATGGAAAAGTGTGTTATTTCGATAAATGTTTTGTCTTACTACTGGAAATTAAAATTTTGCCTTATCATGCGTTCCCCTTGTCCAGCATTTTCTGTCCTGCACATATTTTTCTACACCTCACCTTTTTCAAGATGTTTACCACAACCTCAAACTTTTTTAGGGTGACAAGACTTGCACAAATTTCGTGCAAAATTCCATTATCTTACTCCACACATAACTTTGGGCATGTTTCATACATTGCTTCCAACTCTGCAATATGGTCCAATATCTTCCCACACTTTCCAGGGTTACACCCTTCGTCACAAAATTCTTGAGTGATGCCATGATCTTCCCCTTACGCACCCTTACATCCTCCCCCTGCCCACCCTGAGTCTGACAAAAGGGGCAGGTGCAAGTAAACTTGTAGCTGTCAAAGATCACTTTCCGATCGTGGAAATCCACGCCTGGATCGACCTATGAAATCAGAACCTCCTCCCCCTTCGGGATTAGCACCGTGGCTCTGATGAAGATGACGTCACCGTAAATTTGCCAGGCTGCGTTGCCCCCACTGCACGAGTGGTTAATGTATGACCGCATGATCCAAATCCCGGTGGATTTTGGGGCATTTTGAGAATCCTTTTCCTCAAAATTCTTCCCGGAGAAACAATTGAACGAAATAATGTCACGGATACGGGTCGCATCATGGGTGCAGATTTTTTCCTCAGCCCCCGGTCCGGCGAAAAGTGCATAGAAATCTATCCCAAGGTCAGAATCGAGCAATAATTTCTGCTCGATGTGGCACGCAAGGTCAAACGTTGACACCATCCCTTTAGGAAATGCCCCTGCAGAAGTGCTGTAGGAAAACGCTTTACTGCAAATGAGAAGATCAATGAGCAATTTCCGGATTTGCAAAATTCCCATGTCCGATTATTTTAGCCATGTCGTATTTTCCGGTTTTATTCTGACTAACAAATTCCATCCCTTTTTGTCTATGATCGGTCAAGACTTTGGATTCGAAGGTTGATAAATAGATTTTCAAGCAAAAATTTCCAGGTAAGAATTAATGATGCATTTAAAAATTTAATAAGTAAATTATACCCCATTGTTACTGCATGACCCAAACTGTTGGAAGCAATAACGTATTTACCAACTAAGGATCAGCATAGCCTTTATATTTATTTAACGACATAAATAGTTCACCGTAAGATGAGACAATATAAAAAGTCAGGCATTTTTATGCCTGAAAATTTATTCGTATTTTTCTTAGTTGCTTAGCAACGTCACGTAACCCAATGATATACATATACATGCAGTTAGTAAAATAACCTACTTATTCGCTCCATGTCGAATAAAATGATACGCTTCATCTTGAGGAGATGGTTCAATCAGATAATGAAATATTAGGGGTATTTATCTCGATTGAGGGTGGCAAATTAAGTAATTACAATTTTTTATATTGGGATTAAAATTTCTTGATGAATATCACCTTTTACTTATTTATGATATTATTTTACTTTTACGTAAATTACGACTCATTTTTCGAAAATCAATTTTTCGCCAAACTGCATAATTCAAGATGAAATACTTTTCCCTAAATTCTACTCAATAAAATAAATGTATAAGATCCTATAACAGTATTAGATAAAAGATAACTTGGTACGTATATTTTTAATAAAAATAGAAAGTATACTATCTATAATAATATTTTTATAAAATTTGTTTATTTGTCCACAAAATATTCAACTCCGTACGTAATTGTCACCCAGTTTTATCGAAAGATTGGCATGCCGATTTAATAAATTAGTTAATTAAATATTTAATCTCATCATATTTAGTGTAATTTTTTTTCTATCTCCAGTTAAAGAACTAATCCCCCAGATTTCTTCGAGTAAGAATACATCACATCCGTTCGTACCGTATACTTCACCCCGTCGCGTATCAAGGCCCCTTCGTGCATCAGGTCCTGCTCGAAAACCAGGATCATTCCTGTCTCTGGGGTAACGCTGACTTTCTCGGGGTCACAATCTTGGTCATCATCGTCGTCATCATCCCCCAAAAAGTTGGTCTCTCCCCCGTCGAAATTATCGTTCAAATAGATTTGCAAAGTGACCAAGCTAACTTCCAAGGGGTCACTTTCTCTCGCATAAGTCCCGTCGTAATGCGGAACAAACTTCTGGCCAGGCTCGTACCGAAGGAAACGCAACCGTTCGTTGAGTCCAGTGACGACGGCGCCTTTCAAAAAGGGGGGGATGTGAGGACTGATTCTGGTCCAAAGTTGGGATACGATGGCTTCCTGGAATAATTAGGTTTTTTTAAGAAATTAGATTAGCGTTGTGCGATTCCCTGGGAGCGATAATAAATATGTAGATTCCTGGAATTTTAAGCATATTCCCAATACATGTATTCCAAAGTAATTTATTTTAGCATTGGGGTTATCGAGGAATACAAATAAATTCCGGGAAAATTATGAATCCTAAAATTTCAATAATTCCTTAGGAATGGCTAAAACTCAAATTGAAATTAGTATTTTTTATTTATCAGGGGTACTCACGTCATTGTCGTAAATGTGGTAAAATCGTAATTTTATAAATACGAACTTAATTTATTTAGAATTTACTAAAATTACAATAGGGGTATTCACGTCGGCTTCGTAAACATTGCAAATTAAAAAAAATAAGCTCATTTAAGAATCCTTACACAATTTACGACTAATTTGAAATTTCTCCCAAATTGTAGAAATAATAATCAAACTTGTAATTACCGAATCCAAAATGTATCTCGAGCCGCTCCTCACATCCTTATTTATCACATCTTCACCCTCTATATTTACCAAAGTTTGGGTAAATAAGCCCTTCTTTTTATTTTCCGCCAGGTTTATCAAACCCTTACATTCCTCCCTGGTTAAACAATTCCTTAACAAGAATGCCGGCTGAGAGGAAGATGATTCCGAATGATTTTTTAACTTTAGTGGAGGCGATAAACAGATGACCTCCTTCGTTATGGAGGTCATGTCAAAGTTCTGGAGTAAAATTGAACTATGTTCGGTATCGTTTTCCATTCTGAATTTAAAAAAATGAAGAATTTATCAAACTTTATATTTCATTGTGCACAGATGTTTATACGAACAGTGACTGAATCACCTGCTCAATCTGAGGGTGATGATCGCGAGAGTTGAATGAGGGATAAATTCATGCCTAATGTGTATTAAATCGATGCTGTTGCTAGATAAAGTTACATACGTATAAATACGTTGTTGTTGTGAACGTTTATTTTTCAGTGTACGATGATGTGGCCTCATAAAAAAATAAGTGTGAGTCTCGCGTGTTGCTATACAGGATGTAATATTTAGTATGCACATTAATTTGACCAAAATAATATTTATATGTAATTTAAACTGTATTAATTCCCCAAAATTGTGAGTTCCATAAGCAGATCTACTGTATAAACTTCATCCTAAATAAATTAAAATGCTAATAAATACATAAATGTGTAACAAATTTAGTCGGAACAGGTACATTGTTTGACGTGAAAACTTGTATTAATCAATTTGTGGGCTGAAACCATACACGATTATTAATAATAATTAATTAATTAACAATTAGCAAACTAATTTTTATTCAAACCGAAATGTGATGCCCGCATTCTTTAAATCTTTAATATCCCCGCATTTTCTGAAGCAACTGTATATTCCAAAAACTAGAATCATTTATCCAGATTCTCACGATGCACAATTCCAATTATCTTATCCCATCATATAAGTAGGCTTCATTTTGTTCAGTCATGGTTGTTTATTGTCATGAAAAATTAGGATTGTTTGCTTACTCTTAATCTAGCAAGTATTTGTAGTATGTATTCCAAAAGGATTGACCTTTTCGTATAAATACAATTTATAACATACTTTAATATTTATTTAGGACATTATTTATCCAGCGTGTGATAAGTGCATGTAACTACTTCCGCTAAAACATTACTGACCTCTGGACAAATAATTTGTCCCGTTGGTCACAAAATCCAGATAAAAATCAGTCTCAGAACCACAATTAGATTTAATTAATTTGAACCCTAAAATTCATTAATTGGACTTCAGTCTCATTTTGGAAGTAGACGACTTAGCATAAATTTTAGTTCACAGTAAAACTTCCAACAAAATGGTCAAGCTAAACTTTTCATGGGAACGTAAGTTTCTCACGGTAGGTATTTTAATGTCAGTAATTAGTCAGCGAAACTCAACAGAGGTCAATAATTCGCCCGAAGACATGGCAAGGATCGGAAATTGGTTTAATAATCTGGGTAAGAACTTATGTAATATATCTTCTTTTTTCCGTCAATAGATATCAGATCGGCGAGACTTTGTCTCTATTCTTACGTACACTCTTATTAATTGGCAGTCAGTATTATTACCGAAAGTAGTTACACGCTATTCTAGCAATTCCAGTTACAATTTGTCATATGACAGGGTGCCAAGTTAATTATTATTTTGTCGCCAGTGATGACATATCTATTTAAATACATGTCTGGTCAGGATTTAGCCTCCGTATCCATGCTGCAATTCGGTTATAAATTATAACCAAAGCGGTAGATTTGAAAAGTATATTCGTCGGTAATAATTAATAATAATATTCTACACGTTCGGATTTTAAATTTTAGCCAACCGACCCACCCCAATTTCAAGACCTACAGCCAACCCCCGCCATCCCCTGGATCCATTAACCTCTCCTGAAATACGGCTGGCCTCCCAGCTAATTCGATCCTACTTCTCCACCGTTCCAATTCTCGTCTTTTGCACCGTGACGCTAAAAGAACCCCCTAAATCTGACCTTCTCCCCTACTTCTTGTCCGACACGACACCCCCACTCACATCCAGGGTAGCGTTTGCCAGCGTGATTAACCCCTTGACACAAACAGGGTATGAAATCTTGGTGGACTTACTGCACAAAAAGGTGACAAGTGTGGTCGAATTGGAGCCCGGGACACCACTGATGTTCGCCATGGATGAAGGTGTGGATATTCGAGAGGTCGTTTTGGCAGATCCTAACGTCCAGGCGAGGATGGAAGCGATGGGGTTGACAAATATGTCGCTGGTATTTCCCCTACCTGGGTTAGTCGGATTTAACAATTTAATAGAATTATTAACCTCTTGTATGTCACGAATTTTATGTAAATTTTCCTACGTCTAAATTTATGAAACCTTGAATATCCAGAAAAAATTGTCTACTTTTCACAACAGGTTAACAGTGATTACCAATTTATTAGGTAACTAAAAATATGATTGTTTTTAAATTAGCGATTTCGGCTATGCCGGCGATCGTCCGGAATACTTGGGGAAAAGGATTTCCCAAGTCTTCATAACTTTTCAGATCGTCCCACACGACAATTACTATGGTATTTGGGCATATTAAATAATTTACGCTTATTACTCGGAAATTTAGAAAATTTTTAATTTTGAAACATCCAAATATTCCAAGTACAGCTCACCAAGTCGGATTTGTCGCCATTGTTGACATCCTCGCCAAGAAGATGCTTGCTATCGAAGAACTTCCAACCCATCTCGGTTTCGCCGTTAGTCAAGCCCCCCTCGGTGATACTACTGCCCCACTCACCATGCACAACTACGACCCCACCCTCCTTCCCCCCGACTTTTTCCGGAAAGACGTCCGCCCAATCCAATTCACTCAATTAGGTGGACCATCTTACAAAGTGTCCGGGAATAAAGTCGACTGGCAAAAATTCAGTTTTAGAGTTGGGTAAGTAAATAAAATTGCCAATTTTTTTCCAACTTCGCACCAAAATTTGGCAACTTTTGCAGATTTAACGCTCGCGAAGGCCTAGTTCTGCATCATGTCAATTACAACGACAACGGTGCAGTTAGACCGCTACTGTATCGTGCCGCACTTTCAGAACTTTTCGTCCCGTATGGTGACCCAAGACCGCCGTACCATAGAAAAATGGTAGTTATATAATTGCACAAATTTATAGTGGTCAAAATAGCACTAATTTTTTCCAGATTTATGACGCTGGTAAATACGGCATTGGCCAGACTGCCGTCTCACTTCGACCCAACGTCGACTGTAAGGCGGGATCCGTGTATTTTTTCGATGCCGTCGTTTCCAACAAGGCCGGCCTCCCGGTCACAATTCCTTCCGCGATTTGTATGTATGAAGACGATGTCGGCGTTTTGATGAAGAAATACAACGCTAAGGATAGAAGAGCTTACACTGTTAGAAAACAGCGCCTTGTTCTAACTTTTACTTCTTCCGTGGGAAATTATGACTACGAGTGGAGATGGATTCTACATCAGGATGCCTCAATTCGAATGGAGGTTAATTTGCAAGGAATTGATGCCCCGGTATTTCTAGCAAGTTTCAATAGTGATGATCCCCTGCCGAAGCATGGTACCGTGCTAACAGGTACTCCCGGAGTGCTGGCACCGAATCATCAGCATTTATTCGTAGTTCGGTTAGACACAGAGATTGATGGGAATGAAAATACTGTTGCGATGACAGATGTCGTGCCGGATGGTGAGTCGAAGATAAGGTCAAGTTATACATATATTTCGCCATAGGGCATAGGTCGAATAAGCCATGACCTAGGAGGTCAAGTGATTAGGGTCGATTAGGAACTACGGGGTTCGTCATTTTATTAACTTTTTATCCCCCAGGTCCAACCGGATCACCCCAAAACCCTTACGGAAATGGAATCACGGCAATTCCCACAATTTTGAAGACACCATCCCTCGCCAGAACAAATGCCAACGCTGTAACCTCCAGATCTTGGCACATTTACGGAAATCTTGATAAGAAACATCCTTACTCCCACACTCCTATGGGTTATCATCTCATCGCAGGTAACCCAATCCATCTTATGATGAATGTCGATAGTCCGCTCCATGCAGAGTGTGCCTTTGTCGATTACACCGTATGGGTCACGTCCTACGAGGAGGATCAACTATACGCGGGAGGTAGGTATCTTAACAATTCAGGATTGCCGGAATGGGTCGCGGCAGCGCCGGATTCAAACTTGGTGGGGACGGATATCGTTTTATGGCATGTTTTCGGAGTAACGCATATCCCCGTGGTGGAAGATTTTCCGGTCATGTCGAGCGAGTAAGTGATGACATGTTAAATATTTAATTATAAATTAAATTATAAATTATAATCATAAAATATGCATTTTCCAGAACTGTAGGCTTCTGGTTGAAACCGGTCAACTTTTTCTTGACCAATCCCGCCCGTGACGTGCCAGGATTTGTGCATGAGATCAGAAATTAATTCATATTATTTGTCATAACTCGGAAAAAATTGTTACTTATTTATTTATTTAAAATTCAATATTTATATTTGATTTTTACAACAATCATGGTAGTTACATTCGTGAATAACATAACTTTGATAAATTAAAAAAATATATCAGTTTTTTATAATAGTTATCTTGTTCATGACGGGGTGACGTGAATACTCCTATCTAAAATAAAGTTTGGAGTAGTGACTAACTTTAAAATAAAATATACTCAGAAATGAATTTATAACTTGTCATGCTTAATTAAAGACCTTCATTCATGTATATAATAAATCACAAAGTATAAAAAACAGATTCATATGACATTACATATGACGCCTTTTTCTATTTCCAATTAAAAAACGTGACGTATGTCTAAACTAAATAAAACACGGTTACTTATTCATTTTACCAAATTATTTTCCATTCAATTTTGCACTTATATGCCTACATTGCGCAAATTACTCCCACTCGCCCTCGTCAAATTCTTACACCACTTCACCTAAGCATTGTTCCTGAATCGTTGTGACGACACATCCTACAAGTGGGACAGACGTGTCACATATTTTTTACTACTTCCAGACCATTGTTCTTCCAAAAAAGACGTGGTTAACTTTTCACACATTTTCATTGTAAAATCCAAGCTTGAGCAAGTAGGTATAAATTTCCGAAAATCTCTATAACAATACAAATTTCCGGACATTTCTTAGGAAATTTCAAATATGAGACCATCTTCCATTTCCGGGGTTGTGATTCTGCTCACTTTTGCAGTAATTTTGTCCCCTTGCTTTGTACAGGGTGTTCCGGTAAATTAAACGAATTTATAGCTAAATTTTTGACATTGTGATTTACATAATTTGTTTATCTAGCAAATTCCGGGAGTTCCCCTTCCGATTCCAGCAGTGCCAGGAATGCCACCAATGCCAACAGATCCAAATGCTGCTATGAAAACGGGCGCGAATCTTGCAAATACTGGGAAGAATATGATTCCTGGAGGAGCGACTATTCCGAACATGTCATCATCAGCCCCAATCCCAATCCCGGGAGTTCCTAAGAACCCCTATCCCAATCCCGGGAGGCCGCTGATAAAGAGAGTAGGATAAAAAAAGCAGAAAGTGGAAGATTTAGTCGTTAGAATTTTATTGGCTTAATTAGACACCCAAATTGAACAATAAATATGACGTGTTTTTCTAAGAAATTTTTGCATCTTTATTTGTCATGAAGACTAAAAGACGATATTTTTCGACTTGGTGCAAGTTAAAAACCAAATTACTATTTTAAACCAAAACCCACCAAAAATTGTTTTGTGAAACAAGCGACCTCGCATGTAATTTTAAATTGAATATGGGATTGTTATATTGTGAAAAATTTGCTAACCCACGGGGAATCGAACCAACGACTTCTGAACACATATCAGACGTTTTTACTCATTAAGCTACCAGGGAACTGCTTTCACATTTCAATTTAATTTTTTTTAACTTGAGAGGAATTGTATCTTTCGCGGGGATTATTTTTATTGATAAATAGCACCACAATATCATATTTTCAATGTGTACTTATACAATTAAAAATTTTGGACATATGTATTAGTAAACCATGACCACAATTGATTTAACTCGATAAAATACTCAAATATTTCCAACATTGTGTTACTCAACATCACTGCATACTTCTTAATTTTAAGTTGACGAAAATATCCCAAATATTGTGAAAAAAATACTTAACAATTGTTCATAATTTTATTTAGTTTGCACGTTTTTGGAAAATTAAATACTGCAAAGAATCCATCATCTACATATGTATTACACTACAATTAATTAATGTACAATTAATTATTCAATGCTCTCTACAAACGTAGTTCAGTCTGTTTTTGGACAGGTAGTAGACAATTGCGTGTTAAGCGAAAATATTCACTTTAGTTTTACAAACTATTAAATTTATTAAAACAATTTGCATAATGTTAGCATATTTACATAAGCGTTTCTAGCAATAAATATTTCATCATGTCTGAAAGCAATACATCTATAAATTAGATCCAAATACATGTCTTTTTTTCCAAATTAGATTCCAAATTTCTAAATTTACCTACATTCCGCCGTATTCTTGCAATATCTTTCATTTAGTCAAAGTATTCTATAGATGTTGACGAACCTTACTTCTAGTTTAGTTAAAAACTTGTTAATCAATGGACACTTAGCGGTTAGAACTTAACAAACCAGTGTCTTAATTTAAGGGTGCCAAGAAAATTATACTATTAGAGATTTTGATAATTTGGAGTCGAATGTATCCTCATTTTCAAATATATTAGGTTTATAAACTATGAATTAGTTACAGTGATTGTGTATTAGAATAAAAACATCAATTTAATTACATGCATTGCTACTACAACTTGCATGTGAAACATTTAAGAAACGCTAATTTCAATAGAATCGTTGATACTCCAGGTTATCTTGCACATGCATTCAAAGTTTTAGAAATATTAATAAAATTCAAAATTAGTTTCCATTGCCACGATTTTGTCATGAATCTCCTTCTCTACTTATTTCATATACCGATCCTATCCTCAGGCGTTGTCACTTCGCAATCAGTAATGACACTGATAGGCGAATGGTTCAAATCCAGTACAGTGAGTCTCGTAACGACGCAAGAGTTTTTAAACTCGCTGGACTTTCACACTTTCAGAAACAACTTTCCTACATCTCCATTTTTACTAGAGGTAAACCTATTTGTTACTTTGAACTATACAGAGCGTCATCCCCTCGTCCAACGGAACAAACGATGGCTTTCCGCAATCGCTATGGACTCGACACAATATTACTTGCTTTATTATTTTTTAAGAACAAATTTAATTTTCTTACGTAATGAAAACCCTGAATATTTTCTTCTCTACTCTTTCCATCAGATAGAGATCAGGTACTTCGACCCCATTGAAATTGTTGGGATGCAAATAACGTTAAAAATTCTAATCGTCCAAAAACATGTCAACCTTAACAACAGTTTGCATTCCTTGTTCGTCGTTCCAAATTGTTGACTCCGAAACGCTTCAAGAGTTTGATGATATGTGGAACACTTACAATGGCAATCTTCAAAATCGGGTGGTTATGGTTAGAGATAAGTATGGTATAGGTATATCGTTTCCGAAAGGTAAAGGGAGGTGTGGTTACAATTCTGAAGAATGGTCTGAATGTGGTGTCTTATTTGTCGCAGAACGACGGAATTTTACAATATCCTCTACTCCTGGCGAGCAATCTTACATATTTTTTATAATTGAATACTACGAATCAGGTATAGATTTCTATTTCTTAAATCCACATTCTGTTAGGGGCGATTATCTTGTTAGCACTAAAATCCCTTTCAATTTTTACGTTATTGTTATTGACCCAGGACCCTGAAAGGGTTTGAATCCTTAACCGAGCCATTATCCCTGCCCACATGGATATCAATTTTGTTAATCTGTTTTATCGTACTAATTCTTATATATGCGGCTGACGCTATCAAAAATTGCCGATATCTAACACAAGGATCATTATTTGAAGGAGCTTGGTTTATTTACATTGTCCTAATGTCCCAAGTTAGTTCAAGAGTTGACCCACTAATGGGTATATGGGGTGTTAATGCAATCTGGATTGTTGGATCCTTCATGCTTGTAATGACCATTTGTGTGTCGTTATACAAAGGTGAACTAACCACGTCGATGACTGCGGTTGTGTTTCCACACGTTCCGCTAACCTTGCAAGAAGTTGCAGAATCTGGAATTCCAGTCATTTGTGCGGGTAAATATGAAAATGGTGGTAACCTAGAATACCATATTAATAACGCTATAGCCTTAGGAATTTACGGAAAGAAGGTTTCTTCTACGTTAGAAAAACTTGAGCGAAATATATTTCTGCCAAGGAACTATGCGTACCGCATTGGACGCAATATATCTCAGCAGGACAAACTGTACGAGTACAATACAACAAGGGAGTTGATCACCAAAGGAAAAATTTTAGCAATAATGGACTCCAAGTTACATACAGATGAAATAATTGACGGTATAAAGTCGTCCAACGCTTTCCTCGTATTTCAAGGGAAGGAAGACTTATCATTTAAGGAACACTTAATGTGGGTCTTGTATCGAAATTTCTTTACCAAATTTTACCAAAGATCATGGGCAGGAGTAGTAGAGGGTGGATTCACTGAACGATTTTTGCAGGTAATGAGACTAAGCCATGCTCGATTGCGTAGTAAACAGCTTGGGGTGTATAGCAGAGAATATTTTCTGCGAGCTTTATTTAAGGATCCCCCAAAAAAGACCAATGATGACTTTGCTAGTGTCAATCAGGAATCGGTGCTATATTGCTACTATATTCTCCTATTACTTCTTTCCATCGCTATTGTAACATTTGGTGCTGAAGTGTGTTTTAAATTTAGAAATCATTTCCATCCACTTGAACTTTTCCGTAAGATAAAATTGATGCTAGACAAGGCCATTCGTCAACGACGCACACAAGTCAGCAATAGAAAATTTAAGTCTACAATTGCTAAGTCAATATGTAAGCGACGACTTAAAACCCAAGCTCAAACAAGGATATGTGGCGTTCTTCAGATACATGTTGTCGCTACTACAACTCTGGATACGCATTTTAACAATTCAAGCAACTCTACCATCGTCGTTAGATACTCTCAAAGTGAGATGCTTGATAATTCAACTAATTAGTTAAGAAAGAAATGGGTGTTATGAGGAAGGTTTTTAAATTATTTTGTTACCAATAAATGCATTTTGTAAAAATGATTAATCCCTGTCTAATATTGCTATTTTTAGTGTCTGGAAACCATCTCTGACAAACTAAATTGTTTATTTAAGCAGAAAATCAGTACGTTGTGCACTTATCATATTCACCCTCACAACAATTGAGAAACGCACGGATCATTATTACATACTTTAAATGTTAACTTGAACTAGAAATGATTCGGTTATCAGGAAATTAGTATAATTGATAAACCCCAATTGCCTATATTCATTACTCATTACTAAAACTCATTACTGCGAACCAAAATAAACTCTGATAAAATTGCTCAATGTTACTAGAAATCAGATTTTTGTGAAATATTTGAATATTCGAAGAATCCTAGGATATCAGCAGCAAATATTTGATATTTATATTGTTTAATTTGACGACAAAGTACCTTGGTAGTCACTGAATATGCAATTTTGGGGCATAACTGTACACAGAAGGAATACTCTACTTGTATACATATTTGTAAGGACAACAATTCTGCATCAACTTAATTTCCCGGTAATAAATTCGAACAAAACTTTCGTAAGTTTGGCATGATTAATATTTATTTATTATTTGTTTTGCAGTCTCATCATAAAACCAGAGTTTAGCATAGTTTCCCTTCAGCGGAAGTGGCGCATGAATTATTTGTTAAGAGTAAACATATCGATTGAATTTGGCAGATAATTTTACCGTCATTTCTGATAATGCAATTTAACCATCATTTTTCACAGTTATAACTTGCGAATCTCATAATTAAAATGATTTCTGTCTCAATAAATTTGTTTATTTTTGATCTACAAATTCTATCCAAGATTGGAATTAAGACAATTTCATATGACAAATTGAAGCACAAATTTCGCATTTCTCCAGATCGTTTCCGACTAACGAAAATTATCATTTTTTCCCTAACAATTTTAGGAATAGCGCTAAATGGAGTCGTATCAATTATCGGGGGTGTGTTAGACCGATTTCTAATTATGTTTGCTGCAGTAATTGTCGGAGTGTTTGTACCATCTTGGGCTGCAGTGTATCCATTCCTCATAGATTCAAAGGCATTCGTAACACTTCTTAACATGCTGATCGAACAGTGGAATACCTATTGTTATGAATCAGGTAAGTATTATTTAATTTCATCCAAATCACTCAAATTTCCTAAAGTTTTCAAAGTGTAATAATCACAGTTAATCATGTGACTTTAGATGATTTTTGAGATTATCAAAATTTGTGATTTTAATGTGGGATTTTGTGATTAATTGTGATATTAATAATCGCCATCTAGCGGCACGTGTGTAAACTATGCAATATCGCTAGATGTGGACTATTAACAGCAAAATAAATCACATAAATAAGTATACTGTGATTTCATTAAACCGTTTCAAGCATTCGTATAAAATTTTAACTTTCAGAAATTTTTTCCATAAAATTACACTTCTGGAAATTACTCATAAAATGTTGCTACTTATTGTCTACCCTTACTGGGATAACTTCTTGGATCTTTATAAACGCCATTCCGTTATTTAATACCGGCATGCAACCTTTTCTTGGTTCCTTACTTCCAACTCGGACTGGGATTTGCGTCGCCGTGGGCCACACTTTCATATTTCTTATCCAAGCTTGGGCCATGCTCATCCTGGGAGTGACGTTTTGCATTCTCTTGTTCAAAATATTCTTGGGGGCTCTGATATGCATAGGGTGTGAGTTATCAGCAATAAAATGGTAATCGACTACAATAATCACAGTAAATGTGATTTTACGTGATTTATATGATTTTAGTAGACGCCATCTAGCGGAGTAGATTTTAGCTATGTAATATCGCTAGATGGTGTCTATTAAAATCACTTTAAATCACAATAAATCACAGTGTTATATGATTTGAGAACACTTGTATTGTGCATTACAACGAGATTAACATCTTTAACAAAGTATATGCATGGCTACCCTTTGCAGCTGTAATAACCAATTAATCGATCCAATCAATTAATTCACAACTTGAATCTTGAAATTCAATGGTTGTAACGTGCAATTTAAATATGTTATCTCGTTTTAGTGCACATGGATCTGTGGTGAAATTTTCTATAATTCTAAAATGGATTAATTAACCAGTATTATTTTCCAGGTGCAGTAAATCGACACATAAAGCCGAAGAAATAATCAATCATTACAGACATCTCTCTGTAATCGTGTCTCAAGTAAACTTCTGTTTCCGAGATGTCATTCTCCCAGCTGTGTTGGTAACGATATCGTTTGGAAATATTTTAGGAACGTATCTAACAGTTTCGCTAAAATCGGATATATTCCAAAGTCTCGGCCACGGTTTATTTCCAACATTCGCGACAGCCTCGTTCAATTCAATCATTGCAATAGGTACAATTTGCGGATATGCGAATCGTTGCTCGAGAAAGTGTGTGTTGGGATTTTCAACCAAATCCATGCCAATGAACAGAATGAGTAGGATAATCTTTAGAAAAATGGTTAGATCTTGTTCCCTAGTAAAGATAAGGTTTGGCAGCAACTTTATGGAAATTTCGACCCCGTTGGTAATGTCGAGTTGGTGTGCGAAGAGCAGTGTTAGGCTGCTTTTATTGTATAAATGTTAGTATTAAAATTAATTTGGGTTTTATTAATCTGTAAATAAAATTAGTGTCTGTATCATTATGGCTGAATAATGTAATGTAATGTAATGGACAAATATTACTGTGACGTAGTGCTCCTTAGATTTAGCACTTTTAGGAGGTAAAATATGTCTGGAAATCGAATAGATTTCAGGAAACTTATTGTGTAAATTTAGTAATTTGATATTAAATAATGTTTTTTATTAATAGAAGGAATTGTGGACCGTCACACTTATTTTCCAATAACCATTAAAAAGGCAGTGTATACATATTTTATTTCTTTTAATTCGAATATAGAACGATTGATAAAATGAAAGACTTTGAACATTGTTGCATTTAATATCATCAGCTTATTCGTATAATGAGGTTAAACATTTAATCAAATTCATCTTATTTTTATGTCTCACCCTACAAATATTGTATTTCATTCTCAGCAGACGCTGTTTATTTGTGTAGCTTCTGTCTCCACAATATTAACAATTGATTTCATGGATTTCGAAATGATAACAACAACGTCAGCGTATTGTCCAGAATTCCAGCATAAAACTTGGTCTTATACCGATTCCCAATATCCATCAATTTATTCCCTGGTAATCCGTACTGCATGGTAAAGATCGGTATCGAATTTACCACCCTCCACTCCAACGAACTTCTGACCTTGCCCCGCCTCAAGTTTGTCAACCCCTCCATCCATTTCGCACTCACTCTTTCAATTGCCCTTAGCAGGAAATACGACAAGAAAAATATGACCTGTAAAATATACGGGACACACAGGTATGCTCCAGTAGGCATTTTCAGAGCCATTTTGATTGCCACGTATACAAATCCTGGCGTAAGAATGGATACAGTAGAAACAAATATAAAAAGCATGCTCAAAACGAAATCCCTCCCAATACCGCCAACTATTTGAAGTTGTCTATAATTCGCGATAATTTTAGCAAATTGTTCATCCACAGCTAATTGGCTGGTCAGATCCGTAATTTTTTCCCATGTAAGTACAATCGTAGGTAAAAATGTTATCATCATTCCTATCATTTGTATAGTTTCGACAGTGGCAATCGTCATAGTGACGTAGCTGAGGAACCAGGCTGTCCAGCGTGTCCATCTATAATTGGCGAGGTATGATCCATACCATTCTTCGAGGAGGTAGCCGTGTGGACAAAGTTTGAAATATACGGAACAGCCAGACATGATGAAGGCGGCGATTACCAAGAAAGGATATTGTAGTTTCAAGATTTGAATCGATTTTCGATTAGTTGGCAAGTTGTACCGAGCGTGTGAGAGTGATTCTAAAATTTCATAATTATTTTCAAAATATCCTCAAATCTCAATATTTTATCTCAGCCTACGTAGACGAATTTTATATACAGTAAATATCTTACCCTTTACCAAGCGCGTTCCAATTTCACCAGATTTTCAATTAATTCCACCACATCAAAGGCGTAGTGTGCAGCAAGCAACAAAAATTCAAACATGCTCCCAATCAAGGTGCCGATTAACGGGAAAAAAATCCCAACCCAGGTGGGGCTATTGCCATTAAGGAATCTTGTTACAATAACCATGGTAAAACTTCCGTTCATTAAGATGAGAACGATGAAAATATTGTACCAGTACAATTTGCACGACCATACCCCGCGAATAGTGAATCGTTCCTGGGAAACATTCCAAGATATGGGATGTCGTTCAAAGAAAGCAGTGTCAAACGTGGCGGAATAAGTTTCTAGTAATTGGGTGGAAAGAAGGGTTGCTTTTGGTATCGGAAATGCCCAAAGGTGTTGAAAATATGGAGGAAATTTTGATAACAGCCAGGACGCCATGGTCAAATCGTTGCTAAAATACTTAGAATGCGAATTGAGTGGAAGACATATAGCCATCGGTTATGTATGTAGCAGTTAAATTTGAAATCGATACAGTTTCGTGATGTTGGTAATGTAATAAATTTTGTGAAACCTTGCATAAATCGAATAAGATATAAATTTAAGCGCTATATATAACTTATTTATGGTTTATTTTAATATTAAAATGGTTTAAAATTGTCAGAATTATTGACTTATCCATTGAAAGAAAGTTATGGAATGGGTAATTGTGTTTAAATTTAGTGAAACGTTCAGCATTGCTAAATTACAAACATTTATATGCAGAAGACCTAAAAGTGAAGCAATATTTAACCGTTGATGCTTAATATTTATGGAATTTAACCCGTTTATATATAAATTTGCTTGTAAAATTCCGTTAATTCTGGACAAGTTAATAAGTTTCCTGTAGCGGAAGTGGAAGCTCATTCGGTATCGGCCCCCACAATTTTATTGAAGATCCTCATTAAAGACACACGACTACTGCTTGATTTAAATAATCAACTCATCCATCACTTGGTTCAAGTGACTTGGATTGACGATGTAGAAATTCGTCAATTATGTAAACAATTACATACATCTTTTAATCACTGTCATAACCGCGTGACAACCAGTTATGTATACAAATATATAATTCATTCCATAAATATCTCACCTTTTTGCAACATCAACCATTTACGTGTGACAGCTAAGTTGAAAGAGTTTAAGTTGAAATAATTCAAAACAAATTGCATAAGTTTAGATTAATTGTCAATTTTACTTAATTCGTACAAAACATTCTTCCAAACATTACGCACGAGCTTGTATAATGCCCAGTTGTACGAATTTATTTATCTCTCCACATGACAAGATTACACTTAATTAATTAATATTAAGTTATCGAGGAATGTTATCATTTTGACATTTCACAGTAACGTAACCATCACCCCATCACCGTGTTGCATAAATGGTGCTCGAAACCAGATTCAACCAGCCCATTCAGAACTACTCCGCGTTTCACTTTAGACGAATCCTTAGTCGCATCCGAGGAGTTTCGATCACTTGTCGGTTCACTGGACACCCAGATTTTGACGAAAATTAGCAATGCATTCGTCCATCTATATTCTCGTCTTGTTCGCCGTAACTTTGAGTATAATAAAGACAAAATATATACCTTAATTAAAACTGCCGTTTTGTCGGACAGTTTCTTAATTGTTCTATTTTATATAAATTAATTTTTCTTTAAATATTTTAGCAACCGCGCAGTCCACAATGTGCCCGGAAACGGTGCTAGATGGAGTTTACTCCTTCGTCATCAACTCGACCTCCCCACTGGGTCCGATTAATTTGATGTACGTCCAACACGACGCCTTCCGCGGGCTTCCCTTCGCCACGACAACGTTGCACAATGAGCTAAACCAGTTGACGACGTATAACCGTTTAGACGACTTCCGGCGGTACGATTGCCCCGATATTTGGGGGTACCAAACCGTTTGTGAGAATACGTACAACATGACGGTTGAACAGAGGGTAGGTACCGCAAACTTAATAATTGACAGTTCGTCTTTCTGCGAGAAACAGGGGGAAATTCACACTGTTTTGGATAATTCCCTTGACAGTGGGCATAATTGAGAAAAATAGAAAAACTGCGAATAACCGTGACAAAACTATTATATTTGTTTCATATTACCCTAAATCGATTTTGACAGTTATTCACAGAAATGTCAAGTGGTAATTAACGGTAAATATTAGGCGGTAATTAACGGTAATTACCATCTAGATCCCTTGTGCGAAATGTAACATATTTTTTTATTTTTAGGAAAAAAGTAACCGTACCGCTTTCGATCGTGGTCATATCACTCCCGCAAACCCGTACCGATTTTCTGTAGATGCACTAAGCAGTACGTTCTATTGCATCAATATTGCGCCACAAGATCCCTGGACGAATCAAAATCCTTGGGTTACGGTGGAAAGTAGGGCTCAAAGACATTTTGGTGAGTAGACAAGTTTTTTTTTTGCAGTAGGGGTATTCAGTAACGTAACTAGGATAAATTTAATGTTCCTGAAATAACATCAAGGTGATATAAACCACATAACTGTGTGATTTAATGTTACTTAATGTGATTTTTTATAATTTTAATAGTCCCCATTTAGCGATATCATATAGGTAAAATGTACCCCGGTAGATGGCGTAGTAAAATACAATAAATCACAAAAATAACAGTGTTTCAATTAAATCACATTAAATTACCAAGCGTGATCATCACACTCTGAACCTTGACTAATTTACATGATTTTAGCAGGATTTGTTTTATTCGAGTTTGATTTGATTGTTATTTTTCACAAGTTTATTATACCACAGTTACCCTGTTTATAATGGTGACGTGAATACCTCCAATAAATAATTCTTTGTATTAATTACGCCATAGCCGCCGACGCTGGCTACGTCATGACCGGAATCTGCGATCGAGACGACGTCTGGAGTCCGACCTATATCGGCTACAAAGTTCCGGCCTGTTACTGGAAATTAATTTGCTACGTGGACCCCAGAGGAGACACCCAAGTCGTCGGGTTCATCGGAAATAATACCCTTCTCAAGTATTGTAGTGGATGTGACGTGGAGGAGAAAGCGCAACGAGTCATCGATACCACAACTGTTCGAGATCAGCGCGAAATCCTGAACGAAATTGACTCGAATCGGGTCTCCTTCGTTTTGGAGGCTTGGGTCGGGGCGGAAAGTTACTTATTGGTTAACAGAAATGAAAACAGGGTGCCAAGAGCGACCGACTGCTGGAGTAGGATGACCGCTCCACAAGAGGTTAAGGATGAGTGGAATACCGTGATGAGAGCAGATGTCTTGGCGCATGAGTACACGGAGGAGATGGATTTGGACTTGATTCAAAAGATGTGGCAGGAGCGGTAAATTATTGTGGGGGATTGTGAGACAAGATTTTATTTAATGGCGGCAAAATTTGAATATTTTAAGATCAAAGTTTGATTTGAGAATAAAATCATGTGAATATTGCATCAATTAATTGTTTTGTGAAGGCATCAAGATACGAATCAAGTATTTGCAATTTCCATGAGCCTACTGCAAATATCTCAAATTGTTACATACATAGTTATGAAACTCATTAAAAATGGCTTAGGCTCT
Organism: Folsomia candida; assembly: GCF_002217175.1. Lineage (NCBI taxonomy): Eukaryota > Metazoa > Arthropoda > Collembola > Entomobryomorpha > Isotomidae > Folsomia > Folsomia candida. Next base: position 1,632,779 of record NW_019091221.1, on the reverse strand, counting down.
GGATTGACGATTATTTTGAGAATTAATTTCATACCTTGTATATTAAATCGACATTACTAATTGAGAATTTAATTACCCATATGAGAGATTATGTAGCTTATAATAATCACAAGATTTCGAACGTTTTGTGCCATGTGGAAATCTTAATTACTTGGGAAATAAGATTTAATACAGAGACGAAGATGAAGAAGCTCAATAAACGAGAATAGAATCTCAGAAGGGAGAAGCTCATGTAGCAACGAGAGATTAAACTTTAGGTACCTTAGCAAATACATTCTCAATCTCGTTCATGCAAGGGAAAATAATTAAATAATACGATATACATATGGAGATTAATATCATGACGGAATAAATCATACGTTTACAAGCACAAAATATTTCTTAGAAAAACAATTTCAATTAATTTATTGGCACAGATGTGACAACATTATTTTCTTTCGGACTACAGCATTTATTGATATTGTAAGTAGAAGAAGATTAGCTGGATTACATTACCTAGTTTGATGGTATGATGCGCATCTTTAATTCTCATTTACTTGGTAATTATCAAATGTCATCATTATGTGTCTTCCCAACAACAGCATGGACTATTTATCAACCTAGACAGTGCTGTCAATATCGAATGTAAACATGCATGTTTTCCCACTTTAGCATTATGCAGCGAACCTAGACAGAAACCACTTCAGCGCAAAAAGGGTGAATTTTATAATTTGAAAATATAACAAGGATCAATAATTCGCAATATGTGGAGACACTAAGCATCAAAAAACCATATGTATAGCAAAGTTTGAATTGGTAAGAGATTACAAAAAATACAGCAGGGGTATTCACTACACCTTGTCTATGTCAAAATAAGTAGACTGGTTCTGAGTTTCTTCGGTGCCATGCTTACCATCGAGACGTTGAAAACAATGGAACTCATTTCATAGATTGCAGTAACTGCGCTGAATATTTATTTCGTATCGGTTGTCCATGCATACGATAGAGAATTGGGGAGGGCAAAAAAAGAAAGCATTGAACAAGTAACGTCAAACCCGTCCCTCGGTAAGGTAGACGAACACATGGTTTAGTTTAACGTAATAATATCTTTATTATACTTAAATCAAATAATATGCAGTGTTAGAGACATGACTAAATTACTTGTGAGGTATATTATTAATTTAATTATGATTTTAAACAAGGTTAGAGATTGGTTGACGAATAAAAATACGTACTGAATCAGGTAATTGATTTTTGAAGGGATAATTAAAAAATCAGGGGAAAAATCAAATTAATTCAGTATCTGCATTTCCAACATAAAAATTAACGTTACCCCCAACTCTCTGACAGGATAGGATATGTAAACAAACCGTTCTTCCAAAGCAAATAAACACATTTTGTCCCATTTTCCGTCTCACTCGAGTATTCATTTATATTCCTACCGACCACCAAGCTAAAAATCTGTTCGGTAAAATTGCTACTTTTTGAAATTGCAAAATTACAAAAACAGGGATATATTTATAAGTTTATTTTCACCCTGAATAAATAATTCGCAATGTGTGGTGACACGAGGCAAAAGCAAACCAAATGTATCGCACTGTTTCAATCGGTAAGTTAAAAAATACTTCCTGGCAGTAGGGGTATTCACGCCATGGTCATAAACGCTGTAAAACTGACATTAAAAAATAATTTTTGAAATTTCCCGCTGTCATGTACGGCGTCATTGACTGTGATGTTAAATACCCATCATTAATTTAATCACGGATTTAGATAATTGATTCAATTTCTGTGCCCCAGATTTGTGGAACAGCACTGATTTTCTTCTTACTCGTAATACCTTCAGCAAGTGATGAGTGGAACCAATACGACCGAGGAAGTAAATAATTTATTTAAAAGAAATCCGGTTACTTTCGTAATTGTGTTTTTTTTAGTGTCATAAAACTGTTTATTAATTTAGATATCCTCTATTACGTGTTGATCGGGGCCATTCTGATTTCTATTTCGTCAGCAATTTCATTATACCGTGGAGCAAAAAATGTAGGTATACACATTTCTTGTATTTGGATAATTCACTTGTACATATTGCACAGGTTCGCATAATATAAACTTTTTACAAACTTTTTGGCCTACTAATAAGTAACAATCAGCCGTAGAGTTTACAAATAACCGATATCAAGTAATAATTTGCAACGTTTATTTTTTTGCTTACGTTCCCAACATTTAGTGCTTCTAACCACTTTACCCGTTTTCACCTGCAAGAAATGCAAAGGTGCAAGAAAATCTTCCCTCCAATAAGGTGCCAGTCAAATTTTTATACGACTAGTATTTTAATAGCCAAAAAATGGGTGTGGTGTTGGTGGGTGTTACACGTTCACTTAAGGGGTGACTTATATATAGGCCCGTTATTGTAAGCCCACAGCATGCATTTGGGAATTAAGATGGAGTGGGAAAGAGCATAGACTTTAGACTGCGGGGAGTCCAAATCGCAGACAGATTTTTACACTGAACTCATGGATTGTATTATTTCGAAAATGGCAGTTATCTATTGTTAAAGAAATATTATCTATAAATCAAATAAGATAGAATAAAGGAAGTAATTTGTAGAACTATAAAAGTTTAGTGATTGAAGACAAAGTACCCTATTTTCATCACATAGCCGATACTTAACCCCTCCAAATTTTTATACGATTATTAGATTTAGAGTTACATACATAAACATATATAATTCCACAGATATGAAATTTCTATATTTTAGGGAAAACGGACAAATTGCATGGTGTGGATCTGTGTCACAACCATTGGGCTGGTTCTGAGTTTCGTCGGTGTCGTATTTACTCTCATGACGATGAACATGACTACCAGGCAAGTTATTTCACAGGCTGGAGGAATTGTGCTGAATATGTATTTCCTATATGTTGTATATGCATATGTTGAAGAATTGGAGAGGGCCAAGCAAGAAAGAATTGAACGAGCAAACTCGCACCAATCTCCCAGTCAAGTGGTCTAACGTAATAATATGTTTATTATACCTAGGTCAAATAATATACAGTGTTAGAGGCATGCAAAATAATTATTAATTTTATTATAATTTTATTTGAAATCGGGTCAAATTCTGATTTACGAATAAAAAGACGTATTTAATCAAGCAGTTGATAATTAAAAAACCAAGGGACAAATAAAATATTTTCAAAATCCAGCAGCATAATAAAATGTATGTACCTGTATGACATATATTTCATTTTGTATGGATAATAATTTTCTAAAAGTGACGATGGCAAATTACGACGATTTCTCCGTAGTTTGTCACCAATCTTAAAAAAATTTATTTTCAGGACATATTTTATTATCGATAATGTACAAATATTTATATCTATTTTTGTAAGAGGATTAAAATAAGTTAGTAAATATTTACATAACTTTAAAATTAAAAATAAATAATGAATTAATATTTTAATTTGATTTAGTTATAATCTTCTACTATATAGCGGTTATTTTTATGGATATTTACATCTCGGCTATAATTTGTCTGTATCTTGGAGCATAAAATGTACTCATTTTGAAATATTTATTGTGCACAGGGTGACTACTTATACCTCCATCGGTATGTACTAATTTTGTTTTCAATTTATGCAGGAATATCGTAACTTGTGTCAATTTTTATTCTAAAGGTTGTCGGCACAGGTATGCTCTTCTCTTTACTTGCGATTATAGCTGCGACAAAGGAACTACGGTGGGACGTGTACAGAAACGATTACAAATTTAGGTTATGTACGTTCAAAATATTTTCATTTCAGTTATAAATATTTATTAGATTCATCAACAATTATTAATTATTCATGTTTAGCGATTGCACCCTATTTCGGGATGATCGTTGCCGTGGTGATTTCCATCCTGGCAGCGATTTCGTTATACTTTGGAGCAAAGAAGGTACAAGTCACATTATTACCGTGGGTGTCAAACTATACATATACCATTCTGGTATTGACTATACATTAAAATACGCTCAAACTTTTCACTGATTTCTTGTAAGGGACTAAAAACTGCCCTTATGTATACCTAAAACTAATCCCAATTTATTTCTTTAGGGAAGCATCCCTCTCTGCGTTGCGTGGGCGTGGGTTTCAACAATTAGTGTTATCCTGGCCATCATCGGCTTCGTGTATACCCTCACTACGTTTAAAGTGGGGCAAATTATTGGGCAAGGGGTTACAATTGCGGTAGATATTTATTTCATATCGATTGTCACGGAATACATGGAAGAGTTGGAGGTAGCAATGGAAGAAGAGTTTGCACGATCTAGTCCAGAACCGAGCCCTGATAATTTGGATGAAGATATAGTGTAGGGTAGATAATATTTACATATATGTAGAGGGTAGCCATCTAATCTGTGAACACCTTTGCCCAATGACTGTTGAGATTGGGCGGGTGATCGAGTTTGAAATTTCTATGATAACTTGCACATATCCTTAGCTCCAACGTGTATACATAAACGCAAAGAATTTCTGAATAGTTATATAAATCCCTCGAGATCAAATTTTAAAATGTTCTAGTTATTTAAAATTTTTACGTAACTGGGATTACTTTTCTTAATAAACACACATTCCAGGAAATTAGCATTTTTAAATACTCACATACTTACAACTTATTTCCGCTAGTTCGTATATATACTTGTAATATTAGTTATTCATAACCTAACCAAATTTACCGTTCGGAGTGTGAATGTAATTATCCTTCCCTAAGTACATACATATTTACATCTACATAATTATCAGAAGACACGAACCAGGGATAAGTTTATCATTATATGATTAATTTATTCGCAGATCTTATATAACTTATATGTAAGTAGTAATCCAGAAGAATATTGTGAAACACTTGAATTTTTTCAAGTTACATAGTAAGCCACGTCATTCATCCTAGCTACATTCCTCAAGTATTCCTAAAAGTCCTATCAAATTCAAACAATGTCGCGGAACCAATCCTTCATATTTCTTCAAATTCTGTTATGCACTTACATATTAGCAAATTCATCAGCAATTGATCACTGTACAGTGCCACCGTTAGACCACATGATCACCGCCACATCGTCTAATTCACCTTGCTACAATCACATCACATTTCATCACCTGTACTCCGAAGATTTCCCGCACAAATTAACAAGAAACACCCCAATGAAACTCACCTCAAGAAAACGAATTTACACAAATCCCGCTTTCAATCGTCCCCTCCATCAAAACCAATTACGGCTAAACATTTTCAAAAACCGGGCCTGGAAATGTGAAACTGTCTTTTTGTATTTCAACACTCGGTTGAAATACGGTACGAATTACAGCTCCACGCTAGCATCTTGGATCGAATCACAGACAAACTCGTACTGGGTGGAACCCTTTGGACGAAAGATTATCGAGCAAAGATTTTTCTTCGTTTTAATTCCATTCCTTGAACGACACGATTTTGCAGCGAATCTCACAATGCCCATATACTTCGCAATAATCAAACATGAACTTCTAGCATCTTACGTTGTATATGTTCCGAACTTTTTAATCATTTTCGAAAACAGTACCTGTGTCCATCATTTCTTCAACTTTCCTGCCCTCTTTACCAATTTTATTTGTCAAGATACCCCACAGTTTGAGAAACCCGCTCAAACCATATTCTTCCATAACCCGGTTGCATATTCCAAATGGGAGGTTTATGAACATGACGATTACACTCCTTCATTCGTTACGATAGGTGATCAATTAAGTGTTAAAACAAAAAATCCATTTCGCGACGTTGTCAACGTCAACAAGTACTTTTTAGAGTTGTTTATCACCGAAAAAATAAACGTTTCTGACAATTTTCGACAACCTATCAGCTGGCAGCAAGCAGGTTTGCTTAATTCTGTAACAAACGAGTTACTTTCAACAATGCACTCTGGCCTGTCGCAATACACTCCGAATGGAATAATGATCGATTCTGTTTCGTACAATTTCATAACCTGTTACAAAACTATCGCCCTCGAATTCGACATTTATTACATGCCGTTCGATCTTTTGTCCTGGATCGCGATAGGTTTTAGCATCATCGCCATTACAACCATTCTACACGTGTACATTGTGTATTACATCCGCACTAAGACAAATAGTATCTTACTACTCGTATTAGGCTCACTATTAGACGAAGCGCCTGTCTTCAGTTCAAAAGTTTCAGACCAATGCTTCATTAGATGTATCATAATACCCTGGTTGGTAATGTGCACCGTCCTCTGCAGCGCGTACACCGGGTTACTAATCGAACACTTGAATTCCCCGCTGGCCGAGAAAATGTACAGCGTAGCGTCCGACCTATACTGTGAACCGATTTCTAACATCACGTGGCAAATGGGATTTGAGCGGGCCAAGCTGCGGGGCAAGATAAGCGTTGGCATAATGAATTATTACGTCGAAAATACATCCCTGCCGCAAGATTTGGTAGAAATTGGACAAAGTAAGGACCACTGTTTCACTTCCTTGTCCACCTTTACCGATCCTTATTCATCGTTAGTGTTGTACGATAAAAGCTATAAATTCTCACGGGCTATACGCGATGCTTTTGGAATTGAATGGACCGAAATTGAAAAGTTGCCTTATCTACACCCAATTTATTGGTTTCTGAACCCGAAACATGTCTGGTTTCCTAAATCTTTGCTCAACTGGGGAATCGAGAGAGATATCACGCATGAAAAATTATTCTTCGAAACGGAGCGGGAACTTACAAATTGTGCAAAATCAGTATTTTGGGACACACAATTAGAACTTGATTCATATTTAGCACACTTGAAAGGAAATTATCCACTGTTGTCGTTCTACAAGGGGAAAGAAGCCTTGCTTCCGGTTCCGGTATTTTTACAATTTCAAGCCGACTGGGGTTCCCAGGTGCCAATTCGGTTTGAAAGGATTGTGGAGGCGGGAATTTATTCGAAAGTGTTGGAATACTCGAAGCTCAACGAGAAGAATAAGTTTAAGAATAGTACAAGAAATATATTAGAAATGGATAAATTTAAATCAGAGTCGTACCAAAGTGCGGTGCCGCTCAGGATTGGGAGTAATTTACAAACATTGTTTATAATAATTTTGATATTGTTGGGGAGTGCGGGATTAGAATTTTTTCTTGAAAGGGGATGGAATAAGAGGAAGTTTTATTGTTTTAGGGTACGTAAATTGCTAAAAATTACTAAGAAAAAATAAGCTATAATTGAGCAAGGAGTTAATCCCGTAAGCAATACTGGGGGCATAAGATACCTCCAAAAACTCCAGCAACCTGACCAATCTACCCAAGGCGAGGATAAGTATAAAGACGTGCAAAAACCTTAATTGTGCAAATCCAAATATTTGGCAGAGAAGAAGTACCACAAAAAATCACGTTGGATAGGAATACCATGAACATTAATATATTCCAGTGAAGCAAATCTTTGGAATTTTTATACCAATGTAATTTCTGTTGTGAAACGTTCCACTCCAGCTGGAATTTTGGCATGTAGGCAAAATATTTAGAAAATGTATCGAGGGATCGCCACATTAGGGGTGTGACGACGGTCATGATAAAGAAATGTTGAAGGTAGGAATTTTTCTTGCTGATATAGCTATCAACGAATGTGAGGCAGGTTGATTTAGAAAAAAATTGTTTACGTGACTTATCTAGGTCGAGTTTTAACTTTATGACGGTCCCAAATGCGAAATTCTGATAAATTCATGCATAATTCAATATCCTTTTATTGGTTATGTATATCCCTATCTAGTCAACTGTAAAATATTTTGTAGACATTTACTTAATTTGACAGAAATTTCTTCTCCTAAAAAACATTATTCGTTTATTTTCTAAAATTTGGCCAATTCTACGTTTTATGCTTTTACCTACTACTTATTTATTGATGACATGATAATATTTGGTAGCAATTGGTTATGAGCAGCAAAATGGTTACATAAAGCTATATAAAGGAGAAAAATAAAGTATTTGGTTGCAAAAAACTTAAAATTGTGTTTATGCTTGTGCTTGTCGTTTGAATCTGCGAAAGTTTTACCGTTTTGTTTTTACATTGATAATTTCCAACTTATGTAATGCATATGTAGAATTATGACCTTTGTTCACATATGTAGCACATTATAAGAATCCATGATGATGATTAATGATTACAGATGAATACCCCCAAATTTAATGAAACTTTACAATATATGAAATAATTTGTATTAATAAGACAAGTACAATAGAAATATTATAGTACGCAATTTATTTATTTATATTTTATGTCACATCCTTATTTCAAGAACAATAGCAGGATTTCCATCACTGGTACATTAAGTATTTCCTTTCTCAAATTTATACAAATCAGCCACACTTCTTTTTGATTTTCTGAAACAATAAGCACATCAAATTTTTTGATTCAACAATGAACTTCAAATTTCCGGGAACTTTCCACCTCTTCGTTTCCCTTGTCCTTCTCACCATTGCAGAAGGATATTGGCCACCAAGACAGAACACGGGGCGCAGCGAGGCTTACGTTGACAAGGAACTTGAAGCCGCCAAAGCTCGCGCGGTACAATGCGATTGTCCAAGAAATGCGGTAATTCTTCCCTCAAAGAAAAACAAATTTGTAAAAAATTGCGGATTTCATAATTAAAAATTTTTTCAACAGGAATATGACAAGGAGCTTTACTTTTGTTCTGATGATATGCGAGGGGGCGGTTGTAGCGGATCCATGTTTAAATGTACTGCTCGTGACGCACCATCCGAGAAAGTTGAAGAGTGTACGGAATGCAAAATGAATTTTGGCTCGGACCCAGGCGCCGGCGCTACAGTGCAATGTGGGGAAAAAAGCTTCCCAACATTTCTCGGACGGCCAGATTTCAAGTAGAGGATCAAAATATTTATAACGTTTGCTTATGGAGAACATAATAAAGTTATATTATACGTACAGATATTTCATATTTATGTGGTGCGTTCGACATTTTGCGAGGTAATCAAGTTGCTAAGATCGCAAAAATACGAAATTGTTGCTATTTACAACAATTTCATATTTTTTGCTTGATTAGATTATATGATAAGAGTTGTGCTTGTCATTGCGCAATTCACTACCCGTTTTCCGTGTACATACGTAGAAATGATTAGTGTAAGTTATCATTATTATAATTATTTTGCAGACTAATTAATGAGAATGATAAAATATTATATTTCTTTACAATTACGTACTTATTTAAAATGTGTTTCAAAGTCATCTAGAAATTTATACAGACTAATTACGACTTTCATGCCAATAGCAAAAATTCGTTTCTAACTTGTAAATTTTAGAACACCGACTGATTTTAATTACAGCAAACCTAGCAGGAATTTATGAACTTCGAACTCGAGCTAGCATATCATTTGACAGGTTTTGCAATGGGGGTTGATTTAGTACAGGTGTGGAATCGAGGATTACAGTTGGATCATTTTTTAATTGAACGCATTTCTGCAAATGAAGCTGAGGTTTAGGTGATCGATAGCATAGTGACTTCAAAATTGAGCCCTTATTTTGTTCACCGATTGTTTTGCGTTTATAACAAAAGCAAAAAATCCTTTTGCACTGCACTATTTTGTTCTTACGAACCGGTGCTATAGAAATGACATTGTTTCTTAATTTTACCCGCAATTCTACCCCAAACGTCACAATTGCGAAGGATAAAATTAATAAGAATATATAATAGCAGTATCGAACGGACTCCTGATTGACACTGGCGAACTCGTCATTCAGCTTCTTTTTTTGAGGATCTTTAAATAAAATGCGAAGAAAATATTCTTTTGTAAACCTTCCAAAATTTATGCCACGCAACTTCACTGTTTTAAGTTTCCCCATATGATAAAACCGTTCCGGAAACCCACCCTCTATTATTCCTGCCCATGATTTTTGGTACAATTTGGTAAAGAAATTTCGTCGCAAGACCCACATCAAATCCTCCTTAAAGGATAAGACTTCTCTCCCTTGGAAAACGATGATAGACGGGGACGACGCTATACCGTCAAGCATGCCATCTGTGTGCCACATGGCGTCCATTATTGCTAAAGTTTTACCCTTCGTGTTTAACTCCTTTGTAGTATTATACTCGTATAGTTCGTCCTGTTGAGATATTTTGCGCCCAATAGGATATGCAGATTCCCCAGGTAGAAATATATTTCGTTTAAGTTTTCCTAAAATGGATGAAACGTTCTTTCCGTAAATTCCTAGAGTTATGGCGTTATTAATTTGGTATTCTAGGTTACCACCGTAATAAGATTTACCAGCAGAAATAATCGGAATTCCAGATTCTGCAACATCTTCTAAAGTTAGTGGGATAAACGGGTATATCACCGTTGTCATCGACGTGGTTAGCTCGCTTTCATACAGCGATACCAATATGGTTGTACCGAGCATGAAACATCCCACTATCCAGATCGCATTAACACCCCATTTGCCCATTAGTGGGTCAACTCTAGAGTTATTTTGAGATATTAGGACAATATAGATAAACCAAAATCCCTCAATTAGTGACCTTTCTAGTAAGAAATGACGCTTTTCGACAGAGTCTGCAGCATAGATAAGAATGACTACGATAAAACACGTAATCAATATTGATAACCATGTGGCCTATGAAAACGGTTCGATTAGCGACTCAAACCCTTTCAGTGACCTAGGTCTAGCAACAATTACATAAAAGTTGAACGGGGCTTTTGTGCTAACAAGATAATCCGCCTTGGAAGCTGACGGATTGAAGAAGTAGTAATCCATGTGAGATTCGTAACGTTCAAATATATCAAATAGATGGTTAAGTTTGTTATATTGATTACGGGTAGTTGTAAAATTTCTCAGTTCTGCAATATATGAAACACCACAATAAGACCAGTCCACAGATTCACAATCTCCATCCACCTTTTCTAACTTTACGATATTATTGTGAATATCGATAAAGGTAACCAATTGATTTTGAAGATTTCCATTGTAAGTGTTCCATACATCATCGAACTCGTATAAAGTTGCAGATTCAATAATCGGGATTGATGAGCAAGGAATGCAAACGGTATTAATTGTTGGCGAAGAGTGTGGGACAATGAGAAGCTTTAGTGCACCTGGGATCAGAGAAATGTGATTAGTGCTGAGTAGAAACGATTTTAAGTGATAGAGTAGAACATATTCAGGATTGGAGTTTTTATAATTTATGAGTAGAAATTTTTTTATCAAGAAATCATGAAGGATGTAACTTCGTGTCGAATCTAAGGCAACTATAGTGAGCCATTCTTTGTTCCGCGGGACTAGTGGATGTAGATTTGATGAAAAATCAGGATAGAATGAGATAGCTTCCAATAAGAAAGGAGAGGTGGGGAAATGGTTCTTTAACTTGAGAAAGTCGGATGACTTTAAAAACTCGTGCGATGTTACGAGCTGGATTGTACTGGATTCGAACCACTTGCCAATCCGCGTCATAGCCGTTATCGTATCTGACGTGCTTAGGGAGGGGAAAGATATCAACACGAAATATAACATAGGAAGCATAATCAAACCGTCTTTATAGTTATATATGGCAGCGTTTTGAAATGTGTACGTGTTGAATATTTTCACGTAATACATAAGGTAACAAAATAGATGTATAAACACTTAACAGGAATGTTCAACCTTTTCCTTCTCCTTATTTTAAATAAAACACGTCACGTCGTAAATTTTAAGTTAAAACTTACGCATAACTCTTAATGCAAATAATTGATGCCGATTTTGATATTGTTTGAAAGGTAGAAACAACTGTGTCTATTGTTTATGAACGTTTTAAAGATGAGTTTTAGAGATTCGATCCAGATGGATGCCTTCAACACACTGAGCTTTATTTGTAAGCAAAATGTTTTATCTAATCTCAAATTTTAACTCTTTACACAACTTAACAGTTTTCTACTGAAGTACTGAAAATATTCATAAATTCGAAAACACGAACATACCTAAACTCCAGTTGTTATGAACAAGGGAGAAAATATGATGGTCGTAATAAGTTTCGTGCTTGGATATTTCTAACCAAATTCGACGTAGAATCGCATATTCTGGGTTACGTAAATTATTTTTCTTCGACTATATAAGTCCTTCAAGTAAATGAATATTTTTACATGGCATGTGTGACGCGAAAATCATGCAACCTTTATATATATATGTACAGAATCAAGACTACAGAATACTTATTTAGAAACGTTTGAATAATTTACTTCACACCGCAAAACACGCAAATATTCTAGGAATAATTGCAAACTAAGAGAGATTCTGTTAATTACAACGAGATATAAGTTTCCGCTACAAACCCTTGCAATGCTTTCTATGTACATATGTTCTTTTGTTGAAACCTCGGGGCTGAATATGTTAAAATATACCTCGGTGGCGTCCACCCCTAAGAATGAAGTAGAATAATGACAAGATTCCACTATACATATAAGGATGAAGAAATGTTGAATCACAATGTAACAGCAAATTTGGCACGTTAAAAAAATCGTATTCGAATATTCCATTTCACAATTTATTGCCATTATGAGATCTCGCTACATAATAAACATTCCGTACGACTGGACATACTTCCGGTCAAACGGGGAGGATAGGGAAATTAAAAGAATAATTGATAAACTTAAGATTGAACTGGGTCGTGCAGCGGTAAATGGAGAATTCGTCGTGAGGACAACATTTGTTATGAAATTGATCATCAAATCTAGACAAGAGCCAGCCACGCTGGCCCAAATAAATACAAGCTTCCTCTCATTTATCAATTCTCGTCACGCTTTTCTCAATATGTTGAGCGATAATGGTTTTAAGGGTTTAATGGAAAAATATTTACCCAAACAAATGTGTTTATTCGTCGATTGCGCGAACAATGTGCCGTATTTCGATAGATTTTTAATACACGAGGAAACATTGCAAAAGTGAGAAAATTCCTGGGAGAGTTTAGAGCGGTTTGTTTCGTTTGCTTGTGCATGGGGAGAGAGCAGGCATAAATAAAGCAATTCAAGCTATGAGAAGGGGGGATTATGGATGAAAATATGATCGCGGTGAAACATTTGGTGAGACTGGTTGGAACTAGAGAGATATTACAAGTTATAGCTGGATTGATTTTTTTAGTGTGGGAGAAAAAATTATAATTATGTACTTTGTGACGAAATGTTTGCAAAATACCGCGATGAAATTTTTTTTCATTTTTCCAAGAAATACAAAAGTTGTAGAAATGTGAGGAAATAATTGGTATCGTTACTCTAGGTGACATGTAAATTACTTAAATATATATGTAAGTGTAACATAATATAATAAATATGTGCATAACTCGCCTCCTCTCCAAAGCATGTGTCGGTTGAGGAACAAATCAAAGTTTATTCCTCGTTACGAAATAAGATTTGTGTGCTGTACTGCTAACATAACTTTTTTGCAAATCAAAGCCATACTGCAACCATTTCACGAGCACGGTTAAGTAAGGTGTTAATAGGATGGAAACTTGGATAAACTTGTGTCCAGATCATATTTGGTAACAACATCTTGGATTTATCAAAATCTTGTGAAACAGGGGCAAATGTCAACCTGTGAACTTTATCATCTTCATGTGTACATGTCCAATTGTGCCTCTTGAGTTTCACGCTCTCCGTTACTCTCCCGATAATAGTGACACGAGGCAGATTAAAATGGTCATTCGAGGAGGAAGTTCAGAGCGAAAATTATGCATAAATAGTCGAATTTTAGCAATGTCTTAATCATTCTTGTATTGTCGGTTGATATCAGAGATTTCCGAAATTATTTACAAAAATCATCTCATCCCTCTACAATTTCTATAAAAATTTAAAAATGAAGTTAATTTTGACTCTTTCCATCGTGGCCAGCGTAATCCTGGCGTCCACCGCTCGTCCGAATGATGGTAAGAAAATTAATTTCAAAATTATGCAAAAGGCCGTGCATAAATTGTGTGGTTGAATTTTTTATTTTTTTCCTCGGCCCCTTTCTTTTTTTTAGTAAATTTACAATTAAATTAAAATTAAATTAAAAACATGTAAATCGAAATCTGACACAATTTATGAACACTTATTTTAATAGCAAAATAAAATTCGCGAACTTTTAATTTCCAAACTTGTCTATTTTCATTTGCAAATATTTCCAAAAAAATATATTACGATGCCTACAATATCCCCGCCTATTTATTTCTTTAATTGACCTGTAAATTTATCTACCTATTGTAGCTGCACCAAACACTGTGGAATGTGGGACCATTATTGGAAACAATGGAGTCTGCGTTGCCAGTGAGCTGGACTGTCTTCCTACCGGAATTGCGTTACCATCATCCGATTGCACCTCTCAAGACTTACCTTTATGTTGTGTGCAAATTATTGGTTGATCAATTTCTACGTTTGTTTCAAAATTTAAATTGGCTAAATTTGGTAATGTTTCAATAATAAATGAATTAAACGATTCGTAACTTTCTGTGTAAAAATTTAACTATACAATTTATCGGGTCAACATTATAGAGCATGATGCCACCCTGTCCTAAATTATTCCACACTGTATAGAAAATACCTGCATACGTATTTATTTCCGCACAAAATAGAAATTTTCGAAATTCGTTACAAATTCGTATGAAGATATTTTTTAACCTAGAATCATAAGCTTTAAGTTTAAAATTACTAACATGGAGATGCACAAGTTGGACGGCATGTGCGAAATATATTTTATTTTTAACATAATTTGATAACGACATCTGATCATGTGCTTACTATAGAAATAGTGCAATTTGTTAAATAAAGTGTTCGACAAGAACTCGTACTTTGAGATGAGTATCCCCATTGTCGTGTCAAGCGTGCTGCATACGCTACAAAAAACAAGTTTCTCACCCTAACAAAAAAAAAGATGCGTATAATGCCCAATCAAACATATAAAAGGCTGAGCATAGCGAAATATTTTACTCGGGATGGTGTAATCCCAGCACAAAAAATCAGCTGAGGAATTGCAAACTTGTTGCAATCCCGCAAAATTAATTCGGTCTGCCTTTATTTAATTATAAATAAATAAATACATAAAAAATGGCACATTGTTCCTCCCCTAATTTCGATGGAATATGTTCCATCCAGTTTTCAAAGACGCATATTATTCGTCTCAACGGAGTCCCATCGCTTCCCCCGGAGTTAATTAGTTGTGTTCGCAAAGCAATCGGGACGGGATAGGGGAAAGGGTTATCATCCGAAGCTGTCGCGTATGGTGCGCACGAATTTAATTTGAATGGCAATCCCTGGTTTGGAAAGCAAAGTGATGGCGTTGCTTCGAGAACGTGAGTTAATGATTGAGTATTTAATAATTGGTAATTAATGATAATTGCGAATTTAAATATTTCGCTATTTAAAAAATATGCATTAATTAAGGTATATGCATTAAAGCGAGAGTGAAGAAGTAAAGCTGATTTTTATGCACAAATTAGAACCTTAATTTTGGTCAATTGATATGCAGGAAATTTTTTTTACTAATTTAAAAACGTGGTCCCCTGTTTTTCAGACTTCTTACAGAAATCCTATTCCACTTAGCGACACAGGGTTGGCAGCTTTTACAAAGTTTTGACCCTACACGCAAAACGAACGATAAGGATACCATGTTCTTCGAAACTGCAAAGCCTGATCCAGACGTGGAAACATTTGCCGTCAGTTTCAATCGGAGGGATAGAATTAGGTTAGCGGAATATTTAAAAAAAATTAAAAACAATTATAGATTTACCACTTCTACGGTTACTATACCGAATCTAGTAATCGGTATTGTTACCATAGCAGTGGTACATAGATCCACGCCTATTAAATTCATAACGTGACTATAATATTATCAATTTCTGTAGACTTATCAATCCCTCGAATCCCCAACTTGTCGACATTTTCAAGACCACGGTGAAAAACGCGTGGCCGGCAGGGATACGTGCCGACAGAGTCTACTATGGCGCTGCCGGGCTGGAATTACACGGAAGTCCGTGGTGTACCAGTGCACAGGGGGAAAGCATCGCGGCCAAACAGCTCGTATGCCATTTAATCTACGCCATGAAACGGATCGGGTTTAAGCTCTATGCCTCCGTAGACATTACCGGGAGGAAGGGGTCAAGTAATGGGAGCAGTAGTCACATTAATGGCCAGTTAGATGTCTTGGTGTTTAGAAAGGTTACAGCAACATGGGGAAATTAAAATACAAATATTTACGACATTGGAATATATCTAATTTAAAGATTATTATTTTAAGACGAAAAATGACTAATGTTCAAATAAGAAACGAACGACGTGGAAATTCTATAAGGTTAGTTGCATTTTTTAGTAAAATTATAAAATTTCACAAACTAATTGATTGTTTTGAATAAGATTTAATTAATTTTATACATTGGTAAGAAATCTATGAAATTAAACTACATGTTTTTTGTACTTAATGAAATTTATTGTTGGTCAATAAATGAAATATTTAATCCACATTGTAACTTTACAATTACTAGTAACAATAATAATAATTAGTAATAATATTGTTCCAACTTTAAATTCAACATCCCATGAAAGAGTTAAACTTATCGTTAAAATCATAATTATTGCTGAAATCGAGGTTTCCAGCCCCATCAAACCTGACACAGCTTAGTTGACCCTGACAATTCCGATTCGGACAGGCCATCACGCAGTCCGAGTGACCCATCGAGGTGACCGTATTTGTCCAGCTGTCCGGCAAAACGTAACATATGCCGGGAAGGATGTCAAAGTTGAGGCGATTTCCTACATAGAATTTAACAAATTTAACCAGTGCAAAACTTAATTTTCAAGACTTTAAGATTTTTCTTGAATATATGAATTTGCATACCTCCAAAATTTCCATCCTGCGTTAGTGTCATGCTTAGCGCACTCGTCGTTGAAATGGTTACCCATAGTAGGAGAAGTGATGCAGTAATTGCGAAAATATTTGGATTGGACTTGCCCCCCATTGTTAGGGTAAATTAATTCTCCGAGTAATTGTGACCGAAAAGTTTTCTCTAAATACTTAAAGTCCAAGTGGTACGAGGGAAGTGGCGTGAAAATTGCTGTACTATCATGAGTTTATGTGTAAGAAGATTTCATGTGGACGGGTTGGATACATAGGAACACTTTATTTTTTACAAATTAGACCATTTTAAACGAAATTAGAATCCAACAAAGCAAAAGGTAAAAATGTAGAATGTATGTATGATTAATGTGTTTTTTTATAACCCGAGCTGAACCACTAGGACGCGACAACTTGTCGCCGATAAGTATACATAAATAAACACGTCACAGTTGGGGGTCATCAGGGACGAATTCTTACAAGAGCATTGACATTCAACTCGCAGCATAAAAATATTAAGTTTACGCTAAAGGAAATACGCTAGCTTATGTACGTGAATGAAAAATCCACACCAAACCTATATACACATTTACGACTACACCAACCTACACTGAAAATAATGTGGTAATACATTTATTGCCAGCGGTGACGATTTATGACTCTATTGGAACTGTAGCAAATTGACACTACGACTGTGGCGGTGGCTCTATTTGTTACCGCTGTAGTAGAAAGTATAACCACAGCCGTAACAACGGCGAAAATCTATCACCGCCGCAGTTGCAGATTGCTACTATTCTGTTAGTCATGTATCGTCACCAACGGTAATAAATGTATTACCACATTATTTTTAGTGTAATGGTCAAATACTTCATCTGTAATTTTAAAGAATTCCATACGTCCTACATTTTAATATGCTAACAATTAAATGCAAATTTTTAACATTCCACATTCTCATTTATTACCCACCAAACTAAAATAAATCATTACAAAATAAAATATGCATAAATTTCTCAACATCCCCGGAACGAGTTGAACTTATCGTTGTTGTCACTATTGGAAAAGTCTGCGTTCGCCTGACCCGTAAATTCGACACAGACCCCTTGACAATTCCTACTGAAGCAGGCTATCACACAATCCGAGTGACCCATCGAGGTCACGGTGTTGGTCCAATCGTCCGGTAGGGCAGAACAGGTTCCTGCCGGGATTTCAAAAGACATCCGATTTCCTTCAATTAAAAAAAATATTTAAGTTAAATATTTATAATGTTACTTAAAAATAAATAAATCTAAATATTTTTTAACTCACCATTAAAATTTGAGTCCTGTGTTAACGTAACGATTAAAGCGTTCGTGGATGAAATGGTGGTCATGCAAATGAAGAGAATGGATGTCGTAATGACGCAAAAATTATTAAGAGAGCGCATTGTTTGAAATTTTTTGGAAAAAAAAAAATATATCCAAAATTACAGAATTTTAAATACTTGAAATATGTTGACAAAATATTTATCCCTACTTGGATAAATGTCTTTGTGGAGAATTGTGACGCCGATGGGATGGGATAAGTGACAAGTACCCGAGCCCCTAAATTATGTTTGGTTTTATTAACTAGTCTTTTACCCAACCTATTTTTAAATACACTTTAAAAAGGTTTTCTTAAAAAAGGATCCCTTCCTAAAAAGGATTATGAATGTCACATTTACATATTTACCCTCATAAGATACGTTTTCCTGCGGTATGATTTCAACTTGATAGTGATACTTGGAAAATATTTAGCATTGTATAATTTACTATAAATTTAATTCATTAAGGTGAATAGAGCAACAAGTTTTCGTATTAAAAATTGCGAATGAAAATACCATTAATTATAATTAATAGACTTTAGTAATAATAGATAATAGTATACCATTATTATTTTCTAAACTTAAGAAATGATAAAAAAATTATAACATATTTAGTTCAATCCATTGAGTAAGTGATAAGCACTTTAACCATGAACTGATAACATGCCCAGAATATTTCTCATTGCAACCTAACCCAGTCACAGATATCAATATTGCGGTAGCATTAATAATTCGTGGTGAATTAATTTTTTATTGTCCACATTCTTCATACATTACAGTTTCAAATTTATCTCAGTACTTGCATATTCGCTAGAGATATACTTAAAGATACCTTTACTTTAGTTTTAAGTTTACATTAGTTTTTTATATCTGGTGATCTTACTCTAATATGTGTAGATATAAACATAACCACTTATTGGGAAATGAATCACCACTTGTGCTTATTTTCGCAACATTTTTGTCCGTTCATAAGAGATATTACCCAAGTCGACCGGATACAGGGAAAAAGTTTTTACTGAAATATTTAATTGATAAGAATGGAGAAACAAGTAAGTAGGCAAAGTTTTACTGAAAAATATAATTCTTATTATATCTCTGAACATCCGCTTGAGAAATATATGTACAAGTTCCTTGAGTAAACGTCGTAGCGATGTCGAATTTGTATTTAGTACATTACAGCAGCTACTATTTCGTCGGAAGAGATTTAAAAAAAAATATAGTCCGTCTTCGTGCCTTCTTTTCTTAGGAAATATTCACTTTAAAATGTTTGTCTGGAATATCGCGAGATATTCACTCTGTATCTTCATAAACGCCCTCCTAGTATTTAGTATGACTGATATACCATCCTTAATTCCTGATTGTTCTCCCCATCATTGCATTATTAAAACGAGTGCATTATTAAATTGGGAAGCAACTAAAAGTGCAACGATGCCGACTACATTGTCGACTTTCGAGCTTGAAAACAGTGACGAATTTATGACAAATTTTGGCCATCAAGAAACTTATAACTCATTCCGGGATTGGTCACGCTTCCGTGAAAAGCTCTGTTGGCTTCTAATCTTACATATCGACTTGCACAATTCGGCTTCATTGATTAATTTAACCAACTTGATCAAGACTGTAGTGTCGACATACTTTTCCATTTCGGAAACAAACCCATCTGCTAAGTTGGCAGAGTTACGAAATCCTGAAAATCTTTATACAGTTGTAATTCC
Source organism: Folsomia candida (assembly GCF_002217175.1). Classification (NCBI taxonomy): domain Eukaryota; kingdom Metazoa; phylum Arthropoda; class Collembola; order Entomobryomorpha; family Isotomidae; genus Folsomia; species Folsomia candida. The sequence goes on along the minus strand of NW_019091221.1, from coordinate 1,612,918 downwards.
AAATATAGTACCGAATTATGAGAGTAAAATGCTTCATAATCTTAGAAGCAAATTACCTCAACTAGCCGTGATACTTAAGATCCGAAAACAACTTTTCACTCAAGAAGTTATTTGTTGGCTTGTGAAAATTCAAAATTATAAGTGCATGTCTCCTCCTAATGTTTTGAATTTGGCCGCCATTCTCAGAAACATTCGCCCGCCGAAAGACTGGTATTATGATCGTAAAGACTTGAAACAGTACACTGAGAAACAAATGTTGACAAAGTTCGGAACAGAAAACAGCAATCCGTTCGAAACTTTGGAAATATTTGACTACATCGTGTACACCATAACTCGGAAAATAAATGCGACGCTGCACAATCGAAGCTCGAAGAAGTCGAAAGTGCAACCAGCAAGGGACGCAGAGTGCAATGCGAGACGGAGCGATATGGTTTGTTCAATCCCGAGAATTAGGTAAATCCCGCCAAATACAGAAATTTGATGTGTTTTTTTATTACAAAATCGTGAATTATATTAATCATGAATTATACTAATGATATATCAGGTTTCAAAAACGCTATTGGTTCGGCAATGATTTGGACAAACCTTCAATTGTCATTACGGGAGTTTCAATGTATAATTTTCTCACTTGTTTCTCCAAGGATCGGGTTACCTTCTCATTTTACTCGGCGCCGTTTCAAACTTGGGTCTGGATCGGGGTTCTCGTCGGATTCGGGATGATTGCTTTGCTAACTGATTTCTATGTCCGGGAATTACTAGGAATTAAAAGGTATTGAGCGCCGTGTTCAAGGTGTCCGTAATTTCACCCAAATGATCAGCTGATATATTTTTTCTAAACTTGCGCCATAACCTTAGATTCGACCCATACTTCTTCTACTTTGGGACCATCCTCGGCCAATACACTCCCGTCCCTCCAGCCCTCGAAGAATCCAACCCATTCCGCATAAATGGCAGAGTGTGGGCAATCTGTTCAACAATTTTGGTCCAGTGCTATATCGGATTAGCCATAACAAGTTTAAATTCCCCCCTTTTAAAGGAGGTTCCGAACAATTTTGAAACGATTACATGCTCTGGCAAGATTCCAATTCCGACTGGAAGCCAACTAACGGATGGACAAATGCTAGAATCTCGATACTCTTCTCTCTACTATGCTCACATTATACAGGCGCAAAATTCAAATTTTTCTCAACTTACCCCGAACTGTTACAACTTGCTTTCAAAACCAACTGTAAATAATGTAGTTGTTCCGAAGTGTCTACACTTTTATGAGTTGCAAAATATATTTACGAGTTTTATGACGGCACGGGATCAAACGCCGGGTTGGGTTAAGGAAGTCTTGTACTATATGATGGACACGGAGAAGAGATTTTATCCGAGAGGGTATGAAAATTATGCGCGTAAGAGGAAACACTTAATTTAATCCTAATTTTTAGTCAGTGATTCTAATTTGAAATTTATCTATTCAGCCAGAGGCCGATACTCGCTTTTGCCAGATACCGAGGTCAACTCCGCCATAGAAGAAGAGATTGTGGCCTGTAGTAAATCCGCCCTCATCTCAGAAAGAGGAGATCTACTCCGACATCTCTCATACCTTCAAAGAAACTACCCATGGATAAAATTTAACCATATTTCCAAGCAAACTCCCATTCTGGGAAAACCGTTCGGTTGGGAGTTTGAAACTACGCGAGGTTCCTCCGTAGTAAAAAGTTTCGTTGCTTTAATCGAGGTTGGGATTTATGAAAAACTTAACCAGTTTCTTGCACTAAACGAATTTAAGAAACGGTTCGGGAAAACGATAATAATCAGGGGGAAGATGTTACAAGAGGGCAGAATTAGGTTTGGAATTAGTGGCGTAAAACTGGGCGAAAGTATTCAAACAGTGTTTATAATTTGGGCAGGTTTCATAGTCCTAGCAGCGGTTTGTTTTTCTGTCGAAATTTGTACTATGAGTGTTAAAATGATTAAGATAAAGAAGCCAAGGAGTGATTGAACTATAAATTCAATACATACATGTTACATTATGCAATAAAATGAGTTCAAATTCAGGTTTGAAAATGAGGGTATTGTTGAAAATACTTAATGCTGATTTACTACTTAATCTGATACATTGTTCTATATTTACTTAAACCGGCGTTTTTGACAAATAAGGGATACATTGGTGGGAAAGAGTTCTCCTTAAGGAGGCCTGAAGACTCTAAGGATGTAAGTATTCGACCAACTACATTTCCAAGTGATGAGATTTGGACGGTAAATCCCAATTTTTCCCACTTCTTCCCACCTGCCCAGGGAAAATGTCTTGTGGGTGGGAAATATGCAACACTGCCCATAATCATGCTATTAATCAATACCAACTGATAATATCAAAGTCGCACAAATTTATGTATGACTGGCAAACCGATTAACTATTCTGACATTATTAGATAACGACAAATTTCGTAGAATTATTTTGTGATTGATTGAACAGGTTGTACATGCTTACATAAATAGATTAAGTAATACTGTTAATCAGTATCTGTTCAAGATCGATTGATCAAAATTCCAGACTTTAAAACATTCCACTGAATTCGGAGAATTTCTCTTCGTTGGAAAATCCAGGTATCTACTCATGTCTAAATGGATTAAGCAAAACTTTATCCAATTCTTTTATTATAGTTATTTATATCGCCATTTGACATTTTATCATGTCATGACTCAAACTTGAACATTAAACCTCACTGATGAGGTGACCAAGATACACACATTTACTTAATTTACGTGTTAGTTATATAATAAAAATTATCACGGGAGGGAAATGATGGATGGAACGTTATCATGGAAGGGAAATGACGAAGGGGTGGGAAGTGAGTGGTACGTGTCCAGCTTCCATACCAATTTATAAAAGTTATTTATAAGTGTTTACTAACTTGCCCCGCAATGCGTCGAAAATAACGTCAAGTTTGACGAATTAATTTGCGTCCATGTACAAATTTCTACTTCATATCTGTGATGGATTGATACTTGACACAATAAAAACAATTTAAGCCAGTGTATATAAACATAAGAGCAATTATACACAATTTTATTTGCGATCCTAGCTTAAATTGAGAAACACTAAAAATTAAATAGATGGAGAATTTCTATATTTCAAGTTTAATTTTTTGTTTAGCATTAACCAACACTGGAGGAGTGGAACTGAGTGATTTCTTTTCTCATGGAATGGCAAATGGGGATTCTTGCGTGGTTAACCACTACGATTCTGAAAATACGCCCTTGTGGACAGTAGGAAGAGCTGTATCATTTCTTAACCAAAATTACACCTCAATCTTTTTGAATAACAATGGAATGTTTTCATTTGGAAGTGGTACGTAAATATTTGTATCTTTATCCATTTACTTTTAAATATATTCCATATAAAAATACATATTCGATGTCTTTCATAAAGCCTTAATATTGTATTTCCGATCATAAATATAGCATTACAAATTAATTGTTGTGTAAATACAGTCAGTGTAAGTGAAGAAGGCACCTTTTTCTATTCCATTTATCTCGATAAAGGAAAAAGGTAGATACTTGAAATTTTGAACATGCATACCTGAATACATTTGTGGGGAGGTCACTATATGATTTTTAAGAAAACTTAAAAAGGTCAAAGATCACGATTTTTTTTACCTCCGACCCCAAAAATTACCTACCCCTAGAAAATTTTTTTCTTGACGTTTATATTTTTATAAAGTTTGGGCAACTCATCCTGAGCATTTTGATGTATAGTTCGCCTCTGTGCGATTTTTTTGCGCCTACAGTGATTTTTTTTAAAGTACAGTTTTGGAACTTTTCCCCATAAGCACAATGTTATAACTTTTCAAAACTGTACTTTTTAAAAAATTATTACGGGCGCAAAAAAAATCGCACAAAGGCGCACGAAACATCAAAATGCTCAGGATGAGTTGCCCAAACTTTATAAAAATATAAGTTTCAATAGTTTTGCAATTTTTCGAAAATCAAACCCTACACAAAAAGTCAAATTTTCAAAAATTCCGAAAACTAGTATTTTTTCAAGTTCAAGGAAGTAATTCTGAACATACATATTTTTGGATTTTTTAATTCGCGCCAAAACTAAAAAGTTCTGAGGATTTTAAAATCCGGGATTTCGGCTGAAAAAAGTTTGAAATTCCCGCCACATGTTCAAATTTGAGTATTATCGAAAACGCAAAATTATGCGTCGGCTTATTTTTTGAGGTGATCAAAAAAAAATTAGTCCCATCAAGATCGGAGATAAACACTTCGCGGCCTCGCATGGTTAGAGTTTGGTCCGTCCTTTTACCAATTTACCACGGCCGGTATTGTTAGATGGACAGACGGTCTTGACGGCTACATAAACGCTGACTCGGGCTAAAAATTCTAGTTTTCGAAATTATACTAATAAATTATACTTATTCAGCCTATACTAATTTGATCCCCATAAACGTTATAACGCAAATTTGTCTGAAACTATTTTATATACAGGAACCAGTAATCCTAGTACTAGTGCTACATGCGGAACATGGACTATACCTCTCATCTCAATCTACAGTGCACACAACCACCATGGTATGGAACCTGGAAGTGGGTTAGCCGGCGATGTATGTTTCAGACGGACACAAGACCCACAACTACTACTTAAAGCGCAAAGCGAAATTCGCAAAGGTTTCTCAGACTTTGGACAAGCTTTGACACATCTAGTTATCGCGACATGGCTTCGTGTCCCTCCGTATAGGAGGTGTAATACAATGCTCAATACATTTCAACTAGTACTTGCCATTGGAGCAGGTGGTGAGACGTATGCGATCATGTACTATGAACGGCTGGAATACCACTTATGGCAAACTTGCTCTAATACAGATCCCGGTTTGTACTGTTTTGCGGGAATAAGTGGAGGGTCGGGTGGGCTGTTTTACCCTTTGCCAACTTCGTGTTCCATCAACTCTACAAGTTTAGTTGCGAGGTCTAATATAAATGAAGCAGGAAAATTTGTATTTCGCGTGAACCGTGAAATTGAACATCCAACATTTACTCCGACGACGACGACAAGACCAACTACAACTACCTCCACGACTACAAGACCAACTACAACTACCTCCACGACTACAAGACCAACTACAACTACCTCCACGACTACAAGACCAACTACAACTACCTCCACGACTACAACACCCACAACAACTACCCCCACAACCACAACACCCACCACAACCACCCTCACAACAACTAATCCGACCACAACCACGCCGACAACTACCACTGTACCATCTTCGGACTTTGTTTGCACAGCAGAAGGAACATTTCGAGATCCCTGTATGTGCAACATGTTCCACAGTTGTGTTTTCCTTGGTGTCGGTTATCAGCATAATGTATTCGTCTGTCCGTCCAATCTCGTATTTTGCGAAAATTTGGGATACTGTGACCATGAACCCGTCTGCCCTTGCCCAGTTCCTGCTTGCCCGTGACCTTCATAAAATTCTGGAGATATATTTTACTTGAAACTTTTATCTAAAATATAAAATAAATATTATAATATTGAAAATATAAATGCAATCGCTTATGAATAAATTTGATTAATTCGAAAAACAAATAATCCTACAAATTTATTCTCCTTTATTTAAATTAATTAAAGATTCTTGCGAAATTGTATATTTTAAATGCTTAGCATTACTTTACGGTAAATTGTTGCTCGCCTACTTGAAACTTTAAGCTAAAATACAAAATATGATACAATCATCATGTTCACAATTTAAACCCAATCGATTATGTATAAATTTTATTAATTTGAAAAACAAATGATCCTACAAATTTATTCTACTTTATTTAAATTAATTCCAGATTCTTGCGAAATTCACTAGCAGATTAAAAATAATATGCAAAATTGTAACTTAAATCACTTTCTCAATATAAGTAAATAACTCTTGTGAATAATAATTAGTACTTGCGTAACACGAATAATATTTAAATATCTAAAAACTTGCAAAATCTCTCCGCTCTCTCACCCTGTGTCCGACCAGTTCATTCCCCATTTTTAATCTCCCACATTTCATTCCCCCTCATTTACACCACGGGTCAAATAAATGGCTTTCAAAAAATTTTAAGTTTAGAAAATCGGACTAGAAATGGGGGAGATTTGGACCTTCAAAATTTACAAACTAATCAAAAATTGTCTTTTTAATGTCCATACCATAGGTAGCAGAAATTTTTCCCGGCGGGAAAAAGTTTTTCAGATTAGAAATATACAACACTGCTCTCACCATCGTCTAAAACTGCACCATGGGAAAACTTTTTCTCACCCTGTCAAAAAACTTTGCCACATCTTCTCCCTCCTCACAGTCACATATTCCTTCAAAATCATCCCCACAATCGCACTCCTCGCTCAAATTCCTTTTAACCTTCTGCCCTTCTATCGGACCCGGAATCTCGAGCCATCTCAGCGTCTTACACGGTGAAATACTTTTTCTCACAAAAATACCTTCATTCATCATTTGTGCGACTGCGTCAAAGAAAATGCCATCGTTCAACATAATTTCATCTTTACCCTCTTCACACTCAAGATCTCGCACAATCGCTAATTTTTCTATGACAGGTAACTGATTCTTGTAATCAATTCCTACAACGGTGCTACTTTTCCCGCCAGATGGAGATGATATGAACCCGATACCTGGTGTTACTCCGTGCGCATTTTTGCAGTACGGGTTTATCGAAATCTTTAATAGTTTTAATTTCGCCAAATTTGGCAAACAGATTCTCCTAATGCTCCCCACTCGGGCAACTTTGATCCCGTGGAGGTGCAAATGTTCCAAATTTTGTGCCAATCTTTTCACCAATTCTACCCCGTGGCTTGAAATTTCGTAATAATTCAACCCCAACCGTGTAATACTTGGTCGAATCTTAATCTCCGTTGGGGGAACAGATTTCGCAAATTGCTCGAGTGAATAGCCATCCGCGAAATGCAGGGTGTTAAAAAAATTTGCTGTTTCGCAAATCCACTCCGAATCGCGGGCCCGTAGTCTCACATTTTTTAGCGAGATGCTGCCCACGTTGGGGAAATGGGGGAGGATTTTCGGAATAAATTTCTTTAACAGGGTTTCATCACTCGTGCCAAACTTGGCGCCTATAATGACTAATTTTTTGATTTTTGAAAAGTAAAAATTGGACGGGATGGCGCCATCAATTTCGCCACCGGAAAATTCCAACTGTTTCCCATTGAGCTGAATGAACGGTCGGAGTTCGAGGGATGTGAGTTTCTTGAGGTTTTTGAGAATTGCGAAAAATTTGCGGGACACGGATTGTCCCCCGTTTAGCCACCAGTCGATCGAGAGGTGCCTGACATGAGACGAGTTTTGGGTTGCGAATTCTTCAAATTGAGAGAGATGTTTGACACCTCGTAATATTTTGGTGGGATCTTTGGCAAGTGTGATTTTCACCCGGGAGTGGGACTGGGATCGGGTATGCATCGTGGCAAGGTAGGATTTTAAGGTGTCGATGTCCAGTGAGACGGTTGTACGAGCGAGGAGATGTTTTCGAGCGGTATTCTCCCACTGGGAGTTTACTCTGGTGCACGAGATGAGGTCAGGAGTTGGAAGGTTGGAAGAAAGGCCAGAATCGAGTGGATGATCTGGTGGGGAAAAAATTGGGAAATGTTTAATTAAGGGGTAAAATTGTATTTTAATTGAATTGATAATTGATTCGGTGTTAAACAAATTTCTACGTATTCATAATGCTTGCAAAATGTTTGTTTAAAATTTCGCACATACTCGTATAGTTTCTAGTTTTAGAAAAAAAGTTGGGAAATTTTCATAAAGACATGCGAATTTTTAAAGTACTAACTAGTGAATACCCTTTTTGCGATATTGCAAAAATTCTAATTAACGTAACGTTTTAGTTAAATTTCAATTATAATTTGACTCACCGATTGATCGGAAATAACTTTTGTTTGTGATGCCCCAATTCCCTCCTGTTGCTTGTGGTTTGTACCAGATTTGCATCGTATTGGCAGAGTTTGATCTAGATAATTATTATTAATTAATTAGCTAATAATATTCTAATATTATTCCTAATATTCCAGCCTACCTGAGTCATAATTATGGTGATCTACATCATCATTTTCTTGCTGAACAGGTGTAACCTCATCCTCGTTGTCTTGGAGGCAGAAAGGAACGGCCGTTTCGCAACAAAATTTTTTCGCACTCCGTACAACTTTTTGCATCACGAGGGCACCATCTTGTTCCACGGTGGAGTCGAGGGTTGACAAAATTTCGTCCGTAACTATGCAAATTATCATGCTTTTTTAGACTTAAATAATGGCCAAAAATTTGTTTTAAAATTTAGAAAAACTTTATAAATACTCCATAGGGGTGTGAGTGTTTACGATGTGACGTGAATACCCCCATTATAACTTTTGCCTGGTAAGTTTTGTACAATTTTTACAATTTTTTAAATGTAAAAATCATGACAAACTTGAGTAGTGCAAGTGCAGGACAGCAACGTTAGTCTGCCAGAGTTGTACATATTCCCAGTCCTAGGAAATTTGAGGATTTCTAAATCTCCTGGAATATATTTTTATTCTCCGCTCCAAGGAAATTCGAAGCGGCCGATAGGGTTGCATTTCATTAAATATATGGTGTAAATCTGATTGGGGGTATTCACGTTGTCGCGACGAGGGTTTCATGAATGCCACTTTTCAAAATTCCAGTGGTTAAAACCACTGGAATTCACCAATTTATGCCTTGTTAAGTTTATCCCATGGTTTAAACGAGTTTTGACAAGTTTATTCTACCTTGGCAGTAATAAACAGCACATGTCATAAACTTCAACTGAAGTCTGTTCCCCCACCCCCACAGAATTTATTACGTTTCCCACAGGTTACGATGGTGACATGAATACCCCCAATATTTTTTATACCCGTTAAACTCACCACGATTGATAGCCTCGTTGTTATCACGTAGTCTGACAATGAAATTGGAAATAGTATCTTTAAAAATATTTTGCACATTTTGCCTAAGAATGACTTTATTAAGTTTTTTAATACTTTTCTCCTGCTCTGCTATTATTTTGTATGGATTCATTGTTCAATGATTTAATCGAATTTTAAGGTTCAATTAAATCTATAAAATTTCACTGGTCAGAAAATAAATTAATTTATCGCAATTTTAATTCCGTAACATGCACTTGTGCAAATTAACTAGCACAGAAATAATTTCACCACAAGACGTAGGTAGAGCAAATTGTGAACATTAAGGGTCCAAATCTGTCTGAATAATGATTCATGGAAAATTTTGTGGTATGTAAGGGGTTAAGACGTGGTAGGTTATACATTTTTACAGGATTTATTCCAAAAAATAGAATCGTATTAAGTGGCAAGCATTTACAAGACGGTATGCCAATAACCCTAAAAAGGTTGGAATTTTGATTCTAAGATTTAACTTGGTTCTGCATAGCCATACCATATTTAACTGTGATGAAAAGGTCATCCAACCTTCAGTAGGCTTAGGAAAGAATAAATGGTCACATTTCTGATAGATTAAAAATACTTGTTAGTAAAAAAGGGTCCAATATATCTACACGCAGGGAAATTGTCAGCAATGGTGTGTCTTAAAATTGTAACAAGCATTCACCTTAAAAAGTTGCACGTCTAGGACAAAACGAAAATGTATGTGGGCGAGTTTGGGTATCGTGCTATATTTATTTCACCAAACACCAAAAGACGACCAAAAGTTATAAATATTTCAACCTTTTCACGAATTTAGTCGAAAATTTATTTTATTTTTAAATCTACTTATATTCACTAGACTATGATCAGGTTATAATTTGACGCATCGATTTTTCCAAAAACATATTTTTTTCCAATAAAAACATAATTTCGCTTATCAACTAGAAAATTATTTGTGCAGATCACTTTTTCATAAATAATTACGTGGCTATAAAAAATTGAAAATGTTTATTTATTTGTATATTCTTTCATTGCTAAATTAATGAAACTAATTTGCACAAGGAAGGTATCAAATAGTAACTATTTAGTTGTAGCAAATACTTATTGAGCATGGTTTACTTTTCATATTGATTCAATTTTTATATTTAAATGCTAAGTAATAGTACATATTCATAATATCCAAGAAATATATATTATACGTTTTTCTAATCAGAATTAATTAGCAGAATAGTCTAGTACCTAGATTTCTTATGCCAAGCATACTAAAGTAAATCTCTTTTCATATTTTCCAAGAAATATGTCATCCTTGGAAATGGTTATTATATACTACATATGTATCACTTACGAAATATTTACAATCTGTATTCTACTGAGGATTTTTCATCGATCTCCCATAAGCGTAATGTTAAACTTTTCAAAATTCAACTTTTTCAAAAATTTCTAGCTTTGTTCAAAAAAATCGTAGAGAAGTGATCAAGATATCAAACTGTTCAGGATGAGTTGGGCTATGAACACAAAAATAAAACCACCAAGGAAAAAAATCACTGAAGAAGTTGGAAAATGAGCTTTTAGGTAAAAAATTTTGACCTTTGACCTTTTTAAAATTTTTCAAAATCGGGAACGGCATTCTTAATTAATCTTTCTGGGCTAACACCCTGCAAATTTGCAAATTATTATCTCGACATATGTGCAAATAAAGACGTTTTTTGGGGGTACAGAGACTTATGACCAGCACTGTAAATCGGCTTGCATGGATTCTGCACTTATGTAAATACAATTCAATTGAATGGTTACATGGATTAGCATGACTCCCCAACTGCGGGTATATAACTGCTCCATGGAATACATAGGAAAAGAGTGTATTTAGTTATGATATATTTATGAAATTAGCATTAATTAACACAGATCCTAATTATCAAGTAATCCGTTCCGGCATAAAATTAACCAGCACATATTATTCTCGAGGAGTATACACATCAATTTAGCACTATCAACTCCCCATAATTGGTACACGGCTGAATGATATGAAACATGTCTTCAAAATTTTCCAATCCCATTCTCATCTTCGATCCCTTTACGAGGCACAAACTAAATACACAACTTTAATCTATATATCATGTAATATTAAAGATGTAAGTATACTTGCTCAATCCAGTGTTACAAGTGGTATAAGCAACTTTTTACCGGACAGTGGGAAAAAGTTGGAAAAACGTTAGTTGTTATTCGACATACGCTAGGTGGCGGTAATTTTTCCTACTTTTTCCCGCTTTTTCCAATTTCCCATCAGGAAAAAGTCTTTTGGGTGGGAAATATGTAATACTTGCCTAATTAACTACTTAACCAAATAATTTTTTTCTATGGCTACTTACACCGGCATTTTGTATATATGGGGGAGACATTGGCTCTCGTTAAACTTCCTTAAAATCTTTTGAATTTATTGAGTAAATAATTATTGAAGAAAAACTTAAATAGAAAGTATTCTTCATAAGTACCACAATAATTTGAATTGACTAAGAGTGATTTGCAGTGAGTATTGGAATGATTATGCAAAACTTTGCAAAATACGCATTATCTGGTGCCGATTTCCTGCCTAGATGATGTCATGCATTCGGTTGAACAAACCTGCTTCAAACGAACTTGATTGCTGACATGGGTGTTGATTTTAGATATGGCCGAGTGCTTCGTATGGAAATCTCTGGATCTGAAATATATTCTATTCACATTAACACAAGGAATGATAAATTAGTAGTGAGTAAAACAGTTTCAGATCAGGTTATTATCTCATCTCTTAGTCACACCTATTAGCAACATGTTGGAGGATGCTGGCACCATTTCGGAGGTAGATTATATATTATTATTTGCTATATTTTAAAAATTAATCTAAATATATATATTGCCAAATTTTTAAGCAGGTTGCTTCCACCGCAACCCAAGATGAACCTCTCATCACCAACACTGAACCATTCCTTATTTCTGATGTAATAATATTTCACTAGTGTTTTGAATTTTTCTAATTTTATCCTTAATTTCTAGGTGATCGGTCACATTTGCAACTTCCTTGTAACAAAATACATCAAAAAGTGTCGATTAGTCTCACGATCTTGGAATTATGGGGCAACCCCGGTTCTCAAAAGCAGGTCAAAGATCGACATATTGCTATATCCCGAGGAGGACGACGGTGACGATGTTAAGGCTTGGTTTAGATCAAAAATTGTTCCAAAATTAAACTTCAACCCGGTCAAGATGAATCTCAAGATTCCAAATCGTAGCGAATATTATCCGCTTAAATTCGATTTCTCCATACTTCCGCCAACCACAACGCTTAAATCGATTAATGTCCTGTGCCCTTGCGATGAAGTATTTTCATCACAACGGAAATTTTGTAAAATGCTTGTCCTAGCTTCGTCCACGACTTTGGAGAAACTGAGCTTTGAATTTGCACATGTTAGGGATTTTGTTGCTTTGAAAGGAACCATTTTCCCTAAATTGACAAGCTTAAAGACAGAGGATTTAGAAAATTGGGATTCTGGGGATAAATCTGTTGAACAATTTGTTCAAACTATTACAACATCGTTCCAATTCAATTCAATTCAATTCAATTTGCTTTTATTCAAGTGTCATTCACATTCAGTTGATTAAACTGGTTTACAAGCTGTGACACCACATTAGTAAATAATCTGATAGGAAAGATTAAGAATAAGTGGAGGAAAAGTTAAATATATACATAATAATTATCTCTTTTAGCAACTAACATATCCTTGCACATCTCGACAAATTTACTGTAGGACAGACCATCCTTTGACCAGCTTCTCGGAAGTGTATTCCATATTTTTATAGCTCTATAGTTTATACTATTCTGCGCGAACTTGGTATTACAGACGCTAACTGGCAGTAAGGGCCAGCTGCGACCTTGCCGAGATTCTTTTTTAGGATCGAATATATAACAGTACGCATGTTTTAGCAGAAATAGATCCCTTCTCTCTTCGAGTGTTAGTAAATTACATTCAATCATAATATCATGCAGGCACAACTTGACATGACCACGTTTAAACTTTGTCCGCTTGGACTTCTTACATATTAAGGGCATCCATATTAATTATTAATACATATTAAGGTTCCCAAATTTAAAACACCTCCAAACACGTTGCGAGTATTTGCACCAAATTTCAAAGATGGGGATTGCCGCGGTAAGGCTTAAAATAATAAAATTTTAATATTTTTATGTAGATGAATGTTGCAATTCAGTTATGAAGTAGATGAATTTATGTAGATATATCTAAATAATGTATCTAATAATTTAATTTACCAAAAAATTGTATACAATTTTTAATTTATGAATTCGCCGCTTCAAAAATCAAATTATATGTAACGATCATAGCGATAATTTGAATTTTGAAGGCCACATTGTGAATTTATTTATCTTGATTAATTATCACAAGTGGTCATGGCAGCTATATATGTAGATATCTAAATACACGTTGGGTTGTATAACAACACAATTTGTTATTTTGGCCAGAGCCTAAATGCTGCCTGTATCTCTTTTATCATTTGTTCCTACATATCTGTCTGAGAAGCCAGAATTTAAATACACAAAGAATACTCACTGTTTTCCTAATAATTTCAGATCCCTCATGTCCCTGTTATTGATCGGCGAATGCAACTCTGTCCGGATGGAATGTCTCCTTGAAATTCCCGCTAGTCTAAATAAACTTTTCTTTAGGCCTTACCTTAAAATTGACGATAGGGTGGACGAACTTCCAACAATTTTCTACAAATTGTTGAAGAAACATTCCTCAACGTTACAAGACCTTATTATTATTACGTCTTGGAAGGGTGAGGAAAAAGAGATGGAATGGAAATTTCCAATATTTCCCGTCATGAAAAGATTCATTCTCCTCAGTAACCATGTGTTTGAAAAGAGTGTATTTGAAATAAATTTCGGAAATTTTGGACCGATCGATTACAACGTATGTTTCCCAGTACTGGTGATCTTCCACATTTCCAATCGTATGCACGAGTTGTCGTCTGTGGCGGCATTTCTTCCGGGAGAAGATAAATGTGCAACAATGCCATCATTGAGAGATGTGGACTTCAACATTTTAACCGATGTACCTACCGCTGGTGAACAATTACTTCAGGCTCGGCTATACGTGGAAATGTTGGATTTATTTCCGCATGCAAAAGATTCAATAATGAAGAAATTGAAGGCATTGCTTTTGAAGGATTTGAGCATTAAGTTTGGAATTGCTTCATGATAGTTATCATAATTTTAAGTTTGGTCATTTTGAAATAAAGACAAAGATTGAAGTCATTAATATTTCAAAATTCTTTAAGGTGTCGTGGAAGAAATATAATTAATTACGTAATTACGTTGACATGTTTCCCCACACTGAAAATAAGTACATATCTACCTGAATAATTCCTTTATATCACTTCAAGAATATTATTTATTTATGTTAAACAAATATTGTTCGTTATGTTGATAAATTAATTAATCATGCCATATCCTGCTGATGCCGATTTGACTGTATATATATAAATTTACTCATTATATATGACTTCAGATAACCATTATCCAGTCAGAATTGAATCTGAATCGAACTGTCCAATAAAATTTGTTCCAACTTAAATTTCAAAACTTTTACAAGAGCACAATTAAGCCAAAAAATTGGAAGTCTTTGATATAACCGATATCCTTACCCAAAAATGTATTCCACCGAGTTTCTTCCCTTGTTAATTCGAGTCAGGAAAACTCGCGTTGATAAAGTCACGTCGGCGAGTGAAGCTATCCCAATTACAGTCGATCTTGGCACCGGTATACCTTCTCATTATGTGCTACCACTACTTCTTCGGTGGTCTCACAGTTTTGAAAAGGTTACAGGGATTCCCTTTCCTTATCTGTTACATAGTTTTGATTACTACCGGATGGAATCTGGATTTGGATATTGCACCAATACAACTGATCAACTCTATTCTAAACTACGAAAAGGAACTGCTCAAAGGTATACCAATCCGCATTTCTAGGATCATAATTTTATGGGCAATTTCTATAATCATTCTTAGGTGGGGAATACATCAAACCATCTTTTGAAGCTAAATTGATGTCACTATTTCTACAACTGGCGGAACTTACGGTTCTCCTTACTCCTATTGCGGTGTTCGTCCTCTTGACCGTGGACCCTTGCACACCACCTTTCCTCCTACCCATGTCAGATCGTTGTGCAGAACTCGGGTGGATGAAATTAGGACCAGAAATTTTAGTTGTTCTGGTTGACGTTTGGAGCTCTTTGCAAATGTTCACCACTGGGACGCCGTGGGTGTGTTACATCTTGTTTGCAGGAGTTGTGACAATCCTCGACTACTTCCAACTTCTGAAAAGGTGCAACATTCATTTTTATTTGGAACCAAGGTATTTTAATTTGTTGCTAAGGAACACTTTTGTAACTCTACTTTCTAGGCGGATTCAAAATTCGAAAACAATTTCGGAACATCTGGCCTGCATCAAACTCTACAGAAGTATTCAAATATTGGAAAAATACATGAATGGCGTCCTCATGGTGCGGATTGTTCCCATGCTCGTGGTTTGTATCCCATGAAACATGTCTTCAAAATTTTCCAATCCCATTCTCATCCTCGATCCCCCTACGAAGCACAAACTATTTAAATACACAACTCTAATCTATATATCATGTAATATTAAAGATGCAAGTATACTTGCTCAATCCAGTGTTACAAGTGGTATAAATAACTTTTTACCAGACAGTGGGAAAAAGTTGGAAAAACGTTAGTTGTTATTCGACATACGCTAGGTGGCGGTAATTTTTCCCACTTTTTTTCACTTTTTCCTATTTCTCATCATGAAAAAGTTTTCTGGGTTGTAAATAGTAATACTTGCCTAATTAGCTAATTAACCAAATAATTTTTTTCTATGTCTACTTGCACCGGCATTTTGTATATATAGGGGAGACATTGGCTCTCCTTAAACGTCTTTAAAATCTTTTGAATTTATTGACTAAATAATTATTGAATAAAAACCTAAATAGAAAGTATTCTTTATAAGTACCACAATAATTTGAGTTGACTAACCCTAGTTGCCAGGGTCCTTGGACCACTATCTATCCGAGGTAGGCAGTAGTGGGCTTTGGTTGGCAAAATTTGCCAACCAAAGCCAACCAAATCCCACTCCCTAAACGAAGGGTGGCAATGAGATGGCCATTTCGGCCAAGAAAGTGAAAATCTCCGCTCTCATACCGTGCTCGGCACGACGACGGCAAAGAGTTGGCATCTCCCACCACTTGCCACTATCGGACCAACCTTGTTTTTATACAGAAAAATGTGTCTCAATTCGAACCGTTTGGGAGGGAAACTCAGTTACTTGTCAGTGGACATATTTATCTGAAGTAGGAAGCATGGCAAGTGCAGCACAATTTCAACAATGTAAATTCGCAGTCGTTGAATTTACTGTCGACATCTTTACATCGACCACGATGATGCAGGCTTATCGAAAATTGAACTATAACGTGTTCACCGAGCGTCGCGGTGCTGGCGAGTTTCGTCGCCCTGCCGTCGGACCACTACTCACACGGTATTCACTAATTTATTTGTCATTGAGAATTAATTAACTAATTATTTTTTGGCTTCAGTCCTGCCGACCGTGCCCGCTAATTGGACATCTTTTGTCGCCAGAAAGCTGACTTGATAGCTTCTCGGGTGGAGAATTTCTTGAAAAAAACGGTTCCTCAACTGAAACCCTCAACCGATCGATGACCTCTTCATAATGCTCGGTGAGCCGAATGTGTTGTCAGAGACGAAAACTATATGATTTTAAACCTACAAATTTACTCAATTTCACAACTTTTTCTCATTTTTTAGATCCTGTTGAAGGAAAGTCTTCCCGGAAGCATCCCCACGTCAAGGTGATGCCACAAGGGGACTTGTATTTTATTCCACCGCTTAAAATTACTGCACTTACCGATAAGGACAAGGACAAATCGAGCCGGGGCGAGGGTAAGTTGGGGGGTCATAATTTTATTTTTGGGGTGGAAATTATACCATAAAATTTCAGATTTTATTTCTTCCAGGCCTTTTCGAGGACAATATTAACGACTCGAAGCTTCTAAGCAGTACAATTGTTCGGGTGAGTTAGGAGGACACAAATTTTTGACAGAAAAATGACCAAAGTTTTCAATAATTCAAATTTTTGCAGCAAATTTGAGATTTTAATGACAAAATTTTAATTAATCCCCCCAAAATTTCAGGAACTGAAAGAATCTCCGTGAAACGTTGTGACGGTAAAGTGACGTTTTTCTACTCAAATCCCGACAATCTACCCTCCTTCGTGGTGGAAGATGAGTTGAAAAAGATCTTTCACTCGATCGACACCACCCGATTGGATCCTCTCCTTCACATTGAAAAGTATTTGGAACACGTCGGACTCAAACCGATCAAGTGATCAATGTACTAAAAGTATGTATTAGTAAGTACATTTGTCAACTTGTAATAATCACGGCGATTCTGACATTACTTTAATTATTCATTAATGTTAATGCATACGTATTAAACCATATTTTAATGATTTTACAAATTAATGTTAATTAAGAATTAGGATAATTTTGCTTGTTTTATATTGTTGAGTACTGTGAAATAAAAAATATATAAGTCGAAATGTTTTATTTGTGCATTGGTGATTATTGGAAATAAGGTTGGGGAAGGTCGGGCCGATCTACGTAAAAGTATGGCTGGAGGTTGGCAAAGTATTTAAACGAGGTTGGCCCAACAACATTTGCCAACCGTGAATCGCTAGAAGTCGAGCGGCCACACACGTACCTTTTGCCAACCTCATTGACCACTCTCGAGCCTACCATGGCCCAACAATATTTGGCAGTCAGGGAAGAGTGATTTGCAGTCAGTATTGGAATGATTGTGCACAATTTTGCAAAAATACGCATTATCTGCAACTGGTGCCGATTCCCTGCCTAGATGATGTCATGCATTTGGTTGAACAAATCTGCTTCAAACGAGCTAAATTGCTGACGTGGGTGTTGATTTTAGATATGGCCGAATGTTTCGTATGGAAATCTTAGGATCTGAAATATATTCTATTCACATTAGCACAAGGAATGATAAATTAGTGAGTAAAACAGTCTCAGATCAGGTTATTATCACTTTCGTCTCCTAGTCACACCTATTGCCAACATGTTGGAGGATGCTGGCACCTGCAAATCGTGTGTCTATACGTCTGCACCAAAATGCATGGAATCATAGCGATGCCAGGGTTTCTTATCTTTCCCCTGATGCTATTCGAATCTATTGTAACAAATGGATTTGTATTCACACTCGCTTCCTGGGTTAATAGTACTTCGACTAAAGTATTGGAAAATCATTCAAGAAAGATCGACCACTTTGGAGGGAAGCGAAGCCTGCTGGTAAGAAAGATAAAGGCCCGCAGCGTTCTCAAGATCAAATTCGGCTCGAACTTCATCGACAATGGGACACCGTTGGTAATTCAGAATTTTTGCATGCATCAAACCATGAATCTACTTCTCATTATGGTATGGGATGGGCATCGCTAAGAAGCATACTAGGGTAATGATTCGATTGTGAATTTCGCGTTGAATCTAAAATCTATTCACAATTAAATGACACGTTTGCGTAATTGTATTATACAATTAATACACCATAACAACATGTACAAGTTTTAACACACATACGTTAATTTTGCCAATGTCGATTTTCCGATTATGTCGGAATGCATATCTATCTTTGCACTAATTCTAAAAAGAGCTGAGTGCATTTGATTTTAATGTTAAATATGGTTAATTGATTTCATTTGTAAGACTAAAACAAGCTAAATAAGTACATTTACTTCATTTAAGTACATAAAAAGAGGTAATTACAGTAATAAGTTTTACAGTAATAAAAGAGGTCTCATAATTAATAACAGTTGAATAAGTGATAAATGAGACAATGCATTTAAAAAGCATTTATGCCTAAACTAAGGAAATAAAAAAATTGACGTACTTTCAACCCTTTGCAGTAGATTTGCGTTAGAATTATTAAGCTGATTAAATATAGCAATGTTCGTAGGCAAAGCAAAGGATAGCGTATGTACATAGTCGTCAAGGACTAACTTCATACAAATGTTTGCAGAAATGAGTACATCCCATTTCCTGTTTTTGACATCTATTATATATGTAAACAAGGCCATCTAAATAATCGCTCAGACTCGATGGTCACCACTAAATTTAAACAATTCGGGGCAACACAAGTAAGCCAATGCAAAGTTTATATTGTAAATTGTGAGATAATTCTAAATAAATATAAATACATTAATAAATTAAACCTGGTTTGGGCGAATTTTACGCAAATTATAATTCCCTCATCACCTTAAGTTACTCCTAATTCAATTTTAAAACGTATTGGTCTCCTAAATTATAGAACTATATATGCATAAATATATATACATTAACTTATATATTTGTCCAGTCTCTGTATGTCTGTCTGTCTGTCGGTGGGAACGGTAGCCCTGACCCTGATCGATACACGGCAGCATATAGGGCAGCCTATGCTTGCCAGGAAGATACTCACACTTTCAAAGAGCCTATTCATTCAAGGGAAGGGGCATATTGCCTTACAAAACCCCATTTAATCAACAGCAAGGTTGCCCTGTGAGGCTGCCGGGACGAGATAGAGGCAGGGGTCACCTCCTGCCGCACAGGGCCCTGTCTATGCGCTAGGCTTGCAAAAGGCTGCCCTGTGAGGCTGCCGGGACGAGGCAGGGGAAGGGGCAACCTCCTGCCTTACAGAGCCCCTTTTATGCGACAGCTGCCCCGACCCTGCCCGGCGGCTTAGAGGGCTGCCCCATTCTCACTTTCGGCGGCCTCAATGCTGAGAGTTACTAATTTCGTTACTAATTTCTCATTGAACGGGGTGCCACGGGCACTGTCGTCGAGATAATAATAATGCATATTTGTGATATGTCGATGAATATGTTGTGCATGACTTGACATTGAGAACTTTGTGAGATTTGAGCAGTAGCAGCAAATAGGTAAATAAGGTGGTGCCATTAATTATATATGTCTACCATAAATTCTTTTTCTCTCCAAAACTAGTCGACCTTCCCATTTGAACTTTATTTTAACCTTTTTTGTGTATCTATTCTGATTGGCGTTCTTAGTGTGAGAGGAGGTGACATTGTCATTTTTGGGCATTTTGTGTTTAAAGATTTGTGAATTTGTGATTTATTCTCTCTCTAGCATTCGGACCGTCACATTCAAAATTGAGAGTCATTGTGTGAATTATTATTTTCGTGACAATAAATTGAATCTATATGTGACTCTAAATTGAAACCACCCCCCTCCTCCTAAGTATCTGCGCCCACATTATTATTGCCACCCCACACCAACCTCAGACCTCTCATTGCCGCCGACATCAATTGTTTTTACGTAGTTCAGCTACAGGCACCACAGAATCTCCTAGTATATATATATACCTGAATATATTCATCAGTGTTTCTTTGTAGGCGCATAATATTATTTTTATGGATGTATAATGCAAATAACCCATAAAAATGCCTAAAACTGCATAAAAATGCAAAAAGTGACAAATTATGTTCAATATGACTTTTAAAACTCTAAAAGTCATAAGAATCTCATTACATTCCTGATCTACCTAAGCCACTGAGTCAAAGTGAAAATTAAAATCCAAAGTTGAAGAAATGAAATACTTTTTTTATGGAAAAGTGATATTGACGAGCGAAGTTCGTGAAATATCACAAAATATTTGTAGTGAATCAAATATGTCGACGAAATGTAACATTACTGCTTTATAAATATTTAAATATTTTTATGAATTTTAATGCATTTTATGCACTTTTCCGGATTTCTGTTGGGTGTTTTTAACACTTTTATGCACTAATTTTATGCAGTTGCTTTTTAACAACAGAATCACTGATATTCATCGACTTAAGTGTCACGGCGGAGAAGAACGGAATATCAGTAAACTATTGATCATATCTAATGGTCACACTCTAAATAAAAATGAGTAAAATTTACTCAAGGTTGGGTAAAAAAGAGGATGACACAACTAAAAGGTAAAATTTACCCAACATTGGGTAAATTTTACCCTCTAGTTGTGTCATCCTCTTTTTTACCCAACCTTGGGTAAATTTTACTCATTTTTATTTAGAGTGCACGCACAGATTCATGTATATTATTTTTTTTATATCAAGAAAGCAGCACGGAAATTAAAATGACATCACGATATCACTAACATTTCATGTCATTACCACGATTACTAAATTTTAGCAACGTAGTTTATCCTCAGTGTAGAATTAGCGTAAAGAATCGCCACTTTGACAAAGATTGTAAACTTCTCGGTAATAAGGATAAAAAGTGAAGAAACATATCGGTATGGCTACATCGAGTTGACAACGTTCAGAACGCAATATAGAGGATATTTGGTGAACATGTTGGAATACCAGGATGGGAGAGGGTTATGAAAAAAATAAATATAAAATATATTAAATTACAGAAACAATTATAGGCTTGCTTTTTGATTTTGTATGCTGTTTAAATATCGCCGCTTATTCCTTTATTATCTCTGGACTTCATTACGATTCTAAGTTGTAGGTATTAAATTAAAAAAAACATAATTTTATGAATTTTTAGATACGACGTCCTCTACTGTAACTACGATTTTGTTCGCTCTACCCGATTCTCCTTTTCCATTTGGATCACCCCAATTACTGCAGCAGTTTGGATCACATTAGTGATATGTTTGATGTTCGTCACAGTGATCATGGTACTTAAGGAGATAACCTCGGAGAAACCAGCCCGTTTTCAAAAGGGCAATATCAAATCCTCCATTGGTAGCTGTCTATTTGCCATTTACTCTATCTTCTTGAAGGAAGAAGTTAATGATAACATGCCCCCAATAATATTCACTGTGCTTTCCTTTACTTCACTAATTGCTCTTGCGGAATACGAATTTTTCGTCACGGCCGAACTAGTCGTACCTAATTTGCCGTTGCCAATCAACACTTTGCCCCAGTGCTTCGATCGAAACGAAAAATTTCGTTTCGTTTCGTCGAAATTCGAAACGAAACGAATCGAAATGGCGTCCTATTTCGTTTCGAAAACTTCAAAACGAAACGTTCTCGAAACGAAATCAAATCCCGTTTCGTTTCGACGAAACGAAATTGGAAGTCGTTTCGTTTCGAATTTCGCGAAACGAAACGAAATATTTCGAATCATAAAAGAGAGATATGTATATGTATATACGTAATCAGTTTCCCCAGAATAATTCATACCAACAGGATACACATTTAAGTAAAATTCTGTTGCACGCCTTGTAGCTCACATTATTTCCAGTCTCCCAATTTTCTAAGCAGAACCAACTGATGAAAATATATCGTGAATCAGTTGTTCAGAAAATTGTAGATGTATACACAGATGTATAAGTGATTTTTTTAAATTTTATTTATTAGTTGGATTAAAGTTTCTGTTTATACCGGTACAGAGCTGGCCAAAGTACTAATTGACAATTATCAATTACTAATTGCAAATTATTAATTGTAATTTGTAATTTTAATTACTTTTTACTTGTAATTGTAATTTGTAATTGAAATAAATTAATCAAATGTAATTTGTAATTGAGCATTTCAGTATCTTGTAATTCAATTACTTTTAAAATTACAATTTACAAATTACAAATACTATCCTGAATAGAAATTTTTGCATGTTGGATTGGATTTTCATATTTGAAAACGAATTTAGAAAATTAACTAAGTTATTTCATGTCATGTGTCAATTCTTACTATGTATAATTGTGGTAAAATTTGGTAATTGACGTGCAGGTCAAAAATTATTGAGTCTCAAAGTCAGTTATATTGTTAGTCAGGCATAGTTATATTTTTTAATGACAATGGAGCCATATTGGGTATTAATTATTATATTTGGAATATACAATGCCTGCAACGGTGACGAAGCGACCTTGCAATAACCACATGACCTTGCCTACATATTATTTCAGCCTTTCCTAACGTCTCTACAACAGTTTATTATTCCAGTGATCTTTTTTCCATGATTTTATAATACCATTTTTTTCTTTTTTAAAGAACATCAGCTAATATTATTAAAAATATAACTAAATAGGTAATTGTAATTTCAATTGTAATTCAATTACATAATTTGCAATTGATAATTGTAATTGAAGAATTTTTTTCTGAAATCTAATTGTAATTTGTATTTAGCAATTGTCTCATCGTGAGTAATTGTAATTTATAATGGTAATTGAGGCAAGGTGGAGCTTGGAATTGTAATTGATAATTTGTAATTGGACTATTAAGTAATTTGGCCAGCTCTGGTACCGGCCATGAATCTTGTCATAAACAGTTTATTTTACCATTATGCGTATATTCAAAAATTTCGAAATATTTCGTTTCGTTTCGACGAAATTCGAAACGAAACGAATCGAAACGAAATGGTACATCGTTTCGTTTCGTCGAAACGAAATTCTAGTTCGTTTCGTTTAGAAAGTTCGAAACGAAATCTTTTTTTTTCGAAACGAAATTGGCCAAATTTCGTTTCGTTTCGATCGAAGCACTGCCTTGCCCCAGATATTGGGCGCGGGTTACAAACTGCACAGTACTTTGACACCTAACGGTTTCAATTACGCTACTGCACATGAATTGCTTCAGAAAGAGTTTGGATCTATGAAAATTTCCCTCTACTTGAATTCCTCACTGATTGAAGTAAACATTACCTGGGCGGAGGACATTGTGAAACAATTTTCCAAACAAAGATCAACTTTTGCTTGGTTAATTAAAGTAGATTCGAATCAATTTGCCCCAATGTTGCACAAAGTTGTGGATGGAGCGCATTTACGGAAACGATACTATTGCCACCTAGCGAGCAATGTGGTGGGCAAGGTGGTAATCCTTGACATTATCAAAGTCGCAATAGCGCCAAGGATCATAAATGTGGCGGGAAGGTTGAGAGAAGCGGGGTTTTACGAATTGTGGGAAAAGTGGGAAAGTTTTGCGAAGGATATGCACTATTCGCTAAAGTATGAGCATTCTGAAAGCCAGAGGAATGATAAGCAAGGCCATTTCATTAGTTTTACTAACTTACTTTCCTTCGTAATAGTTGTGACGGGATTGTTCGGTTTGTTTGTCGTGCCTGGTCTTATTTTTTTGGAAAGAAACGAATAGATGCAAGTAAAGCAAGGACCAACGGTTGTCATAGTTGCTGAATATGTTAAAATATTTGTAAATAGTCTTATTTCTAAGGTGGAATTGGTTAATTCAATTACTTAAATTATTGAAGTAATATTTAACTTGAATATTTCCACTGGCTTTAAGTTTATTAAATTCATATGTAACAATATTGATATCACTATATTTATATCACCTTTTAGTTATATGCATATATATAAATAAATATAATTAACTCTTTATTTTCTTACTCGTCGACGCGTAGTTGGCACGGGTTAACCCTAGTGGGGGAACCGTAAAAAATACAACAGATTTCTTTTCCATAAATGACTTAGACTAACATATAAAATCAAAATAATTGCGAAAACAGTTAGTTGGGACGCAAAGAAAGAAATTAAGTTACGCATACACAAAAAATTCATGCAAAGCAATATTTTTATTTTAATAACGTTGAATAAATTGAATCATCACAGAATTCACAATTACAAGCTTCATACATATTTATATTTGTACCTACATTTCATGCCAAGAAGAAACTAATATCAAACTCAAAATTACTTACGCGACGATTTTCCTAAACACAATTAATGTTACAAGATTTAATATTCTTGATGTGAATAATTTATACATCCGAGTGTGGTAAATAATTTGAGCTATATATTATTATAATTTGAATCATTGAAGGTAACCTGCAAATATGTCGTAATTACCAATTATTATACCACTCTCATCAAAGTTCTTCAGAAATTTATAAGAATTCTTATACACAAAACATAGGATGTGGGTTGTTTGGGATGTTTTACGCAATATTTAAACAATGTCTTAAATCCCAAACTCAGATTTTGTGGAATAATACCCAAATTATAAGTTATAATGATGCAAGATAAATATTACTAAATGCGAATAAATAGAGGTCATTATACAATCGAGCATTACATATTGTCCTGTAGAATTGGATACGTGTTTTTAATTAATATAAATTATGTAATTAATGTGTTGGACTATGAATAATACACGAATCGTTCATAACAGCAACAAATATGCCCTTCAAATAAGTTTCAAACGCATTTGTATCAATACATCGTATCACAATAGGATTTTTATTTGGGATTATCAATTCAAGCAAAATATATTTTAATAGTACAAAACTGAAATGCCGTAACACATACTTACACCAATTCTACCTATTCCGTGGATTAGATTTATTCATTCTTGAAAATATTTTCTTTAGATTTCACCAAAAAAGCTTCTACAAACTAAAACTATACGAATATCATTTCTGAAATAAATTATTTTTTCTCTTCATAATGTACACCACAGAGTTTCTTCCTTTGCTAATTCGTCATTTAAAACTACCCATCCACCTACGCTATGTGCCATTCGAATTTGACGTGAACTCTGGAAAACTCGCGCTGATAAATTCACGTCGGCGGATACAGTTATCCCAATTACAGTCGATACTAGCACTTATCTACTATATCAGTATGTCCTACCACTTTTGCTTCGGCGGGCTTACACGTTTAAAAAAGCTGCAAGGATTCCCATTCCTTATGTGTTACACAGTTTTGATCCCCACCGTATGGAACTTAGATTTGGATATTGACCCAGTACAGCTGATCAATTCGATTCTAAAATTTGAAAAGAATTTGTTTAAAGGTAACTGACTTATGTAAATCCACCGTCGACAGGACATTGTCCAAAAATGGTTTTGGACATCAAAACTGAGGTGTCCAAAATAGAAATGGGTCAAAAGTGACTCCATGGTGGCGCTGCTTGCCACATTGGACACTTTTGCACATGGCCATTTTGGACGCTTTTGGACACTAGCCATGTCCAACATAGTTTTGGACGTTCAAAACGAAACACAGACTGACTTCGTGTAACCTTGACCAACATTTTATTGAAACTCATTACAATCATTTATAGATGGGGAACACATCAAACCATCTTTTGAAGCCAAGTTGATGTCACTATTTCTAGAACTGGCAGAACTTTCGGTGCTCCTGATTCCTTTTGCTGTGTTCGTCCTCTTGACCGTAGACCCTTGCACACCACCCTTCCTTCTGTCCATGAAAAATAGTTGCGGGGAAATCAGCTGGAAAAAATTTGGACCAGAAATTTTAGTTGTTCTGTTTGACGTGTGGATCTGTTTGCAAATGTTCACCGCAGGGACGCCATGGCTGTGTTACATCTTATTTGCAGGCACTGTTACAATTCTCGACTTCTTCAAACTTTTGAAAAGGTGCAGCTGTCAGGTTTATTTTATTACCGACATAGTTTAGTACTACTGAATAAGCAACTCCGTTTTGATAGGCGGATTCAAAATTCGAGAACAATTTCGGAACATCTGAGTTGTGTCAAACTCTACAGAAGTATCCAAATCTTGGAAAAATATATGAACGGAGTCCTCATGGTGAGAATTGTTCCCATTCTCGTCGCTTGTGTTCCATTGCTGCAAATCGTGTGCCAATACGTCTGCATCAAACTGCATGTCAACATAGCGATGCCAGGGTTTCTTATCTTTCCCTTAATGCTGTTCGACTCTTTTGGAACAAATGTGTTTGTCTTCACACTCGCTTCCTGGGTTAATAGTACTTCTACCAAAGTATTGGAAGCAAATGCAAGAAGCGCGATCCAATTTGAAGGAAAACGAAGGCTACTGCTAAGACAGATCAAAGCCTGCAGCGTTCTCAAAATCAAATTCGGCTCAAACTTTATCGATAATGGGACACCGTTAGTGATTCAGGATTTTTGCATACACCAATCACTGAATCTGCTTCTTATTAGTGCGCAGGAATGAAATGGATGGAGAAAAGATGAGTAAAAAATATGCTAAGAACTTATAAATTTTGTAACTGATGCGATACATATTCAAATCAAGTTACAGGTAGTGGATGTTTACACCTCCAAGTCAATTTTAACAATTAGTGATTGTAATTAAATATATAACAATTTATGTAAATCATAAATTATAAAAATATTGTACAGGATATGAACTGTATTGCAAAACATGATATGAACGGATATGAACTGTATTAAAAAAACATTTATATTAATTTGTAAAATATTTGTTTAGTTGAATAAATATTGTAATCGATGCTTTAATTAGGTTGCCTTTCTCCGTCAATCAATGTCCTTCTAGACACATTATGATCATGTTAACAAAAATATAATTTGTAAGTTTCAGTATGACGTAAAACGAAATCTAAGTGAGCATGTAATGAAAATCATGGTCTATGTACACTCTATAATTAACTTACAAGTATGGGGTGAAAAGTCCATGTGACAATATTCAAAACAGAGTAGATAGGGTCGACCGGGGTCAGTGTGATCGGATGGGGCGGGTGTGATCGGTAAATTTTTATTAGATAAATGCATATTTTTTATAAACTCTTTTATAAAATTTTATAAGCGTTTGTAGTATAATATCCATTTTTTAATTTATCAAAAATATGCATTTATCTAATAAAAATTTGTCGATCACACTCGCCCCACCCGATCACACTGACCCCGCTCGACCCTAGAGTTTTAATCGCTTATTATTATCCGATGATCGCTCGGATAAGGAAAAATGAAGGGGAGGATAAAGAATAATGAGATTGACATCATTTTTATTTGATTCATACATATTTGTATTTGTACCTCTATTTCATTCCAAGGAGAATCTATCTTCAAACTCAAAATTATTTACGCAGTCGTGACGAGTTTCCTAAATAACATGCAAAAATTGTTGATGTGCATAATTTATGCATCCACGCGTGGTGAGTTAAGCTACATATAATTTAAATTAGAATTATTGAAGATATCGTAATTAGCAATGACTATACCGCGCTCATCAAGGTTAGAAATTTATAAGAACAACCCATATCCTATGTTTTGCGCAACATTTAAACAGTACCTTAAATCTTCACTTAAATTTTGTGCAATAACCTAAATTCTAAATTGCAATGGTTCAAACTTAAATATTAAATACTTAATGTGAATAAATAAGGGTAATGAGGAAATCGAGCAATATTAAACTTGTATTTGTCATTTCACAAGTCAGCCCACAATGTCCGTCTCAATTCTATTGAATATACAGAAACTGCTAAATATTTGCATTTGCTTTAATATGCTTCCTCCAGATGAAAATATACATAATCTGTACACATAATTCGCTTATGCCCGTGTAAGTATTTATATCATTTATTCATATTAAACAAATATTGTTCGCTATGTTGGTAAATTAAATAATCATGCCATATCCTGTTGAAGCCGATTTGACTATCTATATATGAATTTGCTCATTATGTCTGATGGATGACTATTATCCAACTATTATCCAATCGGACATTGTATATGAATCGAAGGCTCAAATAGAAGTCTTTTCCAACTTCAACATAAATCTCAAAACTTTTACAAGACAGTTAAGTCAAAGAAATTGGAAGTCTTTGAAATAACCGCTTCCCTTACCCAAAAATGTATTCTACCGAGTTTCTTCCCTTGCTCGTTCGTCATTTAAAATTTTCTGGCAAGCTACGCTTCATGGCATTCGAATTTGACGTTGACTCTGGAAAACTAGCCTTGATAAAGTCACGTCGGCGGATACAGTTATCCCAATTACAGTCGATACGGGTGCTACCACTTTTGCTTCGGCGGGCTTACACGTTTGAAAAAGTTGCAAGGACTCCCATTCCTTATTTGTTACACAATTTTGATCCCAACCGTATTTAACTTAGATTTGGATATTGCCCCAGTGCAGCTAATCAATTCAATTCTAAATTTTGAAAAGAATTTGCTTAAAGGTAACTGACTCCGTGCTACTTTAACCAACATTTTATTGACAATCCTTATAATCATTTGTAGGTGTGGAATACATCAAGCCATCTTTTGAAGCCAAGTTGATGTCACTTTTTCTAGGACTGGCAGAACTATCTGTGCTCCTGATTCCTTTTGCTGTGTTCGTCCTCTTGACCGTGGACCCTTGCACACCACCCTTCCTTCTGTCCATGACAAATAGTTGCGGGGAAATCAGCTGGAAAAAATTTGGACCAGAAATTTTAGTTGTTCTGTTTGAAGCATGGATCTCTTTACAAATGTTCTCTGCAGGGACGCCATGGCTGTTGTACATCTTATTTGCAGGAATTGTGACAATTCTCGACTTCTTCCATATACTGAAAAGGTGCAACTCTCAGTTTTATTTTTTTCCCAAGATGGTTTAGTATTACTGAATAAGCAACCCCATTTTGATAGGCGGATTCAAAATTCGACAACAATTTCGGAACATCTGGGTTGCATCAAACTCTACAGAAGTATCCAAATCTTGGAAAAATATATGAATGGAGTCCTCATGGTGAGAATTGTTCCCGTCCTCGTCGCTAGTGTTCCATTGCTGCAAATCGTGTGCCAATACGTCTGTATTAAATTGCATGGTAACATAGCGATGCCAGGGTTTCTTATCTTTCCCCTGATGCTGGTCGACACTTTTGGAACAAGTGGGTTTGTCTTCACACTCGCTTCCTGGGTTAATAGTACTTCTACCAAAGTATTGGAAGCACATTCGACAAGCGCTATCCAATTTGAAGGAAAACGAAGGTTGATGATGAGACAGATCAAAGCCTGCAACGTTCTCAAGATCAAATTCGGCTCAAACTTTATTGATAATGGGACACCGTTAGTGATTCAGGATTTTTGCATGAAACAAACCATGAATCTGCTCCTCATCACGGTATAGGAAGGAAATCGCAAAGAAATAAATTAGGGTAAAGATCCCTTTGTGGTGCACAGTTTGCTTCTTAATTCATTCACATTTTATAACAAGTATACTTATTCGCATTGCCGTACCCATTGAGTAGCCTATTGGCGTTTTTAGACCAAATATTACTTACTCAATCTAATTATATTTTTGCCCATTTTTAATTTGTTGTGAAATACTTGTAGAATTAAAGAAATCCTGGCATATATGTGTCATTTAGATTACTTATTCTATTGAAGTTAAGCTTATGGTGTTTATGGTGTTACAGTATTGGAACCAGTTCTGGTAAGCTTAACTAACATTTGCAGCCTTTTCGTCTCGAATATTTCTTTTGTGTTGTATTTGAAGAAAGATAATAATTAAATACAATATATTTACCTGACTAGTTTTTAGCAATTGGTTTTTAATTATTTATGTATGTACGAAATGAAAATATGACACATATTTCATTTATAAGGCTTTTATTCTTGACAGCTTGTACATATTTGGTTATTCTTAAAAGATATATTACGTATTCTACAAAACGTAAATATGTTAAGTAATTCGCATTAAGATACTCCTAATTCAAGTTTAAAATTCGTTCATCATCTTATTTCTCGAACTAAATTTATCCTATATTAATATTTTGATCTGTTTTAGTTTTCCCACAGAACAATAAGCAATATTATGTAGTAGACCATTAATTATTTATCATATGGGAACTAATTTTCTCGTCAATTTCTTTACATCATGAAAGCATCACGAACATTGAAACGACTATGAAGATTTCCCGTTACTTGAATTCCACCTTGTTTGAAGAAAACATCACCCAAGAGGACATTGTGAAACAATTTTCCGAACAAAGGCTAACCTTTGCTTTGTTAATGAAAGTGGAGTCAAATCAGTTTGCTGTGGATGGCGCGCATTTACGGAAACTATACTATTGTCACCTAGCGAACAATGTGGTGGACAATTTGGGAATCTTTGACACAATCTAGATCGCAATGGTGCCAAGGATCAGACACGTGATGGAAAGATTGAGAGAGAACAACTTATTACTATTGTCTTTGCTCAATATGTGATCCTTTAAACTCGTACAACATCAGTTTCTTTGGCCAACTTTAGAATGCATTACATAGTAAGTACTTCACAGCCAAGGGGGAGATCGTAGTAAGTAGGATGTGAGCCTAATAGGGTAATAAAATAGTTCGCCTTGCTTTACACTTTTTGAACCACTATGTTTGTATTTATGTATGATATAAGGCAACATGTTCCTTCGCACAAAAATACTTAACGTGCATTCTCCTTAATATTCACCATTTCCTTATTTAAGGGACACGAGGCGACCTTTCTATTTTTAAACTGGGGAAGAATACTTGATTTCTTCTTCTTTTACCTACACAACAGCGGTGATTCTCCTACCAAGTGGTTTGAAAAACACAAACTTGTCAAAATAATTTACAAACTCACAAAATGGCGAGTAGTTCCATAAATTCCGGGCAAAATATAATCAAAGCACGTAAGATTACATTCATTGTAATACTTTGCAATTATTATGGAACAACAATGACCTACTTGTATACGTAAAAGGAGGTTAATTATTTCTAAATTTATTATCTCGTCATATAGGACTGCTGGATCGGCTAAAAACTATACGTGAAGAGAAATTAGCAAAATTGGGACACGCAATGGGGGAATTGACACTGTCACAGATTGCATACGATGAGGCTAAAGCTGTGTACGCCGCCGCCCAGATCACCTTAAGTGCTTGTGAGCAAGATTTAAAATTGTGTCACGACAACATCACGACGTCTCAGGTGGATGTGGAGAATATTAATGAAGAAATTGAGTTGGTATCTAGAGGAGCGGTGACATATCCAGGTTAGCGATTTAGTAACATTTACCTGAATTTAAGAAAAACGTGCAGTGGTTATCCTGCGACCATTGTAGTGGCAAATTTCCCAGTCAAATTAAAAAGTAAAATGCAGTTTTTCCTTTTACAGCAAGGAAAAAGCGAAAAGTGGTATCCGCCACCAATGCTAGCAGTAATCTTCCCAAAGATTCTGAGACAACTGGGGCGAGCTTTAGTAATAAGTTACATATATCTCATAGATATTGTTCCAATGTGTAACTGGTCTTTAATTAAGGTGTAAATCAATCAGTGATATCCGGAGTGAGTTAGTCCGGAGTGATGTCCGGAGTTAATCTTGGTGGGATACAGACCGTTTCCAATTCTGTTGAAGAAACGCAAGCTTGGTAAGTGGGGTAGAAAATAAAACCGGCGTTTCGACACCCCCAGACTTGGGGCTACTTGGGGCTACTGGATTAAATTCTGTGATGACAACGGTATTGGGAATTTTTGGGCATGGAAAAAATATGTGTGGGGCGGTCGGTTCGC
Source organism: Folsomia candida (assembly GCF_002217175.1). Classification (NCBI taxonomy): domain Eukaryota; kingdom Metazoa; phylum Arthropoda; class Collembola; order Entomobryomorpha; family Isotomidae; genus Folsomia; species Folsomia candida. Next base: position 1,580,661 of record NW_019091221.1, on the reverse strand, counting down.
CGGTTTTTATTTTCTACTTTGATTGTAAATTGGATGAGATTTTGGAACATTTATTTTTTTCAAAGAAAATGATATACCTTTCCTGTCCTTTCATCAATTCGCAGCGATGATTCTTTACGACTTAACTTGTCCTCCAATTCTGATCTACACATTGCGTGCATGACATTTGTGCACTAGATGGATTGCTATGTTTTGAAAATTACAATAGTTAATGCTTCGTGTACATTCCGTATTTCAAATATTTCCTTTCTAGCGTTATCCGAGTTTTATGATAATTTTAGGAATTTTAACAATTGAAAACTCATAGTAATTAACGATTTAATATTTTCAAAGGATCGAGAACATGTACGTGATATTTATTGGGAAGTGATGCTGGAATAAAACTCATTACATTTTTCAAAAAATAATTTTACGAATTATGCCAACCTTAATTTTATGCGAATGTTAACAAGTACACGTGAATACACTCATTGTCCAAGATATGCATGTGAGACTACTTCTTCTTAAAAGTTAAAATAATCCTAAACGTGCCGCGAATAACACCCTGTACAAATTTCAACACTGTTCTATGCGTAATCATAATATACCCCGAATACCCGATGCATATGGGTTTGCAGCTTTTCCTAAACTTCCCCATGTACCTTCTATCCTGTCCACTATCCCAATAAAGGTGTGCCTCGGTCTTCCACGCGATCAAAGCTTTACCCGATGCCTTCGGTAATCTTGCCCCTGCGTCTATAACGCATATCCAAAACCCAGCTGTACCCAAAAGCCCGACGAACAACATGGTTGTCATACCGTCCACAGAGTCTCCACCCACGATGAGTGTATACCCGACAGAAATCGCGAGTTGGCCAAACATTGAGTGTAGCAGGGGTATGAAAGGCCCCACAATTTCTGAAACGTCTTTCCCAATTAGTTGAAACGATCGGAAAACGAAAGACAAATTTCCCACATTTTTCCCAAGATCGTCACTACACCGAAATGGACGCTCCAATTTTTGGCGCCGACTTGGACCTAGCTCATCCCTAAAGATGGGTAATGTGAGAATCATGAAGGCCGAAAATACTTGAAATAATGCCTTCAAAAATGTCGTACAATGCAGTAAAGAGTACATAGCGGTCGGTACGTAGACTAAATATAGTACCTTGTACAAAACCGTATCTCTTGTAGCGTAGTTGTGCAAGTGCATATCGTGCTGGGGGAAGATGAGAATGTGTCCTAGGACGATAAGTGGGAAAGAGTTGAGCGCCACATCGGACAAGTTCGAAATTAGGAGCCATCTCCGGTTAAAATTGGCGGCAGCTTTCGACTTGCTGTCGGACCAATAGCTTCCTGTAAACAATTGTGTTTGTAAAGGATGCAAAATAATTTTTGCACAGTTTTTTTAATTTACCAGCGAATTTTTGCATAAACGAGAATAAGGAATTCCAAAAACGTGCTGTTTCCCGCGATTTGAACGTTAATATTGATACCGTCACTCCAGCAGCGCACGAGGAGAGGAACGCTGTCAGGAATAGTGTGCTATTCACCGCATCTTTGAGCAGTTTGTATTTTACGATGTGCACGAAATGTGACAAGGTGAAAATCCAGAGGTACAAATGGGCAAATATTGCATTGGTGTGTAAAGAAGGGGAGAAATGTAACCGTTTTTCATTCTCGTTCCAAATTAGTGGAAAACTGAATATATTCGCTGTTTTAATTGTTGATCCAAATTTTTTGTAGAACGATTCGGTAAACATTTTTACGCAAAGGTTGCAACATGAAGGGATTAGAACCTTCTGAATGGGAGGAGTGTAAGAGAATGTGCTAAATTTTTACACAATTGGGGCAACATTGAGTTATTTAGATACATAATTTTGTAGCATTAAATCTTGTATAAAGCATACCTGGCAATTTAGAACCTATTTATTTGTACAGGTTTTAAGTACATAATTATAGATACTTCACTTGTTTTGCTAATTTTCTCATCCATGTTTATTTTGCTTGACGATTACTGTTAATTATTACTGTTAATGTTAATTGTCAAATTGCTTAAAAGCCATTTATAGAGGAAGCCTTACAATTTATTTTTGGAGTAGCCAATGCTTTCATACCTACATATTTAAATGTCAAGGTTAATTTGATGGGAATAAAAAAAATACACAATCTCTCTATTTAAAAAATTATTGGGTTTGCAAAGAGAACTGAATTAGGGCATGCGCCATAAAATTTATGACTTTTAATTTGCTCCTGACACAATTGTGTAAGCAATCCAATCAAATATTTATGAACAGTGTTGCAAGTGGTATAAACCACTTTTTACCGGAGAGTGGGGAAAATATACTTCCCCCCCCCAACAAAATCAGTGGGAAATACGAAATAGTGGGAAACACGTTAGTTGTTATACACATATGTTAGGCGGCGGCAATTTTTCCCACTGTTTCCCAGCAGGAAAAAGAGTTTTATGTGGGAAATATGCAACACTGTTTATGAATTCTAATCAGGTCAGGTCGTCGTATTTATGTTTGCAAAAATAAGAAACGTATTGCCCATGGCACAATTACTCTCGAAATCTTGCAAGTGCGAACACTAATTTTCGAAACATTCTTAGTATTTCACAATTTCAAAAACTTCCTACAATGTATAGCAAAGAATTCTATAAACTATTTGGAAAAAGCGTGAAATCTGCAAACATTTTTAGTTTTCCACTCATTTATAACCCCAAGACAAAATTACTTCAATTTTCTCCTTCCTTACATGCCAACGCCGTCGTGGCGCACGTTTTCCTCTACATCTTTACGACTTCAAGCTTATGGCAATTTATAAAACATCTTATTAACCACGACTCGTCGCTAAAAATTACGTACTTGATCATATTTCTATCCGCGAGTTGTGGATCGATTACGATATTTAATATTACATATAGATCAAAAGAAGTTGGACATTTGTATAATTCGCTGTTCACTTATGCAAGAAATTTCAGCGGTAAGTATAAAATCTGTTCAAATAGCGATTTTTTAAGGCAATGGTCCATACATTTAAATGGGATCAAATTTTGCTATGATTTTCCTAAAAAGCCGTTTGAATACATTGACTGTAATAACTTGGCACTAAAAATGCGTACTAATTTTACATACTTAAATTTTTTGACAGCTATTTTAATCACAAACTTCTAGATACCTGGTGGTCTCACAGACGTGATTTAGCAGCCGCCAATTTTAACAAGACTTGCATTCCCCTCGCAAATGCTGCAAATCTTCTCATGGATCTTTGTTCCTTGATCTTTATAGCAAACGTCTTATACGTTCCGCAATATCCTGCCCATTTACCAAACTATTTTCCATCTGGGAACATTTTACGAATTGTTTTATTAAGTTTATACTCCTTGGTCAATCTACTCGATACTTCATTGCTTATCTTATTGCAAAACTTTGTTCCAATATTTAGCAGCTTGGATGATTTTTGTATTCACTGTGGTAACAAATGACCTAACACTATCGTCACGTGACACCACAGGTGCTAAGCATAGTGCTGAACAAGTTTGTCATGCCTATCGGTGTTTACAGCTGATCATGCAAGAGACGGCGGTAGTTCTGGGTACATCGCTCCCCTTGCTTCACGCGATATGGGGCCAGCTCGCTGTGTCTACGGGACAAGGGATAATTATAGGGTGGCAAAAAATGGATGGCGCCACCATCACGGTGTTCCTTGGGGTTCAGGTCGCGGTCTTGTATTGGGTGGGATTCCTCGCGATAGCGGCAACTTTGCCTAAAGCGTCAGAAAAGTGTTTGCTGTCATGGAAGACAGAATCGCACCGGTACTGGGGGAATGGAAAGGATAAGAAGTACATGATGAAATTTAGGAAAACTTGTAAACCACTGGTGGCAGAATGCCAAGGACATTTAAAAATTAGGCACGAAACTGTACTCAGGTTTGTGCAGGGTGTGACACGAGGCGTGTTTAGAATCTTGTTAGCGGTCAGGGATTCTTGCAATGTTAGGCAGTGAAGTGTTCATATTCGATCTTGATGAGACTAATTTTAATTTGTTAACCCCAAAATATAAGCCGACCCGTATTTTTACGTTTTCGATAATGCTAGAATTTGAGCTCGTGGCGGGAATTGCAAACTATTTTTCAGCCAAAATCCGGGATCTTAGAATCTTCTGAACTTTTCAATTTTAGCGCGAATTAAAAGTATGTTCAGAATTAATTCTTTAAACTTTGTAATTTTGGAACGAATTAGAAATTCCAAAAACATATACGTTCAGAATTACTTACTAGCTTTCAAAATTTCGAAAATTCGACCTTTTGTGTAGATTTTGATTTTCTAAAAATTAGAAAATTTCGAAACCTAACCAAACCTGTTTTAATTTATTATGCATATATATTTAGAATTCTCTCACAATTTACAAAGTAAACTTTGCATCAGCTTACTTGGCTTGTCGCGAATTGTGTAAATGTAAACGAGTGGTGTCAAAGCAGTGTTCCGGGTGTGAATTACCGGGTGGTAATTACCGGCGGTAATTAACGGTAATTACCGTTAATTACCAGCAGACCTTACTGTGAATAACTGTGAAGAACTGTGAAAATCAAATTGGGGCATTCTGCGACACCTTGTCCCACGTTATTTGTAAAATTTAAAAATTTAAATGCATTGTCTCATTTGTCCCTTATTCAAATGCTTTTAATTACGAGACCACTTTTATTGCTGTACTTTGCACTTTTTAAATACTTTTTAAATGAAGAATCTAATGCACTTATTTAGCTCGTTTTGCAATCTAATGTACTTAGCTCTTTTTAGAATTAGTGCGACGACATGGATGAATGGATGCATTCTAACTTAATTTAATTGACAAAAATTGACGAATATGCGTTAAAACTTTTATAGTGCCATGCATGAAATTATGCACATTTATCATTTAATTGTGAATAGATTTAGATCCAACGAGATCGAATCATTCTCCTAGCATACTTCTTAGCCATGTCAATCCTATACTGTGATGAGAAGTAGATTCATGGTTTGATGCATGCAGAAATTCTGAATTACCAACGGTGTCCCATTGTCGATGAAGTTCGAGCCGAATTTGATCTTCAGAACGCTACAGGCTTTTATCTTTCTTACCAGCAGGCTTCGTTTCCCTTCAAAATATACGATCTTTCTTGAATGATTTTCCAATACTTTAGTCGAAGTACTATTAACCCAGGAAGCGAGTGTGAATACGAATCCATTTGTTACAATTGATTCGAATAGCATTAGGGGAAAGATAAGAAACCCTGGCATCGCTATATGCCCATGCATTTTGGTGCAGACGTATTGGCACACGATTTGCAGCAATGGAATACAAGCAACGATCATGGGAACAATCCGCACGATAAGGATGCCATTCATGTATTTTTCCAATATTTGGATACTTCTGTAGAGTTTGATGCAAGCCAGGTGTTCCGAAATTGTTGTCGAACTTTGAATCCGACTAAGAAATGGAATTATAGAAGTGTTCCTTAGCAACCTTAAATTACCTTGGTTACAAATATATGGTTAACTAATTTACATTTTGAGAAGTTGGAAGTAGTCGAGGATTGTCACAACTCCGGCGAATAATACGTAACATGCCCATGTCGTCCCAGCGGAGAATATTTGCATACAGATCCAAACGTCAACCAGAACAACTAAAATTTCTGGTCCTAATTTCATCCAGCTGATTTTCCCGCAACTATTTGTCATGGACAGGAGGAAGGGTGGTGTGCATGGGTCTACGGTTAAGAGGACGAACACAGCAAAAGGAATCAGGAGCATGGACAATTCCCCCAGTTTTAGAAATAGTGACATCGTCTTGACTTCAAAAGATGGTTTGATGTATTCCTCGCCTAGGAATGAGCATAAAATTATGCATAAAATTTTGATCTAATAAATGTGGATTGATATACCTTTAAGCAGTCCCTTTTCGTAGTTTAGAATAGAGTTGATCAGCTGTATAGGTGCAATATCCAAATCCAGATTCCATCCGATGGTAACCAAAACTATGTAACAGATAAGGAAAGGGAATCCCTGTAATCTTTTGAAAACTGTGAGCCCACCGAAGAAATAGTGGTAACACATAATGAGAAGGTAGACCAATGCCAAGATCGACTGTAATTGGGATAGCTTCACTCTCCGACGTGACTTTATCAATGCGAGTTTTCCAGACTACGTCAAATTCGAATGTCATGAAACGTAGCTTGACAGATAGTTTTAAATGGCGAACTAATAAGGGCAGAAACTCGGTGGAATACATTTTTGAGTGAGGAAATCGTTTATTTCAAAGACGACAAATTCCGTTGGCTTAATTGGATTCTTGAACAAGTTTTGAGATTTTAGTTGGAGTTGGAAAAAATTATATTTGAGAGTTTGATTCAGATTCAATGTCCATTTGGATAATGGTCATCTGACGTCAATTAGATATAATGAGTAAATTTAAACATATGAATAGTCAAATCGGCTTCAACAGGATATGGCATGATTAATTAATTTTCCAGTATAGCGAATATTTGTTTAACATTAATAAGTAATATGCTTCCACTGGCATGAAGGAATTACACAAGTAGTATATTTTCAGCTTGGGGAACACGTCAGAGGAATTACGCGTTTCTTCCACGATAACTTGAATAAATAATTAGACTTTCAAACAAATCATAAAGAATGTGCCAGTTGCTATTACCAATGACGTGTTCACCTCCAATCTTGGTCGGACTAATTTTAATTTGTTCATCACAAATAATAAACTTTTAAATATTGGCGCGAATTAAAAGTATGTTCAGAATTACTTCTTTGAACTTGATAAAATACTAGTTTTCAAAATTTCGAAATTTTCTGAGTTTTTAAATTTTTCGAAAATCAAAACCTACACAAAACGTCAATTTTTCGAAATTTCAAAAATTTGTATTTTGTTCAAGGAAATAATTCCGAACATAAATATTTTTTGATTATTCTAATTCGTGCCAAAATTGAAAAGATCTGGAGATTTTAAAATCCGGGATTTAGACTGAAAAAAGTTTGTAATTCCCGCCAAGGGCTCAAATTCGAGCATTATTGAAAACGCAAAAATACATGTCGACTTATTTTTTTGGGGGAACAATTTAAAATTATTCGCATCAAGATCGGAGATGAACACTTCACGGCCTCGCATTGTTAGTCCTATGTAAAATTTAGGAAGTAATGTGTACAGATAATTTATTTCAATTGCACAGGATTGGGTAAATTTAAATTAATTTAATTTAATGTAACAATTCAATTTTAAAGTCTAATTGCGCGGAAATTCTTCTCACCGCTGAATTAATACTGACTCCGCAGGGTCAAGATTCATCATGTCTAATATTTCTTGAAAGAACTTAAATTAGTAACTATTAAATTATTAAATTAGGCAACTATTAGGTTATCCGATTGGCTCGAGATTGCCCAGCATCGAAGCGCACATCTTCCCCCGACCGAATCTCGGTGGGCATTTGATACCTGGATATTTTGCAGAACCAACGTCTACGTCATCATTCTCACAAACTGGGACCAACCTAGGAGGAATCTTTTACTTTATTTTGGCCAGCCTCTCCCCCATTTCGGTCTCGTGTTCCAGTCGGGGAATAACATGGCGAAATTTTGCGTCCAGCACGACGGCCGTATCCCGACGTATCTGATAATAGAATGTCAATCCTTCAAACTGAAGGAGGATAACGTCCTCCAAAAATTTAGAGAGCTCTCCACCCCCCTAGAATCATGGCTCCTGTCCCGATCTCCCGACTTGGGCAACTTCTTTGCAGAAAGGGAACGTCACCGAGGCCCGCTTTCGAACCCGTTTGCTCTCAAGGGTACTACCCTCCCGTCACCAATAGCCTTGATGGAGATTGCCTTTAACACGGCAAACTTCTCAATCCGACCATTCCGAACGTATGGAACGGCAGCGTATAGAGTGACACTGGCAATGGTATCGTTAAAAGTGAATAATTATCCAATGAAAATCGTCACGACTAAGTTTACCAGGTTTAAATTTCTAACCTGTTTTTCCGAACGGTTTATAACGTTCGATTTTTACGTGATGCCTTTCCAACTTGAAGTTTGGGTAGGATTGTTCACCACCGTAATTGTCCTCCTGAGTGGGACCGCGCTTTACGAAAAGATCGGGAAGATTTCAAATTCCTCGTTTTCCGCGTGGTTGTACATCTTGGCAAATATTTTTGAAGAAGGCGGCTTCGTACCGGGGTGGTTTCAAGGAAAGAATTTTTACCGCTTCGTCTTCGGCTCGTGGACATTGATGTCGGTCATATTAACGAATTGTTACAATGGGTTGATGATTTCCGAACTGAACGCTCCGCATCGGAGCAATATACCGGAATCATTTCAAGATTTGATATGTCAAAAGAGAGACATCTTTCGATCCTATGAGAAAGTGCGGGGTACTAATCTTGCCAACGTGGAGCGTTGGTTTGGCGCCAATTTTTATGAATTTAAGACATTCTGGAATAAGATAAACTTGGCCGTAGTAGTTCCAAACAAGAGACTTTCGAAACTATGATTTCGAAACTATGATTTCGAAACTACGATTGCATAAGCATTATCGCGAAATAATTATTAAGTTCATTCTCATCTTCTTTCTGTATCGCATGCTGAAAAATACTGAATAAGATGAAATATTGAATGAAACAGATGAAAGAAACCAGCAGGTTTTGCTCAATTTTTAGGGATATTCACATCCGAATAAAAACATTTTTATTTGTTTGATATTTACTTCGTGTTTTCACGATATACATACAATTCATAAATATAAAAAGAAAAGGCAGACTATGTACGCAGGAGTCGTACATTACCTAACCTTACCGTAGAAAATAAAATTACCAAAACAGCTTCTGATGCACGCTAAATCAAATAACACAATAGGGGTTTACAAACGTCGACTTATAAGTGTGCATCACTTAAGTGATTTTTTAATATGCCAATTAAAAGTTGGTTTTTGGGTTTTTTTGACTTATAAGTGGTGGAAAAATAAGTCAGTCATGGAGACTTATTTTTCCACCACTTATAAATCAAAAAGATCCAAAAACTGACTTTTAATTGGAATTTTAAAAAATGACTTATAAATCACTCACACTTATAAATAGGTCGACGTTTGTAAACCCCTAATATTATTATCATTAAAATATGGAAATAAATCCTCTTACGAAAAATGTAAGATATTTAAATACTAAGAAAAAATTTTGCGATCATTCCATTCCAACTTCACTAAATTTGAGACTTGCTCACTGAAACCATTTTATTCAATTGATCACATACATTTAAGCCTCTATATTAATCGACAAGACCGAAGTAATCGTGTAATTTAAAATAGCACCAAAGTACGTCCCTTTAATTGATCTTTTGCACAAGTATAAATTATAACTTAAAATTCCCCCACACACCGCAATGCATTGTAAAGAAGATAACCTTCTTTTCAAATATTTCTTGTCATTACTTAACCTCAGCAATCTGGCCCAATTTATCTGAGTCTTACCACAATTCTCAGACAGATCAACCATCATTCGGAGCATTATGTGAATAATAACTTCTAGAACGGTGGCAATTATTGGAAAAACAAGGAAATACGGCATATCTACGACGCCATATAACTCGAGTGACATAGTGTTGAGAAGGACACTTAAAATAAATGAGATAAACATACAGACAGAAATTGCCGGGGCAATAAAATCGTACCCTATCGCCATAATTATTTGCATCGTGGCATAATACCTGAAATAGATTTTGGTCATTGTTCTACTTTGATTTGTCATACAGGTAACGGCACTCCTATCCAGGCAGGATATCGATGACAGAACTAGATAAGCAGTTATGGTAGGAACACATACCACGAGAGTTATCACTCTCGAGATTTGAAGGCAAACGAAGCATACCGATAACCGGAGAAGGAGAAAGATAAGCTTTATCGGAAGTGGGAATAGCAATCCTTTGAGACTTAGTAAGTACTCGGTTTGAGTGTAGGGATCCTTGCCAAGGATTAAAATGAAGAAAAAGTAGACAAGTAAAGTTTCCACGATGAAAATTGGGACGCTAATATTGAGCAGTATTCCGATTACGTCTATACCCTTGGAGACCTGGTGGGGAGATGATTTACCTTAAAGAAAAAATGCAAGATTAGCGTGTTTATGTTTCCATAGTGATGATTATACTTTCTACGTTTCTAAATTTTAGAAAAATTTGTACAAATTTCTACAATTTATCAGAGTTGTGCAGTAGAAGCTATTAGTCCAGATTCGAAATTAACCGAAAATCTGTTAATGTTATTTATTCTTCGAGGTCATGAAGAACATCCGTTAGATAATGCTAGACACGCCACGTAACCTCTTAGATTTTTAAGGCTCTATTAATTCCGAATGTACAATAACCCTCCATTATCTACAAGGACAAAATATTCATCCACTTACACAGTTGACTCTCCAATACCGCCATACAGTTCAGAAGGCCAGTCGTGCTTTCTCCATACGTCAGAAACACCACCTCCAACGCCATGCCAAACACCGTTAACCCTAGCCACGTTAAATTAAGCAGTGTATTTGTCAGTGAAATGGTTACAAATCCAAATAATTGGGATAAAAGTAGCGTAAGAGATGCGATGATTATACAGGTAAGCAACCCGCCCACGACAACTATCCAGGGCAGTAACTTTGTAGATGGTGGAGTGAAAATTAACTTTTTACTTGGCACATCCCACTCTACAGGGTTTCTCCACAATAGACTGTACATGTTTGTCAAGCGATCTAACGATTTCCACATTAGTGGGGTGACAGCCATGACGATTTTGAATTTTATGGAATTTTTGGAATAAATAATAGCGTTTTATGTTCTGGAATATTAACTCCGAACGCTAATTCTAGTTGAGTATTGAACTAAAATATATTTGTGTATTGGAGCAATTTGTCTTGATTAGTCTGCCAATAAAAAGTTGATTGGTCTTTCTCGAATTTAATTCCAATATACAATTAGTTTTCTGATTTTCAATTTTGATGGATAAGCTCAGCAATACTTGTATTTTATTGTATTACATGGATATAAAATTTCGTGAGGTAATATTTAAATGTCAAATTTGATTAAAAATTTTAGAAAAGTTGTATTCATGTTTTTTATCTGTAATTTACAATTTGTACTATAGTATAGGTTAATAGAAAAATCGGAGGAGATACATAGTAAAATTTACTTTGGATCAATATACAATAAAATAAAATTTTGTTCAATTCATATTTATCTAAAGTCTGGAGCAAATTGATCCTCTACTATGTCCAATTTCAGATTTCATCATTTGATGAAAATTTATATTGTAAAAATTTTAATCACTTAGTTATAAACCTTTAAAGGGCACGATTAGAAAAAAACATATTTGCGTATATTTAGTAAGTATGTATGCATGCTATCCCCTGTATTGGATGACGCATAAGTCATGACTTCTAATATGACGCAGCCATTGTTAAGGTGGAAATATTTTGCAAGACTGTAAATCTTAGGAAGACAAAAACTCAGTAAGGATCAAAATATTACAAATCTATTGTGGATTTAACCACTTTGTTAGATGTCTTGAAGTAAATGAATCTTCTTTAGCAATTCTCAATTAGGAATGTTTGAGAAATTTTATTTGTGACAATTTGAGACTATCTAAATTTGTATGAAAAAAATCAAATTATTATTATAGCAAGTGCTAGACACAGTCACACTTTTTATTGTAAAAAATATGTAAAACACTTATGTAAAACTTTTTGTTGCCTGATGAACTAAAAGTTATGTTTTATCAACACCTTATACAGTTCTCCATGAAACTAGCATGAAACCTGCATAATATAGAATTCAATGTATGCAAGAGGACTTAATATGTCGCCTACGTAAAATATGTAGACGAATTTATTGTCAACGACTATGTTCAGTATTGCATATTTCCCGCCTAAAAGATTTTTTCCAGGTGCGAATGTGAAAATTTTCCGCCACCTAACGCATGTCGCATAAGAACTACATAATGTTTTCCCCACTTTTTCCCACTGTCCGGTAAAAAGAGGTTTATACCACTTGCAACAATCAATATGTTGTCGACGGATGGTCTGTATACCTCTGTTCGGAATCTCGTGTGAAAAAGGTAATTATTCGCATCTTGTCGCAAAAAATTTTGATTCCTTATCCGTTCATTTGTAAAAGTTATCTTTCTCCATACAAACCTATTACCCCGTGGAACGAATGCAATTACTCGTTAGATTATGAATAGGGATATTTATGAGTCTGTGTTTTGTTTCACATGAATGAGAGAACTTTAGGTATAAGTATGATAATTAATAAATCTACGATTAATATCCAAGGTTTATCTTCATAAAGAAATTACCGAGATCAGAAGTGATTTTATTAATTTAAAAAAATTGGCATTCACGAATCTAATTAATTAGAGCAGTGTCACTTTAAGCAGAATATATCAAATATTAATTAAAAACATAATACTAATAAATAAGTACTAGATATTTGGAAATTAAGTGCTTTTTGAAAAATTTAGAATCAAATTTATTTTACTATTTATTTAAAATTGCATCTATTTGAAGCTCATTTAATTTTATGCAAGCAAAAAATTCAACCTTCGCGTACGAAAGTAACGGTTGGTTTTTCATCCACGACTTTCTCCTCGTCCTCAATCTTCTCAAAATTCTCGGTCTCGACTTGTTGTTTCTCGAGATCGATATCTTTCGCCGGTCCGATTTTAGAATGCGAAGAAGTTGCCTTGATCCACGTCAAGTTTATCAATCTTCCCAAGTACAAGAATGCCATGCCAATCGTGCAGACCATGTTCAGCTACAATTGCAAAAAATAATAAAGTTTATAACTTTGCAAAATTTTCCTACCTCAAAATTAACCTCAAAAGTATTTGTAATATTAGCAAAAAATTAAAGATCGCAAATTTTCGAATTTAAATTGGTTGCGAAAACTAAATTATTTAATGTTGCGATGATGTGAATTTTTGAAGTACCCTCATCATTTCACAAATCAAATTTTCTGTCATAAAAATAAATTATTTTGTGCAAATTTTTATTACTAATTAGCAGACACCCCCTCCGTTTATAAATTGCTTTCACCACCGCAATAATGACAACGGCAATGAGCGCAATAACAAACACCACTGCGAGCATTATAACCCACGCCAAGAGAATTTTGACTGTAAAAAAAGATAAGAAAATATTTTATTTTAATTTGCTAAATAAATAATTTTATTATTATTTACAAATCGTCCAGAATATCCCAATCGGCCTCCAAGCTCTTTAAGACATCTTTTTCTGGTCTCGATTGTCATATTAGAGACGTGTCACAACAGTTTATCGTGAAGATGTCTGTATGTTATCTCTACCCTTGCGTCATTAAATACATATCTCAAGGATGTCCAATGAGAGGCAAATTATTAAACCCCCATAATTATAGGTCTTAACGATATCTCATGACGACAAACTCAAAATCACATGACATGTTTGCGCGATTCTGCACTAAACAAGTGGCATCTACGCAATTTCGGTCGCCATGACAAAAATTAAATATCACCTATCCAAGCGACAATTTAGGCGTCGAGTGAGTCAAAGGGTAAGTGCAGTAATTAATGCACTTCGTCAACCTAAGGGGAAAAATATTGTACTGTCACAAGTTGGTCTACCAACTTCTGACCATGGTCATATTTCCGAATTGACATTGAATTTTAATACCAGTGATGAGTGGTCCACTACTGAAATAACATTAAATACGACGTCAACTAAAGCAATCAAAGTCAGTGTGCAAAAAAATACACGCACCACCGAAGATATTAAAGAGCAATTGAGAATCTGGTCACTCAATAATAACGTATCACAAATTGCGACAAGTGAATTATTAAAAAATTTAAAAAGCCACGAGTGTTTTCGGACGTTGCCTGCTGATTCCAGAAGTTTGAGAAAAACTCAGCGTGTCTTTCAGTCAAGAATCGTGAAACCAGGAAATTACGTTCATCTAGGGTTTACGAATGGACTAACAGCAGAAATAAGCAAATTAGAAAATATTCCCAAAGTGATTAGTGTCCTCGTTAATGTAGATGGAATTCCAATTTCGAACAGCAGCAAAAGTGAATTTTGGCCTGTTTTATGTATGCTCGATTCGCCTAGTTTTGTAAAAAAACCATTTTGTGTCGGAATTTACCACGGGGTTGGGAAGCCAGAAAATCAAAATGAGTTTTTGACCGACTTCGTCGCTGAAGTGAAACAACTCCAGACAAGCGGATTCGATTATCAAGGACAAAAAATAGGATTTGAAATAAAGGGTTTCATTTGTGATTCTCCAGCGCGTGCATTTATTACATGCACAAAATACCACGCTGGTTATTCATCGTGCGGAAAGTGTACACAAGTTGGCGAAAGGTATCAAAATCGAACGGTATTTTCGAGCAAGCTTGCAAGTAAACGAACAGGAGATAGTTTTAGTAATCAGGTTGATGAGGACCATCATCGAGGGACAACGATTTTATCAGAGCTGAAGCTTGACTTAGTCCAAAAGGTTCCTTTCGAGTTCATGCACCTTATCTGTCTTGGTGTAACAAGAAAACTTTTGAATCTTTGGGTGTTTGGTAAACCAAAGTACCATAAATTTAGTGGACATGTAATCAGCAATTTATCCCGTGATCTGGTTAAACAGAGATTTCTTACGCCAAGTGAATTCAATCGTAAACCACGCTCACTTATTGAGCTTGCAAGGTGGAAGGCAACGGAGTACAGACAATTTCTCTTGTATATTGGACCCGTAATTTTACAGAATTATATCCCAGCGAAATATTTTTACCATTTTACTTCCCTGCACTTGGCTGTGTTCATTTTATCAAACGACGAGCTATTAAATCGGCACAGGAAATACGCTAACAGCTTACTTGAATTTTTTGTACAACAATTCACATCTCTGTATGGGAAGGAAAATTTGTCATACAACATCCACGGGCTTTTACACGTCGAGGATGACGTGAAAAATTTTGGAAATCTGAATCGATACTCTGCATTTCCTTTCGAGAATCATTTGGGTCAGATTAAGAATTTAGTCAAAGGGGGCAACAGGCCACTTTCTCAAGTCTGCCGAAGAATCTGTGAGCGGGAAAGGTATAGAGGAACGCCATCCACACAGAGAAATAAAAACGTGAATCAGTCACGAAACTTCGCCCCGTTGCTACCAGGACTAATTTCCCCTCAATATCAAAAAATTACATTTGGCTCCTCATTCCTCCAAAGTGACAGTAAAAATTGTTACTGCTTGTTAAAAACTGGCGAGCTCATAAAAATTGTTAACTTTGCTACGAGAGAAAATGACCAATCATTGTGTGTAGTGGGAAGACTTTGCCGTGATTTATTGCCACTTTATACTGTGCCTTGTGACTCAAGAGAGTTTGGAATTTACAAATTTAAAAGACTCGGTGATTTGAAAGTGTGGGAAGCAGGTATCATAAGTCAAAAATATTTTGTTGTTCGTGAGGGAGGCAATTCGTTTGGAGCCTTTCCGCTGTATATATAATGGAATTTGCCGTCGTTGAGTTTATCAAAACCAAAGAAGTTGCAGTTATCCCTGTCCAATGGATTTCGAAGGACCTGACAAAAGGATGGTGGCCACCATATATGTCAAGTACAAAAATAACGACATCCGTTGCAAGAAAACAACCTGTGGACAGTAAAAATTGGAGACAGCACGAAATTCGAATCTTCAAACAATTTTGTAAGTTGTAAATTCATTACAAGAAAATAGTAGAATTTTTTATTACTATGATTAGCTGAATTTTATTTTATTTTCTAAATAGATACTTACAGCGAAGCTAACTCGCATCTCGGTCAGGCAGAAGATACATCCAATCTCGAATCTGAATATGAGTCATCGAACGACAAGCGGAATAACCGGAAGAGAAAGACGAAGGGTCGATTAGCATCAAAGGGCGACTCGGATAGCAGCTCTGACGAGCAATCCACCCCAAAGAATTGCCAACCCAAAACGTCTTCCTTGAATGTTTCAAATTCTCCACCATTGCTACCACCAACAATCCCACAATATTTGTCACTGAACATTGGCAGCGGAAATGCCCTTCCGTCACAATTATGCTTGACCAATAATTATGAGGATGAAATTGGTCAACCTTCTCCAAATACAGGTTATATTTTTGGTTTAGTACTATAAATATTAGCTACTATAAATAAAAATAATCTTTTAATTAACCAATATAATTCTTTTTGTAGATAATAGTGCGGCTGGAAATTGTGCGATCAAATCACAAGGAGGCAAGCTACATGAATAAGCTTACTAATCGTTATTTGTGCAAATCAATCTGTTTTTTGTAAAGTTACAGTGGTTACAAGTTTCGAAGACTACGTCATTAATTCATTGGAGCGAATCCACGAAAAACTGGACCTTCACACAGAGTTAATAATGAATTTAACCAAAATTTCACAAGTGAGAAAAGATCTTCGCCCAAACTTAGCCTTGAAAGCGCAGTTCAATTTTCCACTCGAAAATATGGAAGCCTTGGATCAACTAGAAGGAAGGCTGGTGTCTGATGAGTGTCAAGCTCAACTAGTAAGTTCAGTTTTGTTATGAGAGATATAAGAGCTGCGAAAAAATAATATGTTGCGATACAAATGTATTTGTCGAAACTGAAGTTTGATTTTTTGCCTATTTTATTTATGTTTTTGCTTGTAATTCGTGATTTTGGTTAAGGTGGAGTTTTTATCAGTAATTGGGGGATCCGATTATAAAGATAATGTGTCAAGAATTCTTCATCACGTTTTCGCCGACACACTAGCAATACAAATTGCGTGGGAAGGGATACGCAAGGTCAATCCAAAAAGGGCATTTAAGGAACTCCGGTTCAAGAATATCTTATTTGGTATGTAATATTGGTGTAGTCATATAAGAGTAATTGGACTGCCTTTTATATTCTTGTTTTAATACAGATGCAGTCCGGATGAACCCGATATGTACCAAAGCCACTGACAAAGAAATGAAAGAACGTGGAGCGTCTTGGTTTCAGCACGCTTCGGATCGGATGCGCGTTGCGGTGAGCTTGGAAAAATGTCTAATGCTACAATCTATTTACAATAAAATTTAAAATCTTAATTCTTAGGAAATGAAGCGACTGAAAGGACAAGCAGGTGATGCAACGCCGGAAAGTACAGAGACCACGAATTAATAATTAATTTCTTTAAATATTTGAATGATTTTTTGTCAACTTAGTTGGTTAATTATAACCACATTGTTCATTTTGTTTGGGTAATAATCTAACGGTTGTAATTTTAATTGCTGAATAAAATTATATACAAATAAACTGGTGGACAAGGGACTAAATCATGCGCAGAGCGACATCATACTGAGACTTCCTCAAGACAACATTGAGATCATTTCTTAAAGACGTCTTGTGAAGATATCTATCCGATATCTGAAAAGCGGACATTTATAGCTCCCAAAGACGTCTTAATGTGCTAGTTCATCTTGCATTGGACATCCTGAAGACCATGTTATTTCTCTAAAAATTCGTCTTTGAGATGTCTTTTAGATAAAAAGTGGCCGATTGGGATAGGATCCCACGGAAGGTATACTTGATAGCCCAACATTCGCAACACGAAGATCACATTAGCCCCAAACACCCAAGTGTACAGGAGCGTGATGCAGAAAATGAGGGGGGCAGTGATCTAAAATAAAATATTTAAAAAATGTCAAAAAAATTGAAAAAATTTCGAAATTCAAAAAATTTCGAAATTAAAATGACATCTAATTAATTAACCGAACTTACGATCGCAGAACAAAATTGGTAACAAAAATCTTCGTGGTCATCTTCTTTTTTAGCAGTTTCTTGCTTTTTAGGCGCGTAAGGCACCGTTACTGGGGGAGGAATAGGATTCATTTTAAAATTGCAAAAATTTATCGCAAATTCTGAACCACTAATATTTCAAATTTCGAAGAAATTTGAATTTTTAAATTTTGCAAAATCTTAAGAAAATTCGTACAATTGAACCATTTAACTCGAGCTGAATGATGGATGTCTAGCTAAGTATTGAGCTAGGCGTCGTCTTGGACGAGAAAGCTCACGAGGATTTTAGTCACAAGGTCCGCAAATATCCCGGAAGTAGGTAGAAGAACTACGCCAAGTTTTGTTGCCCCCTTCCATCTCCACAGATACTGGATTGACGCAGAAGAGTAGGCAGTGATGGGACCGGGGTCACTAGGGAGACGCGCGTGGCGTGCTTGGATTGGAGAGAAGAAAGTGACGCTGGGACGACGACAAAGGGTGGAAAATGCATGAATTTTTTTATCATGGTATTGGGGGGATACACGTCAGGTATAATTATCGCAACACAATTTCTCAGCTTCTCTACGTATGCGAACCGAGTAATGTGAACGCACCTTTGTG
Source organism: Folsomia candida (assembly GCF_002217175.1). Taxonomy (NCBI): domain Eukaryota; kingdom Metazoa; phylum Arthropoda; class Collembola; order Entomobryomorpha; family Isotomidae; genus Folsomia; species Folsomia candida. The sequence continues at coordinate 1,562,254 of NW_019091221.1, read as the reverse complement.
AAATTTCTAGTGTTATGGGCATGACAAAGAAAAAATTGCGAAAAAAACATGCTAAATTTTGATTCTCACATGAATTCCCGCATTGTTAGTGTGGAAAAAATTTATGCTTCAAATTTCATTAATAACAGATCAGGAACAACTTGCCAAAATTTATTTGCAGAATTTTTTGCTACATTAAATAATTTAAATTGCACTCAACGAAAATTTAGAATTGCAATTTTCCATCCTACTCAAATTGACTTCAGAGAGTACGTTTTTAATATAATTAGGTTTACATAGATTCCCAATTTTTTACTAATTCAAGTTTTTACCAATTTTTTGCTATTTTTTTTAATAATTTCAAACTATTTCATAATCACTGTGATTATAAATAGTTTCCCATTCTACAATTTACACCACTTTGTCATCTCGCTTAACCTCGTCATCTTCCATGGACACGATTTTTACAAACATTTTCTCATCGATGGCTTTCTCCTCGTCGACAACTTTCTCTTTTTCCTTGTCCAACTTATAGTTGGATGGGACGGATCCACATTTTGCAAATCGTAACAGCTTCTTCATCCCGTCACCAAATTTTTTGCCCTAAGATTGTAAAATATTTTAAATAAATTTTGTCCCCATTATTTTGTAAGCTATTAGATACTCAATAATTTTAAGTATCAAATTTTATGCTGGGGGTATTCACATCACTCTGCAGTAAACTTGGTATATTTGCCAAAAAACTTAAAACTTTCCCCCCGTACGATGATTACCTCCCACATTGACGTGAATACCCCAATTCTGTAAATCTTACCAACAATGCTCCATTCTCGTGAAGACGGAACGCCAAATTCGTACCAACACCAGCAATGCAGAAGAACAAGACCACTTTGAAAAGAAAGATGACCACAGTTGCTAAAAATTTGGGATAGAATTTTAGTAAAAAATTTACAAAGTGCAAAAATAATCTTTAAAATTGCAAATATTACAAAACATTGTCCATGGATCGGCATATTTCTCCACCTGATACCCATACGAGCTCACAATGGCGAGGATCACAAGCCCAAAAATGTAGGAATACATGATAAGCACGTACATAGCTATGACGAAGGCACACTAGAAGGAGGATATTTTCAAAAAAATTGTAATTCAAAATTGAAAAAAAAAATTCAAAATTTTACTCACGCAACTCATACACGATTCGACACATGCTTCATCTTGGTCCACCACGATGGTTGGAACTTGTGATTTCTTTTTTGGTATTTTGATTCCAGTTGAATTGTTAGCAATAACTTGCATCTCGATTTGTTGAGACATTTTAAAGTTTTTTTTTGGAAAACCTGACAAAATTTACTTTCCTTGTACTACTCCGATTAGAATTTGAATTCAATTCAGATTCTTATTGATTTAGGTAAGAATCCAGACCAATTTTGGTAAATGGTTATCTTTTTTCATAAATTGAAAATAAGATACAAAACTTTCTTAGCAAAACTTTGATATATTCAGTATGGTCACAAGACCGAGCATGACTAAGGGATAATTACAACTTACGTAATATTTACATACGTCACTTTGTTTTAGAAGGCTGGCTTTCATTTTATTGATGTACACATTCGGTATCTTACGCTGTGTCGATGATCGTACGTAAGTTTAAGTCTGTATCAAAATGGGTCGCCATGGCGACAATATTTTTGCATGGAATTGTACAGACAAAGTGAATTCATACACAAGCGGAAAGGATATGCAAAATGGATAGAGTTCAAAAGACCCTCAAAAAATACCATCTAATTTTAAGACATTATACCCAAAAATTTCGGTCATATTTATGTAAAAACATTTAAAAAAATTTAAACAAATGTTTCCCGGCACTAGATTATTACTGATTAAACGAATGTCTTGGCATTGATAAGATAAGTGAAACCGTATAATACATCACCGCAGATCGATACTCTATCTTAAAATTATTTCTGATTGGATACAATCTTCCGCACAGGATGATGTGAAATCCCAGGATGGGTGACGCCATTAATCTCTTATACATTATTGATGTTCTTGACATACATTTACTTTTCATGTGGTGCAAACCGTTACTAAAATCTTGATGTGTTTGCACAGTTATGTTAATAATTTGAGCGACTGTTATCGCAACGACGAAAGCCATGTAGGGAATTAGCCAGTAGGTAGCAATAGGGACGATGCCGAACATTGTGATGGTTGCATAGTTTAAGATCACCTGTATCAATTGGATTCATCAATTAGAATAATTCTAATCATTTGCATTTTTTTCTATTTTTTTATTTTCTTCATGCTAATGTGTAACGATATTCTCCATTTTTTCCTTATTTATTTTCGACCGGGAAAAATTGAAAAGGGATGCAAGGGAAAAAAATTAATTGTTTTGCTTGATTGTCTTCTAAATACTTTCTTGAGACACAAATGCCTCTAAGGATCGATCTTATATAAATTTGGGACAATTTCCGCAGAATATGTATGTTTCTGATACGTTACGCTGTTTTCGGCGGTGTAGCCAATACCGAATTATTCATAAGAATTGTAAATAAACTGATATTGTTTATGAGATAAATATTTGCGTAAATAAATTCTTCAGAATTTTCGTAGTAACCTACCTGTAGCATAAACCCAACCGTCACAATTATCGTAAGTATCATCGTGGCCCAACGTATCCTGTAAGTATACAGGATAGCAATCTGTCTGTAAAAGTGCATCCCGCCGAGATTGCTTCGCCGCGCGATATCTATCCACATCTGAATCTCCCTTTTCAGTGCGTTAATTGCGAACAGCGCGAAAAAAATTGCAATTACTACAAGTCGGCATATTTCCGTGACCGAGATCAAAAATAGGATAAGTCGCAATAAGACGATGGCAACGCTGCGTGTCCATCGAGGTAGAAGGTAGTGGAGGGGATCCATGTCAAACGTAACGAATATGATTGTTACGATAATTGTAAGCTTGAGATACAGGTGAGCAGTGAAAGTGGCAATTTTATTTATTTTGACGCTTATCTCGCATCCATTGTCCGATTTGGGATGAACTATTAAATTGCAAAAGTTGACGTATTAGAGCATCCACATTAATCGATATAGTCGTCACGCTGTTAAACAATATATCATAATAACTAATTGGACACTTTGGGCCTGTCTGTAGCTCTAATTAAAACTAGGTCAAGAATATAATTGACATTTTTTGAAGGCATATTGAGAATTGGACTGAAATCTGGACTTACTTCATGACCGTTTTAATTAATAGCAGTGTCAATTAATTAGCAATAGTTGAAAATTTAATCTCGTTTAAGTCTACTAACTTCCCAAATATCTACACGCATTTAAAAAGCTTACCTTCTGACAAAGTTAGAAACATTTTGAACGATCTTTCAATCTCAGAAGTTGCAAATCTATCCCATAAAATAATCATTGGTAGGATTATCACCGCAATACCAATCGCCAGAATGATACAAGCGGTGTAAATACTGATAACCCAGAAGGGTACATTTTCTTGCAGACTGTCCACCCCATAAAATTTGTTGTTAAAGTACCCCCGGAAAATTAAAATTGTTGGAATAATTGAAGATATAAAAATAATGCAAATTTTTATCCAGAACTTGTAATAGGGAACAAATTCAAAATCCACGGCTATCCTGTTCCTCTCGTAATTCCAATGGAACGGACATTTCCCGAATAGTCTCGATTTCTCAATTATTTCCGTGTAAGCGAAGAAAACTCCGAAGAATTCGGTTATTTGTTTGGAATATTGGGGCATGTTGCGATTAAGGTGTCGTTAGAAATATTATATTTCTTGAAACGTTTTTTTTAAGATTTGAGTAAACAATTGCTATACGTGTAAGACAAGAAGATCGAATACCTATTATTTTACCTAAACATGCGTAACTAAAGTACACGAGCCAATCCAAAGTATAAATATTTTAGTGCTTTTAGCTTAAATAACGATTAAATCGAAAAGGCTGCCCGGAATTACTATTCTTTTTTATTACATGGTAATAACTTATCCTTAGTTAACCTGAAATGTAAAATTAAGACTTAAAAAATAATTTGGGATATGGGATTGGTAAGCAAGTTGAGGAAAAACAATTAATTAGAGTATTGATTGTTGGTCAGAGGTCGGCAGAGAATGGGGATTCGTATACTTTGGAAACGAATTTAAGTATTAATATCCATGCAAGTGAACCAAAACTATTTGTGTAATTAATAGTTACCATGCGGATGTATGAATATATTAGTCCGATAAATATTTCACTTTATTGTTTAGAATTTCAAAGCTACAAGAAATTATGTAATCCAATGTCGATGCATATTTTAAATTTTAAAACAAAAGTCTATGAAATCTATTGTAGTTTACAAAGATTTAAACGAATTTCCAGGGACTGCAAGAACAAGCGAGACCGTGTCGTTCAACACTGTAGAACGATACTCTATCTAAAAATTATTCCTGACAGGGTAAGATCTTCCACCAAGCATGATCTGAAATCCTAAGGTTTGCGAGGCTCTCAACGTTCTATACATCATGGACGTCCTTGCAGTACATTTTCTTCTCATGTGGTGCAAACTGGTGCTAAAATGTTTGAGCAACCATGTTCAAATTTTGGGTTGCTGTTATTTCAACGACGAAAGCCATATACGGAATCATTCAGTAGGTAGCAATCGGGATGAGGCCGAACATTGCTATTGCCGCGTAGTTTAAGATCACCTGTACAAATTGAGATGATTAGGGGTAAGCGTAACATGTTTTCGGCACTGTCAGATAGACAGTGATCGGCATGGTCACGCGGCAATTGGTCTATTTGTTTGGAACATCGCCCATTTTCTAATACTTCTGATATAGGTAATCAAAAAAAAAAATTTACCGTCACATGACCATTGGCCCTTCACCAAAAATAATGATAAATGAAAGCTAAATCACTGGAATCCAATAAGGAGCAAAAATTCTGCTAAATATCTTGCTTGCTTTTTACTCCTGCTTTTCGTCAGGTAATAAGCAAGTAAGATGCTTAAGTGCAATTGCTTTATACGTTTTAGCAAAAAAAATAATTTACTGAATTTATTATAACCTTCTATGTAACCTCCTTAAATTCTAAATTCCTTCTTGTTTCCGCAAAACTTACCTGCAAGCTAAATCCCACTGCCACATTTATTGTTAGTATCGGTGTTACCCATTGTCTCCTGTGGGCGTGCAAGATTGCAAGCTGTCTGTAAAAGTGCATCCCTCCGAGATTACTTTATCTAGCGATACTCATCCACATGTGCATTTCTCTTTTCGCCGCGTTAATAATGAATAGTGTGAAAAACATTATAATCACGGTTAGTCTGGCGACTTCCGTGCCCGAGATCAAAAGTAGGACAAGTCGGAGTAGAATGATGCCAACGCCACGACGAGAAAGTGTCCATTGAGGTAGAAAGTAGTAGAGGGGATCAATGCTTAACAATACCAATAGGGTCGAGCGGGGTCAGTGTGATTGGGTGGGGCGAGTGTGATCGCCAAATTTTTATTAGATAAATGCATATTTTTGATAAATTAAACAAATTATGTTATACTACAATCGTTTTAACATTTAATAATTTTTTGAGTTGATAAAAAATATGCATTTATCTGATAAAAATTTGCCGATCATACTCGCCCCACCCGATCACACTGACCCCGCTCGACCCTAGAATTGTTGCCATAATGGGAAGCTTGGGGTAAAGCTGGGCAACGAAAGTAGCAATTTTGTTCATTTTGAAGCTTATTTCGCATCCATTTTCAGATTTGGGGCGAACTAATTAATTACAAAAGTGCAAGTAGTAGAAACATGAATGGATATACATAATCGTCATTATCTTAAATCTTTGTTCATAGAATGTTAATTCATCTTCGCTTGGGTAAAACCAGCTTAAGGACATCGGAACTGTTTAAAATTGAAATGGGGCAAACTGACACAAATCGAATTGCTCAATATCTACGAACCTAGGAAAAACTTACCTTCTGAAAAATCTAGAAACATTTTGAACGATCTTTCCACCTCACGGCAAATCAGCAAATCTATTTCACAGAACTAGTACTGGAAGGATTATTACCCCAATACCCATCATGAGGATGACAGCCGCGCTATAAATACTGATAACCCAGAAGGGCACATTTCCTAGTGGATTTTCCACACCGTATAACTTATGATACAAGTACCCCAGTAAAAGTGATGCCGTTGGAATAATTAAAGATGGAAAAGAGATAGCGATTTTTATCCTGAATTTGCAATAAGGAAAAAATTTCAAATCCACGGTCAACCTGTTTCTCTCGTAGTTCCAGTGTAGCGGACATTTCCCGAATAGTCTCGATTTCTCAACTATTTCCGTGTAAGCGAGGAAAACTCCGAAGAATTCGGTTATTTGGGGTGAAGCTGGGGGCATTTTGAGAGAAAATTTATATTTCTTAACATATTATTCGCGAGTGGATATAGTTTAAAGAGAATGTTTCTTAGATTAGGACCGAATAGAAAATACAGACGTTTTTCATAATATTAATGTCCATTTTATAATTTAGGTTTTGTCAGAAAATTAATATTTCTCTAAATATTTTTGATTAGAGCATGTCTCGTTTAATGAAATTGTTGCGATATTTGCAAAATTAATTACATATACCTAACTTTTTTAAATGCATAAATAAAACTGGATACAAGAAATCTAAATTCTTTATTAGTTTCAGCTCAGACATTTCAGTAACAATCAAGTACCCCTTTCATTGATAAGCTTTCCCTGAATTAATAGCAATTCCTTATTATTTCGTAATAAGTTTTGAAGTATCTTGGACAAATTAGTTAGGTCGCTGATTAATAAATGTTTTGCAAAAAGCAATTGTTGAGAAAGTAATTAAGGCTGTATTGATGAGTGAAGGAGTTCGGCGAAATATAATGGGTTACTTATTTGCATTTTATCAGTTAATTAAATGTCCGAGCCTTTAGTGTTTAATTGCTGCATTAAAAATTATTACAAATGATCTTTACCATGTGTACTCACCATTTATGACTCACAATACTGTTTTATTACGCTTGGTACATCCTGTTACGAAAACTTGCAACATTGCTTAATATTTTCTTACGCAACTCTTCCTCGTACGGAATTTTCCGCTTATCTTCTCCCTACAAACTAATTGCAAAATTTATTATGAATTTCATATCGCAAACCAAATTAGTAAATCATAACTTAGCTATTTTCTACGTCTAAAATAATTCAATTATTAAGTACAATTGTAATTTTCGCTCCATTAATTTTAAAAAAGTTCAAGAAAACGCCAGAATCAGCGAGACCGTATAGTACAGCACCGTAGATCGATACTCTATCTTGAAATTTTTCTTGATTGGATACGATCTGCCACCAAGAATTATATGGAATCCTAAATTTGGTGACGCCATCAACCTTCTATACATCATTGACTTTCTTGCAGAACATTTACTTTTCATGTGGTGCAAACCGTTACTAAAATCTTGATATGTTTTAGCAGTCACGCTAATAATTTGAGCCACAGTTATCCCACCGACGAAAGCCATGTAGGGAACCAGCCAGTAGGTAGCAATCGGGACGATGCCGAACATCGTGATGGTTGAGTAGTTGAGAGCCACCTGGTATCAATTAGAAAAATTATTTTTTTTAATTATTAAATATTTTTATTATTAAAGTAAAAAGTAATTTTTTCAAAGTTTTGATTAGAAAATAAATAACTGAACCTCTCTTATCCCTGGAAACTGCAAAATAGTGCAATTATCATAAATATAGCTAGATTTATTGAATGCACTACAATTAAGAAATGTATAACGGTGTCGTTAATACTTCCATTAAAATATAAATCAATCAAACGGGTTTCGTTTTTTTCTGCTATTGGGCATTTTTGCCCGACACTGGCATAAAGCGGCAGAAAGTCCAAAAGTGGCATATAGTCGGACGGGGCAACTTGAAAGATAGCCTCATGTTAAAATTTTATAAGCAATGACTTTTTTAAAGATTGAACGGGACATGGGGCAGAAAACAACTATTGGCGTAAAATAATAAATTTATCTATAAATAAGAGAACTAAGATTTCTGAAGAAATTTTTTTAAACATTTAATTTAGCGGTCGTCTCACTAGACCACAAAGGCTTTGTGCCACTGTCGAACAAAAGTGCTAGTGGCATAAAGTGGCAAAACCACTTTTTGCCGGCACTTTGTTCCACCAATTTACTTCATGACACGAAACCTTGAAATAAGTAAATACTTATGTAAGTTCGATTTAATTTTGTCAAAATTTTCAATTCTAATTCTTCCAGATTTGTGTAAATTTACCTGCAAAACTAACCCAACCACCATTATTAGCGTAAGTAATGGCGTTGACCAATATCTCCTACGTGTGTACAGGATTGCTATCTGTTTGTAAAAGTACATCCCTCGGAGATTACTTCGTCGCGCGATATTCATCCACATGGTCATCTCCCTTTTCGCCGCGTTAATTGCGAATAGTACGACTAAAATTGAAATCACTGCAAACCGGCCAATTTCCGTAGTCGATGTCAAAAATAGGATACCTCGGATGATGGTAATGCTACGTAGTGGAAGGGACCATGAAGGGAGAAAGTAGTGAAGGGGATCTATCCCCAAGGTGACGAATATAATTGTAATAATGATGGGAAGCTGGGCGTAAAGATGGGCAATGAAACTGGCAACCTTGTTTATTTTGATGCTGCTCTCACTGCCATCTTCATTTTTGGGAAGAACTGAAAATATCAAAGATTGGAGGAAGATTCAACACTATGATTTTTACAGTTTTCAGCTAACTAACTACAATTGGTTTATTCGTTAAAACTAGGTCAAATTATTCGTAACGGTTAATTTAAAGAAATATCGATTCTGCCGCTTCAAAACTTGTATTTAATTATGATTACAGTAAGATTAAAGTTGTTTGGGGCGATTAGCAAATTCAGTAATTTTGAGTTTATAAAAAATATGCATTTATCTAATAAAAATTTGCCGATCACACTCGCCCCACCCGACCACACTGACCCCGGTCGACCCTACACATTTCTGAATTTTTGAATTCGCGCCAATATGACGCCATTATGATGATTTTAAGATCCTCTATTTGGGCTGGGAAAAGTTTTGAAATTACCAACACGCACTCAAATTCGCGTATTTTTGAAAACGCCAAAATACGGGTCCACTTATTTTTGGGGGTGAACAGATTAAAATTATTCGCATTAAGATCGCACATGAACACTTCACGGCCTCGCACGGTTAGTAGCGCTGACAGCTACAGGGGTAAAATGTATTTGGCGTCTGGCATAACCAATTTGACCATGTTTTAAATGCATTTAATATAAATAAGCAATTCAAAAGAGGCAAGGCTTACCTTCTGACAAATTTAGAAACATATTGAAGGATCTGCTAGTTTCATCAACAGCACATTTATCCCACAAAAAAATCAAAGGTAGGATTACTACCCCGAGGCCAGTATATATAAGCCCTACGGCACCATAAATGCTGATAACACTAATAGGAATTTCTTTTCCCAAGAATTTAATTCCGAACAATAGGATGCAGAAATATTGCACAAGAATTAGCATTGTTGGAAAAATAATGGATAGAAGAGCGATGCCGATTTTTATCCAGAATTTGAAATATGGATAAAATTCAAAATTCAGGGACAACCTGTTCCTCTTGTAATTCCAGTGGAACGGACATTTCCCAAATAATCTCGATTTCTCAATTATTTCCGTGTAAATAAGGAAAACTCCGAAGAATTCCGTTATTTGTGGGGAATGTGGGGGCATTTTGCGATTATAGTTTCTTCAATGCTTTTTAATTTTTTTATTAAGACTTTTTTGATTTGATTACTATATGCTTTTACTCAAAGATCAAACACATATCTACTTTACCTACACGTGCGTATCTAAAGTTAAGTACATACACGAGCTCTAAATACTTATTAGTTTCAGCATTAAAAAACGATCCAATTTCTATTAAATCGATAAGCCTGCCCGGAATTAGTAGAATTTTTTATTACATCGTAATAAATTGGACAAGCTTAAAAAATATTACGACTTAAAAAAATAAGTTGGTTCGCTGATTGGAAAATATTGTGGAAATTAAGTTGTGGAAAAACAATTAATTATGTAGTATTGATTGTTGATCAGCGGACGGCGGAGGTATCTAGGTTCCAATCCTCCAGTAAATTGATGTATGATGTTTTCTATATTTGTGGAAATAATAATTCGTTCCACATATCTGCGCTCGCCGTACGATGGACAGGGATCATCAAGCTTTGATGTATTTATGTTGTATATGATCCGGTATATGAATGCCAGAACGGCCCTTTAAATTAAATTCAGACATACCGGCCACACACTTGCATTTAGATCCACTAATTACACGCCGACCTCTATTTTGGTTCATGGAATTCAGTCCGGTCTTTGGTATGGCAATACAAAAGATTTTTTCATTTAAGGTCATAAGTACACATATTTAAAACTTGGATGCTCACGATGAATTAATAAATTAATGTAATATCGCATATCATTAAACAATTCAGTCATCCACAACTGGGGAGTGGTATTAATGGTAACTGTATATATAATCTTATTTCTAGCCTAGTTTAAAATAGGAAAGCTGTTTATGAATATATTTATTTACATACAGTTCAAAATATAATGCAAACCCTCTAAAATTAATTTAATGGTCAAGCGAATTTCCAGGAACTGCCAGAATAAGTGAGACCGTGTAATACAACACCGTAGATCGATACTCTATCTTGAAATTTTTCTTGATTGGATACGATCTGCCACCAAGGATGATATGATATCCTAAAATTGGTGCCGCTCTCAACCTACGATACATCATTGAAGTCCTTGCCGTGCATTTCCTTTTCATGTGGTGTAAACAAGTTTCGAAATCCTGATACGTTTGAGAAACAATGTTTATAATTTGAATTATTGTTATCTCGAGGACGACCGCCATGTACGGAATCATCCAGCTTGTAGCGAGCGGAACGATGTTGAACAATATGATCGCTGCGTAGTTTAAGATCACCTGTAACAATTAGAATCATTATGAATAATCCAGGTAACCTAGCGCAGCAAACAAACTTCGAATAATTCGAACATTTTTCGAAGTTTGGTTCCACCAATTGCAAAAGTTATCTTTTATGAAATTTTAAAAGTGTATACGTATATTTAATTGCGGTATTCATCACGAGTTCTTATCACTAGAAATGTTAGCAAAAGTTCACAACCTTGCAAAAATTGACTTGGACAATTATTTGCGAAATTTTGCATCTCCTAAGCTTAAAATATATTTTGCGAATTGAACATGCGAACTTGTGATGAATAATCCAAGAAAAATTTTTGTATGTTTTCATAATCCACCACATTACTAAGATCTACGATCTTATATAGTGGTTATCGTGAATACAAAAGCTTTGCAAATATTTAAATTGGGATTGCCCAAGTCTAAAATATTCCCGCAAAATTTACCTGCATTATAAATCCCACCGCTACCATCACCGTGAGTATCGGTGTTGCCCAATGTCTCCTGTGATTATGCAGGATTGCAATCTGTCCGTAAAAATGCATCCCTCCGAGATTGCTTCGTCGCGCGATACTCATCCACATGGTCATCTCCCTTTTCACCGCGTTAATTACGAACAGTTCTAAAAAAATTGGAATTATTATGAGTCGGCAGATTTCCGTGCACGAAGTTAAGAAAAGAATAAGCCGGAACAAGATGATGCTGCCGCCGTGAAGTGAAAGTGTCCATGGAGGGAGAAAGTAGTAGAGGGGGTCCATGTTAAACGTAAGAAAAATAATTGTAATAATGATGGGAAGCTTGGTGTATAGGTAGGCTAAAAAATTCGCAACTTTGTTTATTTTGAGGCTGATGTTACCCCCATTCTCATGTTTGGGACGAACTAAAAAATAAAAAATAAATTATATTAGAAAATGTAGTAAGTACTTTAAATCGAAGTTTTATTTTTAGAATTAGTGAATTTATTATTAATTTATAAAAATCAAGCTAAACTTTCTAAATTTACTAGGCAATTAGCAAAATACACGATTTACGACAATTAAGTGAAAACCACATATTGTCGCCTTAATTCTAAAATGTGCAATGTGCACCGAATAAACATATGTTTTGGATGCACATTGCACGTTTTAAAATTAAGAGAGACTGCACTTTGAACCTTTTAGAATTAAACCGGCTTTATCTTAACTTTAACGTAGCTTACCTTCGGACAAACTTAGAAAGATTTTGAACGACCTGTCAATTTCATCAACGGCATATCTATCCCACAAAACAATTATTGGCATAAGTATAACCACGACACCGATCAGTAGAAGGATGACACTGCTGTAAATGCTGATAACACCCAAGGGTACTTCCTCTTTCTCCCCCGCGGACAATTTACTGTTCAAATATCTCAGTAAAACTGTAACAGTTGGGATTATTACGGATAAAATAGCTATGCCGATCTTTATCCAAAATTTGCAATAGGGAAAAAATCTAGAATCCACGGTCAGCCTGTTCCCATCATAATTCCAGTGGAAAGGACATTTCCCAAATAATCTCGATTTTTCAATTATTTCCGTGTAAGCAATGAAAACTCCGAAGAATTCGGTCACCTCGGGCGAACTTGGGGGCATTATGAGAGAAAAATTATGTTTCTTAAAATGTTTTTGATACCGGATATTTTGTAAGGAAATGAATGTTTGTTTGACAGGAATAGGCAGTAAAATAACTAAACTTATGAAGTTATACATGTTTTAACTAACGGCGCACGAGTCCTAAATATTTTACTAGTTTTAGATTACTTTTATTATAAATCGATAAGGCTGTAAGTAATTAAGGGCGTATATCTATATCTTATCTAGATACTTATGGTCAAAGTCAAACTTAAAAAATAAGTGGGATATGTTGTAAATAAGTAAATATTTTGCATAAAATTGTTACCGAAGTAAACTAAAATATTTATAAAGCAAGGTTTCGCTGGCATCAATTAGGTGGAAAAAGTGCCTGGCAAAAAGTGGTTTTTGCCACTTTATTACACTAGAATATTTGTCTGAAAGTGGCAAAAAGTCTTTGGGGCGAAGTTAGATTCCCGCTAAATTAAATATTTAAAAAAATTCGTTAGAAATTTTAATTTTCTTGCTTTTCGATTTATTATTTTACTCTAATAGTTGTTTTCAGCCCGATTTCCTGTTCAATCTTCAAAAAACTCATCATATAACTAATGGCCCAGTGTTGTGTGTGTGTGTGTGTCTGTGTGCTTTTTTAGACTGAGCGCTTCACTCAATGACTGTCTCAAGTCACCCATACCTCCATGTAATTTTTACATAATTTTTACACTAATGCAGTGTAATGTGGGCACGCCCCCTCGGTGTCGCCACGCCAAGTATGACCTGGGCACGCCCCCTCGGCATCGTCACGTGATTTATGACCTGGGCACACCCCTTCGGCATCGTCACGTGATTTATGACCTGGCCACACCCCCAGAATGTCGCTACATGACCTCTGATCTCGCTACACCCCCAGAGTGTCGCCACGTGATCTCTGACCTCGCCACACCCCCAGAGTGTCGCCACGTGATCTCTGACCTGGCCACAACCCCAGAGTGTCGCCACGTGATCTCTGACCTAGCCACACCCCCAGAGTGTCGCCACGTGATCTCTGACCTCGCCACACCCCCAGATTGTCGCCACGTGATCTCTGACCTCGCCACACCCCAGAGTGTCGCCACGTGATCTCTGACCTCGCCACCCCCCAGAGTGTCTCTATATGACCTCTGACCTCGCCACACCCCCAGAGTGTCACTATATGACCTCTGACCTCGCCACACCCCCAGAGTGTCACTAATATCTGATCTCGCCACACCCCCAGAGTGTCGCCACGTGACCTCTGTCCTCGCCACACCCCCAGAGTGTCGCCACATGATGCCGTGGTATCGCCTCATAATATGCGACACCCCAAGTGTGTCGCTTAGTTCAAGTCAACAAGTTTTGCATAGCAACGTTTGGAATAAGTTTTCCAGACGTTTGGTATCAGTAATACTAATTTCCCCGTGCAGTGTGTCTGTTTGTCTGTCTGCGAATTTAAACTGTACGCTTCACTCAATGACTGTCTCATGATACCTATGCTTCCATGTTATTAGGATTTTGTAACTGACGAAAGTACATACATTATGTCGCCACATGACCTAGACACACCCCCTGAGTTAAGCCACGTGATCTCTTATCTTGGCACACCCCCTGAGTGTCGACACGTAATCTCTGACCTTTACATACCAACCGAGTGCCGCCACTTGACTTCTTACTTCGGCACACCCCAGTGTCGCCACTTTACCTCTCAGAAAACCACACCCAGTGTCGCCACGTGATCCTTAACCTCGGCACCCTTGGTTTGTCGCCATGTGACATTTCATTTTATGTAATACAAGTCGATTGCTAAACGTGGCTGGCGTTTTGTATACGTTTTCTATACGTTTAATTTGATTGGCAAGAAGCCAATTGTAACGCTCCAAAATTGAAAAAAACGTTTGCCAATATTCCTGGCTTCCTATCTTGCAATGTTAATTTAGCATCAGTAAAGCTAAAATCCCTGTGGACTCTGTCAGTCTGTAATTTTGAAGCTTCCGCTTCACTCAATTGAATATTTGGTATATGGTTGAAACTGATTCCTGGCTCTAACATTCCTCATATTTTTTTATCTGTGCCCGCTAGACGGGCACCAAAGACTAGTTCTTTATAAAACGTTAACATGAGGCTATGTTACAAGTCGCTCCGTCCGACTTTATGCCATTTTATGCCACTTTTAGACTTTCTACCACTTTAGGCCAGTGTCCGGCAAAATTACCCAAGAGCCGTTAAAAACGAAACCCTGATCTAAAGCGCATCGATTGTTGATTAGAGGTGGATGGGGAAGAAGACACGTATTTATTTTTCAAGTCAACTTCTTTTGTATATCTGGAATTTTACGTAACAAAATTTATTAAATTATCAAGTCGAAAATAAATGCGCATTTTTGTTGACATACAAAATATTTTAGAGGTTACGAATAAATAAATAATTTCAACTATGTCGCAACATGCCCAAGGCTATGGTCTGTCCAGAAATAATAGACGCCTGGGCGTTAAATTAGTGTAGCTTTTGCAATTATGAACCGATTTTCAAAATTAAAAATGTTTTGGAAACCTGTGGGCATGTAGGATCCACCCCTTTGCAAGCAAGTGCCACCCGCCACCCCCACTCGGAGCCACACCCCTTCAAAACCTAAATTGGCGTCTAGAATCTTCGTTTTATTTTATTGGGTGTCCTCGGAAAGCATATGAAATAGGCCAACCAGCCCCACAGGCCTTAAAATTCATTACCCCCAGCCACACCCACTATAAACCACACCCCCTAGGTTTGGTTTTTTGTTTATTTTCCAACCCATTGAGTTGGGTAGCATTCGAAAACTATGGAGCTAATAATCTTAAAAACACCAAAACCAACCTTTTATGTCACACCCACCTTCCGCCACACCCCCTTCAAACAAACCAAAAAACTTTGGATTACTAGGTACCCTATCAAGTGGGGTATCGTTCAAAATGTCTATACCGCAGCAACTCAGTGACACAAAAATAAATGACATTGACCACTCCCACCGGCTGCCACACCCCATATGTGATGGAAATTGCAAGAATGGTAATATCCCATCGAGTGAGGTGTTATTCGAAAGGTATGTGCCGAAGTAGCTCGGCAACAAATAAAGCATTACGTTAGACCGTAAATACCTATCGCCACACCCCCAATGTGGGTGTGCCCACTTTGTAAAAATTGAGGTTTAACATAAGCATGTCATGTGACATATCAAATTTTTCAGGCTGAGAAGAGCTTCCCACCAGGAAATTGAATTTCGAAAAATAACCACACCCCAAGGGGTGTGCCCTAATATAATTATATTTCAATCAAACTACATTGTGTGACGTATCAAATTGTTCATGGTGGGAACAGTGATATAGCGATAGCTTAAGTTTCCAAAAATAACCACACCCCTTTTAATTGTGACACAAAAGTTTAGAATTTGATTCAAATATTGCAAGCAACATATTAATTTCATCAAGGTATCTTAGATATTATTATAATGGTGACCAATTTTGAGAAACCTTAAGGGTCTCATGGGTGTCACTATTGACCACACCCCTTTTTAGTTAATCTGAGACTGATCAAAATATTGATCAGACCCTGGGGTGTGGTTATTTTTCGAAATTCAATTTCCTGGTGGGAAGCTCTTCTCAGCCGGAAAAATTTGATATGTCGCATGACATGCTTATGTTAAACCTCAATGTTTACAAAGTGGGAACACCCACACCCCATTGGAGGTGTGGCGATGGATTTTTACGGTCAAACGTAATGCTTTATTTGTTGCCGAGCTAATTCGGCACATACCTTTCGAATAACACCTCACTCGATGGGATATTACCATTCTGACAATTTCCATCACATATGGGGTGTGGCAGCCGGTGGGAGTGGTCAATGTCGTTTATTTTTGTGTCACTGAGTTGCTGTGGTATAGACCTTTTGAACGATACCCCACTTGATAGGGTACCTAGTAATCCAAAGTTTTTGGTTTGTTTGAAGGGGGTGTGACGGAAGGTGGATGTGACATAAAAGGTTGGTTTTGGTGTTTTTAAGATTATTAGCTCCATAGTTTTCGAATGATACCCAACTCAATGGGTTGGGAAATAAACAAAAAACCAAACCTAGGGGGTGTGGTTTATGGTGGGTGTGGCTGGGGGTAGTGAATTTTGAGGCCTGTGGGGCTGGTTGGCCTATCTCATATGCTTTCCGAGGACACCCAATAAAATAAAACGAAGATTCTAGGCGCCAATTTAGGTTTTGAAGAGGTGTGGCTCCGAGTGGGGGTGGCGGGTGGCACTTGCTTGCAAAGGGGTGGATCCTACATGCCCACAGGTTTCCAAAACATTTTTAATTTTGAAAATCGGTTCAGAATTGCAAAAGCTACACTAATTTAACGCCCAGGCGTCTATTATTTCTGGACAGACCATAGATGTAGAAGATGCAAAAATTATGTAATTTTATCCCAATCTAAAAAAATTATGTTGGTTAAAACGCTGACGATTATTTTGTTTGAGGGAACGATTTCAATATGTGCTAGACAAAATACGTAAAATACTTAACGTTTAAACATTTCCAGCTACAAACACGAACTCTACATATTTACTTTAGAAATTTCAGTTTACATAAATATTTATCAATTAATTAAATCGATAAGTTTGATAAGTTTAGCAAGTTAAAGAGTAATATTAAAACTTAAAATTAACTTAGTTTATTAATTGGAAAATGCTTTGGTAAGTAAGTTTTGGAGAAAGCCTTTTGCAAAATCGCTTATTTAACTATTGTTCGTTTTATTAACGAAAAACAATTTAGCAACCATCTGTCTGTATTACATTATGTATTTATTTATCTAATAATGCTAATAATATTCGTAAAATCAATCCTTGTTTAATTAAATAAACAGAAGAAAAGTAATTGAATGACTAAACTTCGGTGAAGTTTGTGTATTGATCACAAATTGTACTTTATTAGTTTCAACTCAAGCATTCATTAAATCAATAAGCTTCATGAGACTAGAAGTAATATCATGAATGAAAAATAAGTCAAGTTAAATAATTAAGGTGGATTAATTGATGGTTGATATATCCTCGAGTTACTGATTCATTAGTGGAGGGCGTAATCTAAGTAGGAGGCAAGTGGAGGCTGAGAGAAATGGCGGTTAGGATAACGGAAAACACAATTCGAGGATTATCATGGTCGGACCAAATTCTGTTTAACACATGTACAGAACACGTGTTCAGGTGTTCGATTAAGTGGTGAGACACGTAAGAGCTTTTTTAATAAAAACAGTAAACTGCTAGCCTTACCTGATGTGCTCCAAACCTTTGCTGTATATCCGGTATTGTGTGCTATTTTCGCTAGATTGGTGTTAGGCCCCCATTTTTAAGGAGAGAAATGGAGGAAAGGATAAAAATACGTCATTGCCCTAGAACATATGGGGGTATAGAAAGCTGACTATCCAACCAATTAAGTAAGTAGCGTTATACAGAGAGCGAGTTGTTCGTATTTGCCCACTTTGATAAATTTAATTACCTTATCTGAATTGACGATGGAAGTCTTTAGTTTGTTCGATATGAGAGCCACATAGTTTGACTATAAGTCGGCACTTTCGCTTCCAAGATATCATCACTCGTTCGATCATGGCACGGTCAACTTTAGACCACTCTTTTTTATTTCTTTCCAGAACTCGTCAAACTTTAATAATTCGCCGTTTAAATCATTTTCTTTTGAGGTATCCGAAGCCGAAAAAGTTCATTTGTGAAGCTTAACCTTAGGACTTAACCATTATCTGGCTATTTTCTAGGATAATTATTACTATCTTTTGTTTGATCTCTCCAGCGTAGGTGACGACTTTCGAGTGGTGCAAGAAATTGTTGCATCACGAAAACGGTGTTTATTTCTCTTGACGAGGTCAAATCGTTTCAAAATTGGACTTACTGTATACTTTGAGACATTGACCCTACTGGCCATATCACGTTTAGGGTGGGGATTCTTCTTGGAGGTCATAATTTTGACCTTTCTTACCATGGCTGTGATGACCTTCCGTTTGCGAACTTTAACAATTGGTGGTGGAAGTCCCCTGTGCTGGATTTTTTCGTAAAATGCCAACGTTATTAATAATATTGGACACTGACCTCCGAGAATTTTTAAACGCTGCACTACGACCCTGGAGGTCAATATCTCACCGGAAAGTGTTTTAACCGTACCCTCCACTTCGGGGGGGTTTTCTTGGGCATTGCTACACTTATGTACAAATAAAAAATATGTTTCGAAGGATGAAGGTTTCCTTATGTTTAACAATTTTTTTCAAAAATTTCCCGCCAAAAATAAGCGAGATATAAATTTATGAACTTGGGCAAATACGAGCAACTCATACTGTATCATAACAAAGAAATTCGAAATTCAAATGAATTTTTTATTCAAATATTCATTTTCTATTTGAATTTAACATTTCGAATTTTCATTTCAAATTAGATTCAAAACTAACATCTTGTTTTTTTGTTTGTTTGTTTGCCTTTATTTCACGTGTCATTCATCCTATCAGTACAAAATTAGACTGGTCTTCCTAGGGTGACACGACTGACACCACTATCATAAACTTATGCTTATTAATTGATATAATATTAACTTAACTAAACTAATCTATACAAACTAGCACCTTTTTTCAATTAGCCACTGATTTACTGATTTTCTGAAATTAACATTTTTAGCCCGAACCAAGGGCTTATGTACTCGTCGTGTCTGTCTGTCTGTCTTTCGATAACTTTAGAATGAGTTGACCGATTTGGATGAAATTTGGTAGAAACATGTATCTCAGCAATGCAACAACCGAGTTCGAAGATGGGATTGATCAAAAAAGATTTGGACCGGTGGGGGTCATATTAGTGGTGGGGGAATTTTGCACCAAAATTTCAAACTAGTCGTAGAAAGCTGAAATTTGGCGCAGAGGTTCCTGATGGTTTCTAATGAAATAATATGAAGTAAAATTGGAAAAATTTTCACCCGGAGGTACCCTAGGGGGTGACCCCACCGAATTTGAAATATTGATCTAGAAGCCTGAAATTTGGCACGTAGGCCTCTGATGGCTTCTAATGAAAGAAGATGAAGTGAAATTTGGAAAATTTTATCTTGGAGGTACCCTAATAGGTGACCACCACCGATTTTGAAAAATTGTCCAATAATAATGAAATTTGGCACAGATCTAATGGCTAATGGCTTATGGTGAAAAATGGTCACGTCATATTCTAAAAAAATTATCTGAATCGACACTGTAGGGTGACCCACACCGATTTTCAAATTTTGTCCTGGATGCTTGAAATTTAGTGCATAGATCTTGGATGGCTTGTAATGAAGGATTGTTAGGTGAAAGTAATAAAATTTTCTCCTAGAGGTACCCTATGGTGACCCCCACCGATTTTTAAATATAATCCTAGAAACTTGAAATCGTGTTGTATAATCGGACAAATGCCTTGGTTCGGGCTATGCAAAGCTGTACTGAGAGGTTTTATCACTAATGTCACAAAGGTCTCTTGGGAGCGAGTTCCATATTCTTGACGCAGAGTAACCAAAAGAGTTTTCGAATATGGACGTGCAATGTGCTTGAACTTTACAAATATTGACATTCCTAGTCGTCATATTAAAAGTATTACTAGGAGGGATGAACAATTGAGACAGATACGGAACTTTACAACCGAACTTTCTAGTTTTATAAATAAACCACACAGAGAAAAATTGAAATCGTTCTGCGACCGTTAACAAGTTATGTTTTTCTAACAGCATGGAAAAATCTATAGATTTGAAAACCTTATCACACTCTCTTCTTGCTTTTTTGACTTCTTCAAAAGATAAATCTGCCCGCTTGTGCTTATACTTTGCAGATTTACGATAATAATATGTAGCCAAAATATTACGTGTAACTTTTTGCAAAAGGTCAAATTCATTTCGTCGGGAGGCACCCCAAATGGTCAGACTATAGTCTATAACCGAATTAATATAAGCGTTAATTAATAACATCAACATGTGAGGTGTAATAATTCTACGGAGTTTACAAATTAAGCCAGCATTTACGCTAATTTTCTTATAAACATGATCAAAATGACATTTAAAAGTTAAATATTCATCAAGATATAGGCCCAAATACTTAAATGTTGAAACTCGTTCGATTATATTATTGTCTACAACAATCTCAGCCACATCGCGGTCAAATTTTCGACCTGGTTTACTAAAAATTATGTAAACTTAAATACCATTTATACGGTGTTTAAACCAATTTCGAGGAATCGCCAAGATAAGTGAGACCGTATAATACATCACCGCAGATCGATACTCCACCTTGAAGTCTTTCCTTATAGGGTAAGATCTTCCTCCGAGGATGATACACAATCCTAATATTGGCAACGATCTCAATCTCCGATACAAAATCGATCTCCTTGAAGTACAATTTCTTCTCATAATTTTAAGATTTTCATCGAACTGTTGAAACGTTTCTGCAGCAATGTCCACGATTTGCTGGACAGTTATCCCCACAATTACGGCAACGTATGGAACCACCCAGTACGCGGCGACAGGAACAATCCCAAACATTGTGATGGTCGCATAGTTGAACATCACCTACATCCATATGCAAATTATATTAATTTAATCCAAATGTGAAACTTTCGCTTGGTTAAAATCACCCTGGACAGGACATTGTCCAAAAGTGATTTTGGACACCAATATTGAGGTGTCCAAAATGTACAAAAGTGTCCAAAATAGAAATGGGGAAAAGTGATTCCATGGGAATTAAAGACCACATTGCCCCATTGAACACTGTTGGACATGGCCCTTTTGCACGCTCTTGGACACTGGCCATGTCCAAAATACTTTTGGACGTCAAAAACGAAACACTGTTTTCTAAATTCGTTTCTATATCTTTTCTGAAAATTTACCTGGAGCATAAATCCCACCGTCGTAATAAGTGTAAGCATCCCCGTTGCCCACAGCCTCCTGAAATTGTACAATATTGCAAACTGTCGGTAAAACAGCATCCCTCCGAGATTACTCCGTCCAGCGATATTTCTGCACATGTGCATCTCCCTTTTTACTACGTTGACTTGAAATAGTGCTAAAAATATTGCAATCACGGCCAGTCTACATGCTTCTATTCCCGCTATTAAAAATAGGACGAATCGTAGGAAAATGATGATGCAACCGCGAAGTGAAAACGACACAGGCGGAATAACGTAGTAGAAGGGATCCAGATTAACCGAAATGAATATAATGGTAACCATGATGGGTAGCTTGGTGTAAAGTTGAGCCACGAAAACAGCAATTTGATTAATTGTCGAGGTTATCTCAGATCCATTTTCCTTCGAGGGACACACTAGGAAATTTAAGATTTTGTTTAAGATTATAAGAAAATCGCAAAAACCAGACCAAATTCTTTATTATAATTTAATTTTCAAGTTTAGATTCCTTAACTTTCAGCAAAAGTTAGGAATTTTGATTTCGTTTTAAATAAACCGCCATAATTAAAAACTTACCGCTCGACAATCTAATGAACATGTTGAACGACCTCTCAATTTCTTGAATCACAAAAACATTCCAGAGAACAAGTGTGGGCAGGATCATCACCACGACACCGATCACTATAACTATTGCGGCACCATAAAAGCTGATTACACCAAAGGGTAAAATATCATGTCGTCTTTTGATAAAGTATTGCCAAAGTAGTAATAACAATAGGATGGTTATGTCCGCAAAAGTTGTGGCGATTCTGAACCAAAATTTGTAATATGAGAAAAATTTTAAATCCATGGTCATTCTTTCCGTTTTGGAATTCCAGTGGAAGGGACAATTCCCGAATAATCTCGATTTTTCAATGATTTTCGTATAGATCAGAAAAACACCGAAGAATTCCGAGACATGGGGTGACATTTCGAATGTGTTAAGAAAAAATATTTTGTATGAGTTTCAAATGTAAAAGACCACAATTTTCTCGAAGATAAATATATCCCAAAATATGAACCTTTACACACTACTAAAGACGAGTTTTATTTATTGCGCTACTCTTGGCCCATGTAGCGTTAAAATATTCAAATATGCATTAAATCGATATTTCCCTACCGACTTAATAGAATCTTTTATCATACCTTAACAAAGTTGTTGGGGAGATTGGCAATATTCAAGTTTGGGATTATTAAATTTAATCGCATTGTAATGCACATTAATAAATAAAATTTAGTACTAATTATATTAATCTAGCTGATAAGCCCATCTTAATATCGGTCGTCCACAGATAACTACATACGTCTTCATACAAACTAACTCTCGTCTGCAAAATTGAATTTGTCAAATTCCATACAAATCGGTAACAGCGATCCGAAAGTAATTATTTCCTATATTTTGGAACCGAAAGGTTCCAAAGGTTTACATACATACTTTAATTTTGTAGGATATTTAATATTTCAATATTCATCAAATTGATTGATTTGGAATTCCATAAGTATATTTTTTTATGGAACGAAATTCAGAGAGAATCATTATTTGATTTTAGTAATATCCTGGAAAAGAAGACTGAATCAGAGGTTGATTGAATTTATTCATAGAATCAGATAAGGGATCAAATTTTAGCTCAGCGACGATATGTGCAACGTTTTTCATATTTTCAATTTTTTTACCATTTCACTTGTACATATAATCAATTTTCTGTCCATCGCAGTTATTTTCAGATAAATAATTCAGACGTGTTTCTGATAAATTACTTCTTTCGTGTTACCTAATATTGCATATATACATATATTGCAACTATCCATAGCATATGCATTTACATGAGATAAAATTCTTGCTGATAGGTTTGTGCTGGACATATATGTGAAATTAATGTGCAAACAATTTTGGACTTTCAATAGAAACAAAGAAATAGTTGATCTAATGTTAACCATCTAATGATCTAATGTTAATCTAAAGTTACCTTGAGATGTAACGAAACACTTAGCAGTCCTTGACAGGGCTTCCAGAAAACTGTGTACAACCCATACTAAAATTGTATCCATCGATTACAATTTCCTTATCTCTACAATACTGCTTATTTAGTATTTAATCCTGTTTGCGGGAATCGTCAAGATAAGTGAAACCGTGTAATACATCACCGCAGATCGATACTCTATCTTGAAATTTTTCCTGACAGGATACGCCCTTCCGCCAAGGATGATAAGAAATCCTAATATGGGCAACGACCTCATTCTCAGATAAAAAACTGATCTCGTCGAAGTACATTTTCTTCTCATGATTTTCAGATTCGCGTCAAACTCTTGATACGTTTGGGCAACCTGGTCCACAACTTGCTGAACAACTATTCCTATAATTACCGCAATGTAGGGAAGGACCCAGTAAGCGGCGAGCGGGACAACTTCAAACATTGTGATGGTTGCATAGTTGAATGCCACCTGTAAAAATTGAATTAATTTCGTTTATTACGGTATTTACAATTATAAATAATTGCACATAAAAATTGCAATCGCTACGACTAAATCGAACTATTTGCAGTTAGGGTTGTACCGCTCCCCGCTCCCTGGGAATTTTGGGAGTTTTTAAACTCCCTAAACTCCCAAAACTCCGGGAATTTATATTTATTCCCCCATACATCCAATGTTAAAAACAAACCCCGTCGGAGTAAATGCCCTTGGAATATTCCCAAAACTCCGGAAATATATTATCGCTCTCAGGGAGTCGTACAATCCTAATTGCAGTACAATAAAAAACTTATTTGACCAAAGATTCGCGTATACAATACTTATGTGGGTATCTATTATGAATCTGTAAATTAATTAATTCAGCGCATAAATCTTCCAGAAAATTTACCTGCAATGTGAATCCCACCGTCGTAACAAGTGTCAGCATCCCCGTTGCCCACATTCTCCTGCAATTGTACAATATTGCAAAATGCCGATAAAATAAGATCCCTCCGAGATAACTTCTCCCTGCGATATGCATCCACATGTGCATCTCCCTTTTCACCACGTTGATGGCAAATAATGTGCAAAATAGTGTAATCACGACCAGTCTACATACTTCAGTTCCTGCTATTAAAAACAGAATGCTTCGTAATACGAAGATGCAGACGCCAGGCGAAAATGAAGTAATCGGAAGAATGTAGTAGAGGGGATCCATGTCACCCGAAACAAATATAAGGGTCGCTATGATGGGTAGCTTGGTGTAAAGTTGAGCGATGAAAACAGCAACTTTATTAATTGTCGTGGTTTTCTCACCCCCTTGTTTCTTCGAGGGGCAAACTAGCAAATTAAAAGTTTTTTTTAGGATTATGTAGAATTACAGGAAAATCGAAAAACCAGATCAAATTCTTTATCATAATTTGATTATCAAGTTTAGATCCCTTAACTCTCAGCCAGTGTTTCGCATGGTTAAAACCACCCTGGACAGGACAAGTGGTTTTGGACATCAAAACTGAGATGTCTAAAATGTCCAAGATAGAAATGTGGCAAAGTGACTCCATTGTGGCGCCACATTTCCCCGTTGGATACATTTGGACAAAATAGTTTTGGACGCTTTTGGACACTGGTCATGTCCAAAATAGTTTTCGACGTCCGAAACAAAGGACTGCTCCCAGCAAAAGGTGAAGAATTTGGCCTCGTTTTAATTTAATCCACACGATTAAAAACTCACCGCTCGACAATCTAATGAACATGTTGAACGATCTCTCAATTTCTTGCATTACATAAACATTCCAGAGAATAATTACGGGCAGGATAATCACCTTGACACCGATTAGTATAACTATTGCAGCACAGTAAAAGCTGATAGCACCATGTGGAATGATTTCATGCAATTCTTTGGTATAGTATCGGCCAAGAAGTGATAACGCTGGGATAACTGTGGTCAGAAAAGTAGTAGCGATTCTTGTCCAAAATTTATAATACGGGAAAAATTTAAAATCCACGGTCATTCTTTCCCTTTTCGAATTCCAGTGGAAAGGACAAATCCCGAATAATCTCGATTTTTCAATGATTTCCGTATAGATTAGAAAAACACCGAAGAATTCTGAAACCTGGGGTGACATTTTGTGTTTCTTAAGGAAACACTTATCACGCAAGTTTGCCATGTAAAAGACTACGATTGTCTGGAAGGGTAAGATAGGATACAAAATATGAACTTTTTAAGATACCAGTACTAACGAAGAGTTTTAAATATTGCACTACCTTTGCCTTATGTAGTGATCAAATATGCATTAAATCGATATTTTTTGATATTTCGACGACTTATTTAATAGAATTTTCTTATGTACAATGTCTGAAGAAAGTTGTTGCGGAGAAAGGCAATATTTAAATTGTGTTTTAAAATTGTATCGGCTTTATTAGATATATTTATAAGTAGGTTGCCGACGTAAATTGTTGGGTATACATACATAAATAAAGTTTAGCAAATAATTATATTAAATGTAGTACATAAGGCGAAAATACAGAAACAGGTTATAAATTTTCTTCTGTAATCTTCCATAAAAATTTTAAACTATATACAAATATTCATACGTACATGATATTTAGTATGTAAATACAAACTTAACAGACCTAAAAATATGGGGTAGAAATTGAATTTAAAATTGAATAAATTAATTGAAGTAATTTTTACGGAGATTTAAATACTTACGTCTGTTAATTATATTTTGCCACATTTCCAAATAAATTTGCAACTTCAGAAATATAAATGCGAAGTAAACGAAGAAAGAAAACCTTTAAAAAATTCCGAACTTTCAAATAAACATTCACAGTACTGCGAGCAGTGTTCCGGGTGGCATAAATTCAAGTGGTAATAACCAGTTTTAACCGGCCATTTTGGCCGGTCAAAATGCACATGGCTGACGGTCATAAGTGGTCAAAAGTGGCCAAAATGAAATATTCATTTTGTATTTTCTAATTTCGAAGAATGAATTGAACCAATATCTCTGGTAAATTTATAATTTCAAATCTAATACAATTAACTTACTCGTAGTGTACCGTCCCAATCTGCTACTCTTTCATTAATTTAATCAAATCAATCCTAATGGGAAAATAAAAATATAACTCTCCACTTCCGTCGTGTAGTTTTTTTTGTTGATACGAATTTAATTTAATTAAGCTTTAATTTAATTTAATTTTGTGTTTCGAGGTAATTTGGGCAGTATTTAGGCTTCTATAAGTTTTGACCAGCCACTTTTGACCACTAACCACTTATGACCACTTTTAGCCGGCCACTGGTCAAAAGGACTTTTGGCCATTAGAAACGGAACACTGACTGCGAGAGATTATTTTTTTAAACCCTGATAGATAAATAATGACAAAGCAGTAAGATTTAGAATCGCAAATACATTCTCTAATGAAGTCCAATATTATATAATAAAAATGTCATTACTTTTCTAGTACCGACTTATTTCGATTATTTTGCAAGTGTTTTATCTGTCATGAATTTGAGATCCATCGCATGTCTCGCAACTTGTAGAATGCGATATTTGCAAAAATCGATGTGAACATTTGTAATAAATATTTCCATGCTTTTTACGCCTTATATTTTAAAGAAATTATGTTTTATTTTATTACCGGACAAAATCATTATTCTTATCTTTAGTATATTCGCAGAGTATGTAAGTAATCATAAAATGACATAATCGATATGAAAAGCTAACTACGCAGGAGTCTTACAAATCGAAACCTAACCTTAAAAGTAAAAGAGTAAAAAAATCGCATGAAAAATATACTCAAAATTTATCTCAAAAATTTATTTCAAAAATATTTGTAGTACACTTACTCCAGATCTTTTTGGCTGGGAAGAGTCCCCAGGATCGAAGCTACATTTCCTCCCTGGGTGGCGTGGGATAAGCGTTGGAAGGAGAAGTACGAATACTTGCATTAGATAGACCCGTGTGGGCGTCACTCTTCCGTCACACTTCCTGGAGGAAGGATAGGCCCTCCTGTCCAAATAATCCGGATGTTTCCATGACAACTGGGACAAAGAGGATCCGGTTGAGGATAAACGCGTTTAAATTTCTTCTTATGCTTCTCGGCAGCGTCAGCAACGAGCGGTTCCCTGATGGAGAATGGTATGGGGGAGGTAGCTATGAGCGTAGGTGTCCACGCAGGTTAAGTCCCACACCAAAGACTTCCCTCAGGACCAAGAGTCATCCCATCCGGGTGTTTTCTGTCCTGGCGAGAGCAGCCCGGTGGTTCAAGGATGCTTGACACCTCCGCAGAACGAAGGGTTCTTATGATGACGTCATTATGCGGGGGCGTGTCGAGAAAAGTGTCCCGCGCTCTGTCTCCAAGGAACGAAGTGGTGCCTCGGGATGCCATCTGCTCTCCGCAACGGCACGTATGGGGATGGAAAATGTCATAGCCCAGCTGTTACGCAACCGCGACGCGGGAAGATTCGTCGAGGATAGTGCCAAGTTGCGGGGACGGTAAAGCATTTAGCCAAACCCCAGCGAGTGAGTTGCCAAGGGCTCGGAGGCTGCATCCTCGAGAGAGAGAGAGAGTAGGGAGATGAAAGCGATGATGCGGTTCAGAATTGGGCGATCCCACGAAGATTGAACGCCACGCTCCTCTTCCGGCGGGGTTCGGTGGGGCTGAAGGAGGCCCATTCTTCCACTCCAAACCGCGACGTCAGTGCCATGAAGGTAAACCGGAAGGAGAAGGCTCATGAGTAGCAGGGCACTGTGGACGCACGCTAAAAAGCACAGAATGGCCACATCTGCAGAATGCCTGACCCAGGCCACCATCCTTCATGGGCAAGGAGGACTGCATCCAGGCGGCTTCCACCACAGAGCAGTTGATGATCACCTCCTACGAGTCCCGCAAAGTCGCGTCGTAGTTGGTGAGGGCGTCCTGCTTTCTCCATGTAGGCTCGCAGTGAAGAAGGAAGATTAGGCGCAGGAGAGGGATGGACGCGCGCAGCAGGGAAAACGGGTGGGAGGAGAAGGATTAGAGGTGATTGGAAAAATTCGCCAGTTGCTTGGTCTTGGTCGCTATAACGGCCTCGTTAGCCTCATTGGTCAAGGGGGCTCCATGGAGGGTGGCTTTTCTGTTCCTCGCAGAAATTTTCAGATAAATAATTCAGACGTGCTTCTGATGGATTGCTTTTCGTCGGTGTTATCTGATATCGAATATTTTGCCACTAGCTTTAGTATATGAATTTAGATACATGAGATCAAATCTTTGCTGATAGGTTTGTTCTGGAAGATATGTGCAACTAATGTGCTGACAATTTTTAGATTTTCAGTAGAAACAAAGAGTTATTTGATTTAATGTTAATGTAAAGACGCAAACAAGGATTCCAGAAAACTGTTCACAGCCCAACAAAACAATAAAATGCTATCCATTATTGTTTTATTATTTGGTATTTAATTTAGTTTGATGGAATCGTCAAGATTAGTGAGACCGTGTAATACATAACCGCAGATCGATACTCTATTTTGAAATTTTTCCTGACAGGATACCCCCTTCCGCCAAGGATGATAAGAAATCCTAATATTGGCAACGATCTCAATCTCAGATAAAAAACTGATCTCGTCGAAGTACATTTTCTTCTCATTATTTTCAAATTTGCATCGAATTCTTGATACGTTTGGGCTGCCATGTCCACGATTTGGTGAACAGCTATTCCTATAATTAAAGCTATGCAGGGAAGAACCCAATACACAGCGAGCGGAACAACTTCAAACATTGTGATGGTTGCATAGTTGAATGTCACCTGTACAAATTACATAAGAAGGTAATTTAATAATTACGGGATTTAAAATTATAAATAATTGCAATCGCGTGACGACATCGAACTATTTGCAGTACATTAACACACTTATTATATTTTGACCAAAGATCCGCGTATTCAATAATTGTGTGCAGATCTTTTATAAATCTGTAAATTAATTTAATTCAGCACATAAATATTTACTAGATTTCTTCCTACATATTTCTTCTCATAAAGTTACCTGCATTATGAATCCCACCGTCGTAATTAGCGTGAGCATCGCCGTTGCCCACAGCCTCCTGAAATTGTACAATATTGCAAAATGCCGATAAAACAGCATCCCTCCGAGATTACTTCGTCCAGTGATATTCGTGAACATGTGCATCTCCCTTTTTACCACATTGATTACAAATAACACGCAAAATAGTGTAATCACGACCAGTCTACATAATTCAGTCATAGCGATTAGACATAGGATGCTTCGTAGCATGATAGAAGTAATCGGAAGAATGTAGTAGAGGGGATCCATGTTAACCGATATGAAACCTATGGTCAGTATGATAGGTAGCTTGGAGTAAACTTGAGCAACTAAAACAGCGATTTTGTTAACTGTCGTGGTTATCGCAACCCCATTTTCCTTCGAGGGACGAACTAGGAAATTAGAGGTTTTTTTAGGATTGTGTACAATCGAAGGAAAATCGAAAACCGAGATCAAATTCTGTATTAAACTTTTATTTTCAATCTTAGATTCGGATTGCAAGGTCGAAACTGCTAATTTTTTAATATGGCTGGATTACAAGGGTATCGAATTATGCAAATTATAGTGTTCGTTATCGTTTTGTCGAATTGCTTTTATCCCAATTACCATTTTGTAAGTTTTAATTACTCTAATTGCAACGGGATTTAAGGTTGGCAAAACGCCAACCGTATCCTGGTCCTTCTAGCATAGAATTTGTTCTCGTTATAAATCAACCGGTACAATTAAATACTTACCGCTCGACAATCTAATAAACATGTTGAACGATCTCTCAATTTCTTGCATTGCATAAACATTCCAGAGAATAATTACGGGCAGGATCATCACCACGACACCAATTAATACAACTATTGCGGCACTATAAAAGCTGATAACACCAAATGGAACGATGTCATTTAATTCTTTGGTATAATGTAGGCCAAGAAGTGATAACAATGGGATAATTATGGTCATAAAGGTTATGGCGATTCTTGTCCAAAATTTGTAGTATGGTATGAATTTAAAATCCATGATGATTCTTTGCCTCTCGGAATTCCAGTGGAAGGGGGAATTTCCGAATAATCTCGATTTTTCAATTATTTCCGTATAGAGGAGAAAAACACCGAAGAATTCGGAAACCTGGGGTGACATTTTGTGTTTCTTAAGGAAACACTTATCACGCAAGTTTGCCATGTAAAAGACTACGATTGTCTGGCAGGGTAAGGTAGGATACAAAATATGAACTTTTTAACATGTTTTAAATATTGCACTACCTTTACCCCATGTAGTAATCGAATATGCATTAAATCGATAGTTTTTGATATGGCGGAGACTTATTTAATAGAATTTTCTTAAGAAAGTTGTTGCGGAGAAAGGCAATATTTCAATTTGGCTAAATTTATTTAAAATTGTATTGCCAGCACAAATTGGGAGGTATGGAAATACATAAATAAATGAATTTTATATTATATTAAATGATGGACATAGTGGGGATATAAAAATGGTTTATCAAATTTCCAACTTCAGACATAAGTGCAAAGTAAACGACCAAAGAATTCTGAACTTTCAAATCAAAGTTAACAGAACTTTAAGAGATTATGTTTTTAATCCTGGTAGCTAAATAATGACAGAGCAAGATTCACAATCGCAAATCAATTCTCTAATGAAGTCGAATATTATAGAATACAAATTTCATTACTTTTCTATCTATGGTATGGATATTAAAATTAAAGACAATTTTGGTTCAGCTTGTAAATTTTGACATTGTTTGAAATTGTCAAATATTTTTAAAAGCTTTTGATCCGTGGTGTATAAAACCTTCAATAGCTTTTAAAATGTGAATTGAAGTGAGTAAAACGTTTTTAATTTTGAAAATCGGCCTAGAACTGGCGGAGATTTTGAACTTCAAAATTTACAATCTGAACCAAAACTGTCTTTAATTTTAATGTACGAACCATGGTGCGGTCTTATTTCTAATATTCTGCAAGTGGAGATGGATGAAAATCTATCATGAATTTGAGACCCATCGCACGTCTCGCAACTTGTAGAATTCGATATTTGCAAAATCGACGGGAACACTAGTAATAAATATTTCCATGCTTTTTCCACATTATATTTTAAAGAAATTATAGATATATCACACATTAAAATATAATGTTATAATGTTCAAATCTATATTATAAAAAACCCTTTATTTCATAGCTATAAAAAATTGCATCGTACTTACATAAAACTCTGAAAATAATTAAGATAGAAATTTACTGTCTCAAAAAAGCAATTTAATTAATTGATGAAAATTCATAAAGTAAATCAGCATACATTTACATACATACATATCTCAAGTGCTTTCAATAACTGGTCAATATTTCATCCCAAATTTAGTACCAAAAAGCCATTACTTAATTTTGAACAGGTATGTATGCACCTAATAACTTAGAGATGAAAAGCAATCACACTTTATTACTTTTCATTCATATTTTAGCATATTATTTAATTTATACATTTTTTATGACCTTCTGGACAATTAAGTTACTCTTTACCATCGATCTACAAGATTTTAAAGCCAACCCGGTGTCCAACAATACAAGAAAAGCTGTACGTTTTAAACTTCAAATTTCCAACTTATTTTTCAAAATGGGTCAAAATTCGAATCTAGAAATTTCATCTAATTCTCCAAAATATCGTTTCAAGTACGCTCCCTTGCCCATAATTAATATCACTTGGACCCATTTGGTCACAATTTACGGAATTTATTTAATCCTCTCGGGTCACATTTATTGGAAAACAATAATTTTTTCTTGGATTTACGGTTTCTGTGGACAAATCGGAGTACATGGGGGTGCACATAGATTATGGAGTCATAAAAGCTATAAAGCCAAACTTCCCCTCGTTTTGGTACTCGTTTGGTGGCAGACCATAAGTGGACAGGTAGATTGATAAGTGACTAATATTGCGAAATTAATTGCAAGTGTGATCTGGTAGTATTATTGCGAAAAAATTTTTAACAATACATATGTTAGTTTTTTTTTTTTAAATCGGCAACATGCATTCTAAAACAAATGGGGTATTCACGTCACCGTTCTAGCAAGCCTACGTATGACAACGACTGTAAATTTTGCCAAATATTTTTGCAACTTTACTACAAATATTTTTTGCACAACACCTCTAATAATTGTTTGGCGGAAAATTTAAATTATTCAATAAATACTTAGTAACTCTTTATTTATCAATTATAAAATTAAATTAAAATATTTTTATTTGATGCCATTCCAGAACTCGATCTATGAATGGGCCCGAGATCACAGGGTCCATCACGCCAACACAGAAACAGACGCGGACCCCCATAATGCAAAACGTGGCCTTTTCTTTTCCCACATTGGCTGGCTCATGGTTCGAAAACATGTCGATGTTATCGCAGCGGGGAAAAAGATGGACCTCTCTGACCTTGAGGATGACCCTGTCATCATGTTTCAATACAGACATTACAAAATTCTTGCGACAATTTTCACATTTGGGGGACCTATACTTTTCACATGGTACTTTTTTGGAGAGAGTTTGTTCAACAGTTGGGTCATGGTTGTTGTCCGGTACGTGCTGAGTCTTCATGGAACATTTCTGGTAAACTCGTGGGCCCATTGGTACGGGACGAGACCGTATGATAAGTAAGTTGCAATTAGAATTTCCCAAGTTTTTGTTATTTATTTTTTAAGGGAAAGTACCAACCAGGAAAGCAGGGTATGTGTAAGCGAGAGTAATTGCTTGTTAAAAGGATTCCAGGACAGTACATTCCCCACCTTTCATTCCGCCACATTTAGCAAAATCGTTCCAGTGGTTGACCGGTGGGGGTCAAATAGGTGATGGGGGTAATATGCCCCAAATTTTCAAAATAGTGATAGGAAGCTGAAATTTGGCACAAATTGGGATCTCTGATGACTTCTAATGAAAGAATATGAAGTGAAATTATAAAAAAATTCTTCTGGAGGTACCCTAAAGGGTGACCCACCGAGTTTGAAAAATTGTCTAATAAAGACGAAATTTGGCATAGGAGTCTTCAATGGCTTATAGTGACTTATTTCGACTTACTTCGAGTGTGGTGAATGGGAATGTGGAGGAATGAAATGTGTTGGGTATGAAATGTGGGGGAATGAAAGATGGGGAATGAACTGTCCGGACACCGTTGAAAGGTTATGTAGCGGAATTGTTATGCGGGCAATATCTAGGCTCTCAGATAAGAATTTCAGATAAGGATTTGATCTCGTTTCATTACGCAGACCATCTGTTAGGTCTCATAAAATGGATATTCTAGGATTTTTAAAATTTGTATTTTTCTTTCTAAATAGAAACATTAATCCATCGGAATCAATATTTACATCTGGTAAATTATTTATTATACATTGCTATTAATTTTCTGATAGTTTCGTTTTTTAATCTCCTAGTTTTTTCTGGCGGTGAAGGCTGGCACAATTACCACCATACGTTTCCCTGGGATTATAAGACTGGAGAACTTGGAGGTCATAGGTTCAGCACGACGACAATGTTTATAGATGCGTGTGCAAAATTGGGATTAGTTTATGGGAGAAAGTCCGTGTCTGGTGAAGTGGTCAAGAAGAGAATGCAGAGAACTGGGGATGGCTCCAGTTAATGGTCGTACATCATATTAATGATTTAATAATATGGTTAATTAAAAAATGTATATTGATTTAAGCAGAATAAATATTGTGCAATGAATTTGCATATCGGCTAAAATAAACCAAACACCTCGTTTATAACGCTTTTCGATTCTTTTGCGACGACAATATAAAGCAGATCTACATAATACTCTAATAATTTAATCTAATAATACATAATCAAATTAATTCGAAATACAATTATGCAACTATTTTATATTACTTGTATTTAAACGAGACTAAATTATGTTTTTATCGTTATGTTTTTCACGCTAAGCTAAATAATATTTAATATATATAATATAATTACTAATTTACTTGGTTCTGACCTAGAAAAAAACTAAATTAAACATATCTAATACAATTAAACCTTTTTGGTTTGTTCGTCTAAGTTTTTAATTAAATTTTAGAAATAGACTGCAGATAATTAAGTAAAATATTGCACGCTGAAATTGGACGAATTGGAGTAATGTCATCACATTTTCTGCGACGTAAGCTATGTAATTGTATTATTTTAATTGGAGTTGCACTAATTAAATTTTAAATATAAATACGTGCAAATTTTTGTTGAAATTCGAATTTATTACTATCTGTCTGTTAGGAAAAATATTAGATGAGGTGAAAAGTTTGAATTTTCTGACAATTAATGAAAAAATATGTACCATACGGTAGCAAGTTTAAATTTCCGTAAAATTATTTTTACAATTCTCACATCAAAATTTTAAAGTTTTAAAGTGGCTCTATAACGATTTTGATTGTTACATTTGTTGCACAAAGTAATTTTTTAAAGTAGGAAGCATGACTAAGTTCTTAATTTTTCTAAGAACCTCAATTCTACCAATTTATCTAAAATTTTTTTCCTTCGCTGAATCTCTATCCGAATCTAGATTCAAATTTATCATTACCCATCTAAAGTTTTCCTTGTTAACTAGCCCCATCCCTGTGCTGCTTGATACAGAGGGTGAGATTCCTAAATTTGTGGGACGTACGGCTAACTGGAAATATTTGTTGAAATGGTACTTTGATCTGGCAAATTTACTATTCCAAGTTGCCATTTGTATCAAGTGGCTGTGGAGCGAGATCTGTTTATTCAGTGTGACAAGTCTAGGGTGCCAAGATGCGGTTGAAACTTGGCAAGTCGTATTAGTCGTGTTTTTCGCACTACTCTATACCATCCTTTGGTTGTGGTTGGTTCATTCGGTGAGATCGTTTAATGAAATGTTGGCCTTACAAAATTTTTGGATGGTGGTGGATTACTGTGAAAATGAGAGATATCGTAAGTACACTGGAAACTATAGGTAATGAGGTAGAGAAATTTGGTGTGTACTAAATATTTTGGACTGTCCTCGACAATTGATTTGCGAAGTCGGATAAAATCGTTCATTTGATATGGTGAAATGGACGAAAGTATCAGATTAAAAAATTATGGTTAATAAAGTTTGCCGACAGTTTATATACAGCTAATTGCGCCTATTAACCAGGAAACAATTCAGAAAGCATTTGATCTCTCTTAAATTGGTAAATCGCAAATCATGCGAACCTGATTTACCACTTCACGCAGTACGGATTATGACAGCTAACAAACAAATTCCTTTACCTCTCTAATGTTCCCACTAAATATTGCAAAAAAAGTTTGTTAAACATGGATTTTTCTAGGTGACAGGGTTACTTTGAAAGACGTGTGCTTGATCACATTCTCATCAGCGGTACAGTTTACTGTCATCTTACCCTTGGCAATGGTTGCCTTAAGCATTTTTCAACCCTTCCTCCCCCCTCTGATTACAGGGATGGTGGGATCCGTGAACTGTAAATCGTGGGACGATGACGGAATCCAGCTCGGGTTATTGCCCAGGGTAGGACTTGGACTGTTGGCGGCGTATACGTGGCATTTTGTCCCGCTTTTTGGCGGGCCTGGAATAATTATGTTGATGGTGCACCCGACTCTGGTACAAGGGATTCTTCTCAAAGATGTTGAAAGGTTTGGGAAAATAGAGTTTGCAATCTTCAGAAAAAGTTTGACGGATTTTAGCAGATTTTGCAAAAACCTATGTTTCTAGTAGCCACCTAGCGGCGTATATCTTAACCATGTAATTTTGCTTGATGACGACTATTAAATTCATAAAATATCACAGAAATCACACAAACCGCAATAATAGCACGCTGATACTACTATGATTCTATTGTAGACTGATTAATACCGGACACACCCACAAAGTTCGAAAATATCGAATCGCTCAAATTCACGGACGTTTACATAACGAAACTTGGCGACACCCTTCTATGGCTCTGCTCGTGTGTGGCATCATCCTAGCCGAGGTGACCTGTCTTTACATGACACTTACATCGAGGGATGTCTTATCACCGCCAGGGTTCTTTATGTTTGCATTAATTGGTAACAATATGGTATTTGTGATCCATTATTACTTCAAACTTGTCTCCTACCCGGATATAAAATCGGACAAGTTGCGAAATACTTGGAAACAGAAGAAAGATAAGTGGGTTCGTGCTTATTTACGAAGCTGTCACCCTATCAAGTTGAGTTTGGGGGATGGAACGTTTTTCGATAAGATGACATCTCTGAAAATTTGGCAGTTTTGTATTGAGACATTGGTCGATATTTTACTGATATAGTCATACAGGGTTTGGATTTCCTGGTGTCAATTTGTCACCAATTGTGATAATTAAAAATCGCCAAATATACAATCGTGGGAGTCTCGTTAGTAACCACACGGTAATTAATTTACACCACGCTTGATAATTTTTTCGCAATATAAGTATACGTACATATGTATTTGTAGTTGAATTAATTAAGCCGGAATTAAATATCCACACACATATACATAATCGTCATTTTATAAATCAATTAAACTTTAATTAATAGCTATGCATGGATATTTATAAATATGTGTATAAATAGATATTAGTAAATATTGCTGCATAGTACTTCTGATAGTTTCGCTATAAGACGGACGACATGGCCACAATCGTA
Organism: Folsomia candida; assembly: GCF_002217175.1. Classification (NCBI taxonomy): domain Eukaryota; kingdom Metazoa; phylum Arthropoda; class Collembola; order Entomobryomorpha; family Isotomidae; genus Folsomia; species Folsomia candida. Next base: position 1,525,034 of record NW_019091221.1, on the reverse strand, counting down.
TAAACGTCTTAAGTATTAATAAATGAAGAATACAGAATATGTAGAATATTGATGTTAAAAAAGCTCAGTAAATAAATTCAAACTTTTCGGCAGTTAAAATAAAGATAAAGACTTAGACAAGTATATAAATATGCAATATTGAGATATTTTTGCGGCAATAATTCCACTATCCTAAAGGTGCGCAGGTATTCTTATTTAATTACTTACAATGCGAGGCCGTCAAATGTTCACCTCCGATCTTGATGGGACTAATTTTATTTTGTTCACCGCAAAAAATAAGCAGACCCATAATTTTGCGTTTTCGATAATGCTCGAATTTGAGCGCGTGGCGGGAATTTCAAACTTTTTTTCAGCCAAAATCACGAATTTTAAAATCTTCAGAACTTTTCAATTTTGGCGCGAATTAAAAAATCCAAAAACATGTATGTTCAGAATTACTTCCTTGAACTTGAAAAAATACTATTTTTCGAAATTTCGAAAATTTGACTTTTTGTGTAGGGTTTGATTTTCGAAAAATTGCAAAACTCAGAAAATTTCAAAATTTTCGAAATTTCGAAAAATATTATTTTTTCAAGTTCAAGGAAGTAATTCCGAACATACATGTTTTTGGATTTTTTAATTTGCGCCAAAATGGAAAAGTTCTGAGGATTTTAAATTCCGGGTTTTTGGCTGAAAAAAAGTTTGGAATTCCCGCCACGGGCTTAAATTCGAGCATTATCGAAAACGCAAAATTATGGATCGGCTTATTTTTTGGGGTGAACAAAATAAAATTAGTCCCATCAAGATCGGAGGTGAACACTACACGGCCTCGCATTGTTAGTGTTATGGAACGATTTAATAAATATTTGATAGTTACCGTATTAGTTTTTAGTCTTTCCAATAGTAATAATCTTTCCTTTATTGCATAGAGAAATATAAAACTCAGTAATTTAAATTTTCAAAATAAATTGGATCAAGATTTAATCAGTTGAGACTTGATAAAACTAAAATTTCATAAATTTAATATCTAAATATCCTGCAGACATACATACACAGTGTATGTATGTCTGCATAATGTTAGTAAGATATGTGTATTATACAGAAATACTCTTTAAATATTCCTCAGGATAATGTAGACAAAACGCTAAATTCGAGAACTATCTAAATAAGAATTTTAATTCTACAAACCGTAATTCTATAAATTTGTTTAAGTTTCGCAGTCAGGTAATGCCTTTACATCGGTCACCACGTTAAAAAACAAGTTTGCAAGTTAGCAAAAAAAATATTAAAATGGCCTGAAATCCGATTTGCGAAGATCTCGAAGATCGAAGGTTAATATTCAATTAGTCAAATATTTTTCGAAAATTGCGAGTATGCAAACTCGTGATGAATTCGCTAAAACCTCAATTTAACGTTTAAATCCAAGCACAGTTGCAGAAATATTAGAACAAAATTCCGTATTTTCCCAAATTTTAAAAATGTCTGACAAACTTATATCTTTTCTTGTGAACTCAACCGTATTAAAACTGCACTGGGTTGAATCCTTGTTTGAATCACGATTCAACTTTATCATTGCCCACTTAAAAATGGCCTTGATAACTAAACCAGCTCCCATCAGTTTAGATTCGCAACGAAAAATCCCACAATTAATAATCCAAGGGAAAAATTGGAAATCAATGTTAAAATTAAGTTTCGACCTAGCAAATTTATTTTTCCATTTCGCCACTTGTCTAAAATGGCTGTGGAGTGAGACATGTCTCTTTACTTCTGACCCAAGATGTAACTCTGACGATGAAGAAACCTGGAAAGTTGTCATGATGGTGTATTTCGCCTTGCTTTACTTATTCCTCTGGTACGGCATGATTCACTTGGTGAGATTTTCGAAAGAATTCGTCACCTTGTTGAATTTAGGAATAGTCGTAGACTACTGGGAAGATGAGAGGGAACGTAAGTTAATATTTTGGATGGTGCAAGGCTTGCGTATAAAACTAAATCAAATTATTGCTAAAAGATTTGATTTAAAAATTTGCATAAATTCTGACACGGAAGTTAATTATTATGAAGGCAGTGATAATTAAAATTCTGAGGGACACGTTGCCAATTTTTTGGAATTTATTGATTACGAAATCAATTTTGACACACGTACTTATTTAGAATTTTAAAATTCCAAAAAATTACAGCCGGAAAATTTCGATTATAAGATTTATACACGTTATAATTTTTTTTATTGGTATTTTTTACTGATAAGGTTGATTTGAGACTCGTATCAGAATTTAACTCATTTACCATGATGCTGGGAAATAATTTATTTAAAAAATTTGAAATTCCAGACAAATTCTCTCGGATCGGATTCTTGAAGTTAAAAAATATCGAATCGCCCAACTCCACGCTTCCGTGCATAACGAGACTTGGAAATCTCCATGCATGGCGGTACTTGTATGTGGGGTCATCTTAGGCGAGGTCGCCTGTCTCTATATGATTCTTACTTTATGGAAAGTTCTCCCTCTCCCAGGATTCTGCATTTTTGCACTGATCGGAGTCAATTTATTTTTCGTGATTCATTACTTCTTCAAACTTGTTTCATACCCTTATATAAAATCCAGCAAGTTGCAGGACACATGGAAACAACGGGAAGATAAGTGGGTTCGAGCTTATCTTCGAAGCTTGTACCCTATCAGGTTAAGTTTAGGGGATGGAACGTTCTTCGACAAGATGACATCAATCAAAATTTGGCAATTTTGTATTGATAAGCTGGTCACAATTTTGCTCCTTTAAAACATAATAATATTGTCAATATTTATAACATTTTTAATTTGTCGTTTTGATATACATAATTGATAGTTTCACTAAATTCCATAGTCCATATACAGGTTTCAAATATTTGATGAAAGTTTAAATTCAAAAAATTTAGTGCTACCGCTCCCAAATGTATATGGCGGAAGACATGACGACAATCGTATAAACGAATTGCCTAAATAATGAAGAATCGAATATTGACGTTTAAAAAGTCTAATAAATAAATTCGAATTTAGCCGCTGTAAAAATAAAAATGAAGCCTTAGACGAGTATGTATGTAATACATATTTTGACATTTTTGCAGCAATAACTCCGCTATCGTAAAGGTAAGCTGGTATTCAGGGTATTCCGACCCTGGGTTTTATTGGGTTTGGGTTTTTGGGTTTTTGGGTTTTAATGGGTTTTAATGGGTTACAAATTAATAAAACCCTATGGGTTTTACCATGTTAAATGGGTTTTATTTGGGTTTTATTTGGTTTTATTTGGGTTTTAATGGGTTTTATTCGAATTTTGCCAAGTTTTACCATAAAATTGAATTTTAAAAGTTAGAAAACCTTAGAAAGAGTGTTTATACTGCAAATGAGAAACTTTTTTCATTATTACAATTTTCATGTAAATTTGATAAAAATCGATTGTAGACTTTAAGCTTGACAAACTTGGTAAAAAAATAAAAAAAACTAAAACAACTTCGTACAGTTTATACATACTGAACAAGGAATTATATATGCTAACACTTAAATTTTCAAATAGTTAAAAACTATTTTTTGTTGAAATTCTTAATAAAACCCAATAAAACAAATTAAAACCCAAAAAACCCAAAAAACCCATTAAAACCCATTAAAACCCGTAGGTCGTAAATTTTTGAATAAAACCCTGGGTTTTTTCTACCCCTGGTATTCTTGTTGAATTACTTACAGTTGTGGAACGATTTAATAAATATTTGATTGTCCAAATAAATTGGATGAAGCATTTAATCAGTTAAGACTTCCTTGGAAAGACAAAAGTTTTCATTAATTTAGTAACTAATAAAACAAGTCTTACTATCATTGTGTAGATATACATACCTACACAAATACTCTTCAAATATTCCTCAACATAACGTAGCAGACAAAACGCTAGATCCGATAAATGTCTAAAAATTTGAATTCTACAAACCACAATTATATTAATTTGTTTTAATTATCACAGTCAGGTAACGACTCTCAATCGTTCGCCACGTTAAAAAACAAGTTAGCAAGTTAGCAAAAAAATATTAAATTGGCTTGAAATCCGATTTGCGAAGATTTCCAAGGTTAATATTTAGTTCGTCAAATATTTTTTTCAAAAATTGCGAGTATGCAAACTCGTAATGAATACGCTAAAACCTTGAATATGTAACTTATAAGTTCAACTACAGTTTTAGAAATATTAAAAAAAGTTCTTATTTTCCAAAATTTTAAAAATGTCTGACAAACTTATATCTTTTCTTGTGAACTTAACCGTATCAAACCTCCACTGGGTTGAATCCTTATTCGAATCACGGTTCAACTTTATCATTGCCCACTTAAAAATGGCCTTGATAACTAAACCGGCTCCCATTATTTTAGACTCGCAACGAAAAATCCCACAGGTAATCTTTGGGAAAAATTGGAAATCAATGTTAAAATTGAGTTTCGACATATCAAATTTATTTTTCCATTTCGCCACTTGTCTAAAATGGCTGTGGAGTGAGACATGTCTCTTTGCTTTCGACCAAAGATGTAACTCTGAGGATGCCAAAACCTGGAAGGTCGTCATGATGGTGTATTTCGCCTTCCTGTACTTAATCCTTTGGTACGGCCTGATTCATTTGACGAGACTTTCGAAAGAATTCGTCACCTTGGTGAATTTAGGAATAGTCGTAGACTACTGGGAAGATGAGAGGGAACGTAAGTTTATATTTTAGATGGCACAAGGTTTAAGTATAAAACTAGATCAAATTCTTGGTAAAACGTTTGTGGTAAAATTGTGCATAAATTCTGGAACGGAATTTAATTACTTATTATGATAGAAGAAACAATTCAAATTTTTAAGGGCACGTTGCGAATATGTTGGACAGTATTGATTATAGGTTAAATTTTAAGACCCTAATAATTTAAAAATTCCAAAAATTTACAGCCGGATAACATCGGTTATAAGTTTTGTACACATTATAATTTTTTAAATTGGTCGCGCCGTTCAAGAGATAGGGTAGATTTTAGAATCCGACCATAATCTACTCATACCTTAGATGTAGCACAATTTAAGGTTTACATCTTCTCAGGAGACAAATTTTGTTAATAGCTGAATTTAGGGATAGTTGTGGACTACTGGGAAGATGAGAGGGAACGTAAGTTTAAATTTTAGATGGTTTAAGGTTTAGGTATAAAACTGGATCATATTCTTTCTAGCAAGTTTGATTTACAAATTTGCAAAAATTGTGACACGGAAATTAATTATTATGATAGCAGTGACAATTAAGATTTTGAGGGACACGTTGCCAATTTTTTAGAGTTTATAGATTACGGGATCAATTTTAGGACACATATTTAGAATTTTAAAATTCCAAAAACTTACAGCAGGATTACTTCGGTTATGAGCTTTACACACGTTATAATTTTTTTTAATTGATCGCGCCGTTCAAGTGATAAGATTGATTTGAGACTACATAGGATAAGAATTTATTCAGATCAATTTCAAGGTTGTATGTTTTCAGGTGACAAATTTTGTTAATTATAATTTATATTCTGTCCAAGGTAAACGAGTCACATTGAAAGATTTCTACTTGGCGACGATGTCATACTCTATTCAGTTTGCTTTGATCACTATACCCGCGGGAATAATGACGTTGAGTGTACTGCAGCCATGCCTACCCCCTTTGGTGACAGGTATGGTGGGAATCTTCAAGTGCAGGGGGTGGAACGATGGCGAAAAAGAGATCGGATTCTTCGCCAGGGTCGGGTTTGGACTTTTGGGAGCGTACACGTGGTGCACTGTCTGCATGTTGACAGGACCTGCAATGATGATGACGCTGGTCCATCCGACAAAGGTGCAAGTAATTTTACTCGAAGATGTCGAAAGGTGAGAAAAGATTCTTACTTACAAATGTTATACGTAATTTTACGAAGAACGAAAAGTTGAAAATCTATTAGGTGTATTCAACATTTAGTCCGAATTCATGATGAAGTGTTCCGACTGTGATAATCACGGTTCTGTTGCTTGACGTGCTTTTTATGATTAGCACAATTTCTGATTATAATTTGATTTTAATGTTCGCCATCTAGCGATATTACATATTTTGAAAAATACGCCGATAAATGACGACAATTAAAATCGCAATAAATCATAAAAATTGCTATGTATAACTCAAAATTTAAAAATTCTAAAATTATAATCGCTACAAGTGGAAGGATTATCGTTAGAATAAGCTACAGTAATCTTAAGAAATTTGAATTGGTCAAAGCTAAAAAAGTTCGGAACCTATCTCGATGAAATTTTTTTTAAATAGTGTCTAGCAATTGGAGGATCCCTGTTGGCTTCGAAGATTAATTCATTCATTTTGGAAGTGACCGAGATTTGTAAGTTTTTAACATAACTGGCAGTAATTTTTAAATATATCGTATCCATATTGGCAAGGTGTTGCATATTTAAAGATCAACTAAGGCATTTTTGACGCCATATATTCTTGCCAATATCGAAAGTTTAAGTTTACAGAAATTTGTTCAGAAGAAGTGGTAAATTGTGCAGGTGGGTCTATATGCTCAATGATTGGAAAACTAAAATGTATACGCTGCGTATTATAAATACATAATTCTTCCTTTGTCGAATCCCTCCAGGATATGTCTCTATTCCCTTATGAACGAAAATATACGAAGTGTTCACCAAGTGTTAGATACTATCCTCAAAAAATGTAATCGAAGTAACTTTTTTTTCATTTTGACCATTTTAAATTTCTTAACATTACTGTACCCATTAGAATAACCACACCCTTGTCATCAAATATCGACGTGTTACCATGATGTTGGGAAATCGTAAATTTAAAAATTTTAAATTCCAGACAAATCCTCTCCGATCGGATCCCCGAAGTTCGAAAATATCGAATCGCCCAACTCCACGCTGCCCTGCATAACGAGACGTTGAAACCTCCTGGCATGGCGTTGCTTGTATGTGGCGTCATCGTAGGCGAGGTCGCCTGTCTCTATATGATTCTTACTTTATGGAAAGTTCTCCCTCTCCCTGGATTTTGCATTTTTGCACTGATAGGAATCAATTTATGTTTCGTTATTCATTATTTCTTCAAACTTGTTTCATACCCTTATATAAAATCCAGCAAGTTGCGGAATACATGGATACATCAGAAACATAGGTGGGTTCGTACTTATCTTCGAAGCTGCTATCCTATCAGGTTAAGTTTAGGGGATGGAACGTTCTTCGACAAGATGACATCAATTAAAATTTGGCAATTTTTGCATTGACAAGCTGGTTACAATTTTGCTACTTTAAAGAAACACGGATCAAGTAAACCTCTAGCATCATCATTTAAATAAATAGTTATACTGAATAACTTTACGTATTAATTAAATAACTCAATTTATTGTAGTGAAAAGTCAATGCACGTAATATTTTACAATAAAAAATTTAACTTTTCTTCATAAGGAATTAGGCAATCGATTTATCAAAGCAATTGTGCATTTATGGCCATGATTCTGAGAGGAATTTGATCTAGGTTAGTAGTTCAATAAGTTTTATTTGCATGAAAAGGAGTTCTGAGCATTTAGGTTAGTGTAGCATTAATCAGCATTTTAGAAATGTTTCATGAATTTTCATATAGAGGTTATCCGGATATTTTACTAAATAAACAACTCCATAAACTAAGTAGTATTGACAGATTGAAGCTGTTGACACCTAGAAATAATTTAATAATTTCTCACTTGGGTTTACATAATCGTGATATAATGTTAAAGTACAATATACACAATTCCCAAGATGTCAATGTTCATAATAATAATGATTGTACATTTATTGCGCTGCCATATTATGGTATACATAGATATAAAACCATAGTACTTAAATATTTGTACCATTGCCTATGCAATTTTATAGGAGACGCAGGAAAGGCATTAAAAATAAGAATTGGATTTTATATTCCAAATACTTTAGAAAGATGCACCCGCAATTAGGAGAAGTTGTAGTTATAGCCATCTATCTTCAAAGTACAGTTTCTCTATTAATTATATGTATCCTGAATTTTCTACCGCACTTTTTACTTTGTGAAGGCAATCTTACTTTAATTATTCTTACACGGATTGATTTGTCATTTCTACAAATTAACCATTAATTTATTATTTATATATCTATTTTAATAAATCTTCCCCCAAAAATGTGTGTGTAATCATGAGGTAACTTTTACTTAATTTAAGCGAGAATATATGAATTTTGATTCTAATTTATATAATTATTTTAGATTTTGCATTCATAAACTAGTTAATTTATTATATACCAATTAACTTGTCCACTAATTAGGTGTGAGGTGAGTTTGTATTCAAGAATCAACGTGTCATATATATTTTTTTCAAAAGTGTGTATATATTATAAAATATTAAAATTAATTATTGTATTTAGCCTGATGATGACTTTGAAACCGGTTGCTCAACCATTACTGTGCAAATAAATATACATCTTGAAGAATAGACGTTCTGGCTGCATTTATTAACCAATTTTTGCAAAAACCTACTAAATCATTATTTTCACACCTAGAAATATTTCCTGTGTCGGCTAAATTCTAGCTTCTCTAGCTTCTCACTCCTAACAGTTTATCTCAATCTTTATCTCAATGGAGAAGCCAAATTGAGCAAATTCTTCCTACACATTGATGTACATATGTAACCATACATATATAAGCAGCATGTATGATTCAATAAATCAGCTGGTGTTTCTCGAATTCCTCTGTTCTTTTCATATTCGCTATCATCCGTTCACCAGCTCCACTCTTTCAGATTGTAATTAGCTCCACGTGTACTTGAATGTTCATTTTGAGTAAATATTTATTAAAGTAACTCCTTCCAATCATCACTTAATGGATATTTTGTTACGAAATTCAATCTAACGTAATACTTACATGTGTCCAATTTAAATAGAAGTTCAATTTAATTGCTTTCCAAGTATTTGATTTTTATCTATGGCTTACTAAATTGTTAGGTTATAGCTTGTATATTACATGCACATGTTTCTGACCCTTAAATATATTTTTAGATATAGTTTGTCAAATATTGTATTTACCAACCTCCAATCGCAAATGATTAAACGTAAATTAGTTATTGTTTTGAAAGACTAATACTTTTATATATATAGTGATAACCTAAAAGCATAAAGATTAAACTTTTTCATTAAATTGGACGAATAAATTTTAAAATCAATATTTAACAGCCCATGCACATACCAACCTAAAAGTTGACAAATAACTAATTTAAAGAAACGTATCAACCCACTCTTGCCAAAATAATATCTAAGAAACGATTAAATGCGAATTAACTATTTACATATGAACTCTATTGCTTCGAAAAACCTACCCCTAAACTTTTCCATTAAATGGTATTAATAAAAAGATAAACTTTAATTTATACATTTCGCTAGGTATGTTGTATATTTCAAAAAGTATACCTACCCATACCTACGCTAGTATTGTTCAAATGTTGACAAATTACAATCGCTACGAAAACCAATCCTATCACATACCTAAAAGTAACGAAAAACATCAAATATGTCTCAGAAACTTATTAATTTTCTTAAAACCAGACCAATATTTCAAACCATATACCTGTGGATTGACTCCATATTCGAGTCAAGGTTCAACTTTATCATTGTCCATTTAAAATTGGCGTTTAACACGAAACCATTCCCCATCGTGGTTGATACGAAGGACGAAATTCCAAAATTTGTACTATGTACGAAGAATTGGAAATACAAGGCGAAATGGTGCTTGGACGTGGCAAATCTAATTTTCCACTTCGCCATCTCCATGAAATGGTTCTATAGCGAGACGTGTCTTTTCGATGTTTCGTGTAGCATTGAAACCGCGGAAGTATGGAGACTTGTTCTGATGGTGTTTTTCGCCCTAATTTACTTCAACATGGGATACTTCATGATTCGCGGGCTGCTCAAGGATATCGTGGGTCTATTAAATTACGGGATAATGATCGAATTCTGGGATTATGAGAGGGAGCGTAAGTATAAATTTGGGGGTGATGTTGGAATTGACTTTTTATTAGTAATTATTCGTTTGACATGGTAGAATTATCGGCTATGCATTAATAGAAGATAAAATGATTGAATAAAGGTTACATATATTTAAATGTTTACAGATGGAGTTAATTTCGGGTTGCATTAGATTAAATAGTATAATCACAGCGATAATTTAAATTTTGACGGGCAAATTGTGAACTTGTTAATCTAGATTAATTAACGTGTAGGTAACCTCTCCTGAAAATTCGAGGCATGAACCGGTTTTAAATATTTAAAAAAAACTTCAAAAATTTAAATCTGATTTTAGTGCCCGGTTTCATTTTCATGGTTAAACAAAATTTAAATTCCTGATCTATTTTATAACAATTTAATTATTATATTTCTATTACAAAATTTGCAAACTTAACTTGTTAGTTTATATTAAATTTGTTAAATTTTATAACATTTTCTAGGTAAAAAAGTCCAATGGACAGATTTCTACTTGTTCGCGTTATCCTTCTCCATTCAATTCAGCTTGGTCACGGTACCAGCGGGAATTATTGCGTTGAGTATTTTACAGCCCTGTGTTCCCCCCATGGTAACTGGAATGGTGGGAATATTCGACTGCAATTCTGACGACTTGGATATTGGAATCTTGACACGACTTGGATTTGGATCTTTAGCTGCTTACACGTGGTGCATAATTTGCATATTCACCGGACCTGGTATCATAATGGGGTTGGTGCATCCCACAACGGTGCAGATGATTTTGGTGGAGGATGTAGAAAAGTAAGATATTCATGAGAAAAATTTTAATTTCTAGAAATTCATTAAATATTAAAAAAATAATTAGGACCAAAACTTGATTGCGTACCGTAGCATAATATTGGTAACAAATATTTTAAAGTCTAATAATACACCGACAAAAAAATTATTGAAGTGCAATTTCGCAACAAATTTGACAAAGTGCCAAAAAAGTTTATACCACGATTTAACAATTTCAGACACCTTTCCGCCGGTCGATTCCTCCTCCTGCGAAAATATCGAATCGCTCAAATCCTAGCAGCTGTTCATAACGAGGTTTGGAAAGCACCCATCATGGCGTTGTACGTTTGTGGCGTTGTGATAGCCGAAGTTGCGTCTCTTTACATAATTCTGACGTCATGGAAGATATATATCATTGCCAGGATTCTGCATTTTCGCAATGTTCGGAAACAACACCTTTTTCGTGATTCACTACTTCTTCAAACTTGTTTCGAAACTTGTTTCGAACTTGTTTCGCGAGTTGCGAAATACAGCGAAACAGAGGAACGATAGGTGGGTGCGGACTTACCTGAGAAGCTGTTACCCTATCAGGTTGAGTTTAGGGGATGGAACGTTCTTTGACAAGATGACGTCGCTTAAGATTTGGCAGTTCTGCATGGATAAATTAGTCGCTGTATTGCTATTGTAGAAAATTAGTTAAATAAGTAAGTTGTCTAGTTTCCTGTAAATTAATTTAGTTTTGCGATATTGTAAATTACGTACAGTACGGTGCATTGAATCGGTAACATGGACATGGTGTACCTGATGCAGTAAGTCAAGAATTATTAACTAACGAAGTAATTAATTAACGAATTACTACATACTGTATAGTTTCATATTTTTAATTTTAAAGTTGTAGGTTTTCTGAGTACAAATCTGATTTCTTGGATTTAGACAATACTTTTGAAGGACACATTATCGTCATCTTTTCGAGTGATTCGTCCAATTTTAGATACTGTATATTAAAGAAACTAATTCATAATAAATTTTAAGCATAAGGGCATGAGTTTGCGCCACCAATTGCCTCTTCAGCATTAAAAACTCGATAACCCCGTGGTATTTAATTTGGGAATCTGTCAATTTTTTCGTTGACCTGCTAACCGGTTAACTCTTGGAATTTACTGTAAAGTCAATTCTTCACAGATCGACCTGAAAGAAATCAAAGTTACCTTAATATATCTAAATTTATTGTAAGTAAAAAACTTTTTGGTCAGAACAATGTCCTGCATGGTTACCAAAGTACCACCCTAGTACAAATATCCCACAGTTAATTTGTCCTTGGTTATATAGTTTCCTTCATCAAATTTATGTAACTTGGAGTAATAAAGAAGCATCCAACTTAATAAATAAAAGCAAGTGATTGATTTTGATGTTGAAATTAATTAACTTTCTAAACTATAAAGTTTTGCAAATAAGTAATTTCTTCCAACTTTCTTACAAATTCGAATATGACTCAAAAGTCGTTTAATATTATGTTATTGCTAGAAATTAATCCTATGATCATTAATCCTTATGCTATCATTATGCTATCTGGTGAATCGTAATATTAATTTAGATTCCATGAAAATAAATTGTTATATGTTTACCTAATATTTTAAGCATTCCTTTAATTAACACGAGTTTATAAATTGTTTAATTACTGCTAGAGAATATAAGCATGACAACTTTCAAGACTGATTATTATTATTAGAAGAATCAAAATTGGAAGTCAGTACAGGACGGTAATTACTGGACCTGTAATTTTCCTATAATCGAAATATGTTTACAAAATCTAGAAATAAATACCATAAGCTTAGATTGCCACGTGCCTAATTAAATCTTGTCATTCAGGACATTGACTCAATGTCATTGAGGTCAAATATCACGTTCCTTGAAAGGTCTTTATGTGTCGCAAATTCATCACTACTATCTCAACGGGTGGACAGAACGCGTTAAAATTTAATTTGATCCGACATGTCATACAACACTCAGTTTATCCACCAGCTTAAATTTCACTTAAAAGTGTGTCACTTTCTAGAATGCGTACGGTACGAGTATGACCCCATATCGGAGAAATTAGTAACCTTGAAAAATTCCAAGATTACCAAAATTTCTAATTTGCAAGCAATCTTGTCCATGTTGTATAGTTGCGTTTTGTTCCTTAACCTTTGCTTCGGGCCGTTCGGAACGAGGGATAAGTTACAAGGTGCCGTCTTCTTTCTACTTGTCCTAGTAGCATCAGTGATGAGATGGAATCAAGGTTTGGAGGATAATCAATCAATTCAAGTGATCAATTCGTTCCTACACTTTGAACGTAACCGATTAAAAGGTAAAATCTGTGAAGATATTTGTTTAAAGTATGCATCACGACCTGCATCACAAAAATACTTATCTTTGAAACTTTTGTGGTGATAAAAGTATCGTAAATTTCAAATTATAACTAGATTTAGATTTCCTTGAAGTTTGCAAATAACTATGTTTTTTTATAAATACACAGATCTTGGATTACCAGAAATTCCAAAATCTCGTATCGTCCTAGCAACCAAGGCGTTCATCTGGCTTGTCGAGGCATCCATTCCTGCCGTATGTCTCCTCCACTTCGTTCTTCTCACCGTCGCCCCATGCACGCCACCCTTCCTTCTCTCCATGTCGCCAACTTGTAATAAAATCCAATCTGCCAGTATCAGCCATAACATCGTGACACGAATCGTCATCCACCTCTTTGAATCCTGGATTCTGATGCATACAATATATGCGGCGGATTATTCGATCCTCTTTGTCTTATTTGCTGGAATGGTGTCTGCCTTGACGTACTATCAGATACTGGAAAGGTAATTGTTTTTCTTAGTGATTCTTGCATTAAGGGGTTGTCCATAAATATAGTAACGCATATATAATGTATAATACACACATATATATCTACACATAGAGGTACATATATAAATACACATATGTAGTGTTCTTCAAAATAGCAAAAAAACATGGAACGATGCAATGCTAAATTGCTTTCTGTATGCTATTTTGCTGTTTTCCTCCTACTTTTTTGCTGTTATGCTGTTTTGCTACTGCTTTTATGCTGTTTTAACAGTCGCCACCTAGCAGCATACTAGGCATACTATACAACTACCTGTGTTAAAAGCTTCAATGAAGCAAGACAACAGAAAAGAATCCGATTTTGATAATCAAAAAAGCTATTTTTCAGCAAAAAAAGCATTTTTCAAAAAAGCGCTTTTTTCCTTTGGCCAACACTGCATGCGTCTTTAGAATATATTTTTTTGAATCCCTATGTCCCTATTCAAATTCAATATTATTTGAAATTTTAAACTCTGCAGGAAAATTGAAACTCTTACCTTATCTAACATCGCGTCATTTATCCATCTCTACAGAAGTATCCACATCTTGGAAAAATTTCTCAATGACTTCCTCATGCATAGAATTCTCCCCGCGTTCCTACTCTGTGGGCCGGGTATTCAAATAATTGCACAATTCATAACGATCAAACATCACAAAGATATTGCGATGCCGGAATTTTTGGTGTTTCCCATTCTCACAGGAGATACCGTCACCGCAAACATGCTCCTTCTCACGTTAGCATCATACGTCAACAAGGATTCTAGGAGAATACTTCACAAATTGATGTCCAGATGGGTGGAACGAGCTGGTAGGAAACCGTGTCGAAGTGCTCGAAAAGAATTGAAATCTCTGACAGAAATGAAAATCAAGTTCGGATCTAACTTCATTGACCGCACGACTCCTCTGATTGTCCAGACTTTCTGCATTAATCAGACGATATCACTAACTTTGATAAAGTAGAAGTAAATAAATTTGATATATCAATGATTAAGTAGTGGTGAAAATATTTGAATTGTAAAACTATATAATTGTACAGAATCAATAAAAACTTTATGTGATATAAAACTTGTAAATTATGTATTTTTTTAAATTAAATACATATTACATCATCTGATGAATATTTATTATGTAATTAGGATTATCATGTTTGGTACATAATGTGTGATTTGATCGCTTTTTCCGATTGTTTCGACCAACTAAATTTTTTTTCAAATTTGTAAAAAAAAACAGTTTAGAATTTAGCTAGCATGCCGTTAATAATTTATAATTTGTCTGAATTTGTATTTTACACCATGTACTATTTTATTATGAAAGTATGCAGTTTCAGCATGATATTACATACAATGAAAATCATACAAGTAAGAAGAACGATGTTGCAAGATGAAGATGTTTCATTATTATTTACACTCGTAATTAATATGTACATACTTCGTAATTTCTTCTGAAGACTTGATTATAAGTTATTGTGAATGTTAGAGAATACTACCACAATCTACGCATTTGTCCAAATGTTGGAGAAATTTCAATTAATTTGCTTTCTAGAATCAATTAATAAATTGTGCCGAAGTTTTAATTAAAAACTTAATAAATTCATAGCATTCAGTAAATATATTCACTAACGCATATTTAATTTCGCCTCCATTAACAACTCAAAGTTTGAAATATTACAAAAATCTATTCATTTTACTGTCAGTTCAATTGAGACGATTGGGTATACCTAAAAAATTAATAAAATTAAAATTAAAATATTCACGCAAAACATTGTTATTTTATTAGTTAGAATTTATTACTTTCGGAAAATATTGCAACTATAAGTTTATTTGGTGTGTACTTATATTTATATGTAAATAAGTACAACTATAACTGTAAGAACTATAAGTTTATACCGTATCATTTCCAATGCAATCATCAAGCATCAAATTGAAATCCAAAATGATTGAAAGCAAATTAATTATTTATATGTGTACTTTATTGCTTCGAAGAACCTATCGCATTTTTTCGTACACTACTAAACTAAACAAAAATGATTAGACTTTCCATTATATTGGTTCAATAAACTTTAGTCAATTCATTTCATAAGGTATATTAATATTTAAATAGTATGACACACTATACCAATCATAGTATTGTTAAAAATTAAATCTTTATTGGTTCATAAAGTTTGCATGATTATTATACTATGTACATATAAAAATATTAAGAAAAAGCTGACTACGCAGGGGATAAAAATTAATAATTAAAATCGGTACAAAAACCAATCGTATCAGCGTAACAGTTACCAGTGTGAATTTGATAGGTAATTCTAAGTCTTTAAAATGTCTAAAAAACGCGAAGTGTCTCAGAAACTTATACATTTTCTTAAAATTGGACCCATACCTGGAACCTATACCGGTGGATTGATTCCCTATTTCAATCAAGGTTCAACTTTATAATTGCCCATATAAAATTGACACTTATCACGAAACCATTTCCCCTCGGTATTGATACCAAGGGCAAAATTCCAAAATTAGTGCTACGTTCCAATGATTGGAAATACATGGCGAAATGGTGCTCGGATCTGGCCAATTTATTTTTCAACTTCGCCATCACCATGACATGGTTGTGGAACGAGACGTGTCTCTTCCCAATTTTAATATTTTAATGCAAATAACGTACCTTGCTTTAAATACAAAGCCTTTATTGAAGAAATATAAGTGGTATACATTATTATAAATATTGAGCATATTAATATCTGAATTTAAAACAATAATAAATTTTTCACACTTATAAATTATAATTGAGCTATGATTTTTCCTCTCCGTTATTCACAACCTTCTCCCAATCCCCACCTCCGTTCAACAATTCCTCATGACTTTCAATCTTTGCCCTAATATCTTTACATATATCTTCCACCTGTCCACACAGCTTGGGTTCTTTCCTCCAACAGTCGACAATCGTTTTGATATCGAGCGCGATGAAGACCACGCCAAGTCCCACCATGAAAGTCCTCGCCCCTAATTTAAGCCCGATAAGGGCCAGCCCCTTGTTCAGTTGCGGTCTCACGACACCAACTAACAACCCACCGAGCTGTTCTTGCGCACACATTGACGCCGTTAACCCACTAATTCCATAAATGTCGCGATTTATGTAGAGAAATTGATAAATTTTGGCAAACGAGATAACCTGGGCGGCATTTGCGGTCGCGGACACACCCATCGATGCGATATCTAACGCTTTGCTGATTTGCTTCCCGGTAAATTCGTACTGTTTTAGGCGGATTTCGAGAAGAGCTTCGAGCTCTTTTACGGTCCTCTTGTGTAAAATGGATTTCGTGACATCGGTACCAATCGTGGTGCCGACGCCGGCAACGGTGGTGGCGATACCTGCAAGCATTCAATAAATTTCTGATTGGTATTTGTTGCAAATTATGCGTAAAATGGTAGAGTATAGAGAAAGGCTATCTGCATAAAAATTAGTTTCCTAAATTTACTATCGTAAAATCAATAGATCATTTTAAAATTCAATTTTAATTTAATTTAAAATTTTAAGGTATCATAACTCTTTGCACTCATCGCGACTCTAAGTTTTCCTAACAATTGGGAGTGAAGTAATTTCATGCACAAATAGTTAAGTCATTCGTGTTTAAATGCACAAATTTCAAAATTTTAGATGATTTTTTTGGAATTTGTGTCGTCTATAAAATTTGTACTGTTATCACGAAGGTGATGTGAGTACCCCTAATAATTAGATTATAATATTTTTTTCGTTGCGTACACCGTGTACCCAAGTGAAAAATAATTCGCAATTTTTCCTCGCCGAATTAGTAGTAATCCAATTACCTGCCGCTGTCGCTGTGAGAGACAACCCTGCCGTAAAAGGTGCCAATAAAACGCCCGAAATCGTCAACACCGATCCCACAATGGACGCCGAACTACTCGCAGTTTTCGATATGGCACAATTTTTATGCCGTTTTCTTAATATGACACATATTTCGGTGAGCTTGGCCAGTAACTCGGTTTCAGACTTGATCAGGTCGACGATACATTGTTCCATGGAGATGGGGGATGAGGCTGATAGTTTGGGATCGTTGGGGTGTAGCTCGGGATAGATATTTGTGGGAGGTGGTGGAATTTCTGGGTATAATTTGATATAATCTATAATCTCTTCGCCTTCTTGGTTAGACCCCATTGTAGGAGATGAATTTCGGATTTTGCACAGATTTTCTGCAAGAATGAAAATGAAAATGAAAATGTATAATAAGATGCTTGGCAATCCAATGGTATGGACATTAAAGTTAAACACAATTATGGTTCAGCGTATAAACTTTGAAGATCAAAATCTCCGCTATCTCTAGGTCGATTTTCAAAATTGAGAATGTGTTTGCAAGCTATTGACCCGTGCTGTATTAAAAATTTTTAATTTTGAAAATCGGCCTAGAAATGGCGGAGATTTTGAACTTCAAAATTTACACGCTGAACCAAAATTATGTTCAATTTTAATATACGAACCACAAGAAATATCATAATTCATCCAGATTTTTTTTATTTACAACGTTTACCTCAGTTTACGACGCTGACGTGAATACCCCCATTATATATAAACTCATTTTAAATTTTATGATTTACCCAAGAGTTTACTTACATGTTTTTTCCTTATTTCAATAATTTACCCCTAGTTGATAATTCGTTATTGTAAAGTGCGTAGTTATCACCGCAGATAAAAGGATATCTGACATAACGTTGTGCTATAACTATACACTACCAAAATTAAATTGCAAACTAGTAAACTAGTAAAATAAATTTCATCTTAAATACTTAAATAATCACCGTATTTAATTAAATTTCAAAACAAATAATAAAACAAATCCGATAGTAAATACTTATCCGATTTTTAAGTAGTTTCGCAGCTGAGCAGATCCATTCAATGATGAATGAGTGACTGCATTGTCCGTTAACAGTTGGAAGAATTAGTGTGAAAGTATGTAGTACATGTAAATGCTGACATCATCATGGGACAGATCATCGCGTATCTATCTACTCTTGTTCAGTTGTTACTTGGCAAATGTCCATCTCACTCGTATTTCTGTGTCTCATGAAATCTGCATGACTTGCTTTTGTTCCCATCCCTACAGTGGGGGAAAAGGATTGTACTTTGTTCAGTATATATGTATTTCAGTCGTTATCATGGTACATTATGCATGCTAAATATGTCGGAGCATTATTACGAGATCAAATTCTTACTGATAGGTTTGCTGGTGGAGATTTGCAATTACTATTTGCTAGGACCTTAAGACTATGATAAGACATTTACATGAAAATGTTGCTAAATAGGGCAAAAATGTAACGCTTGATGATTTTAGTGATGAATTAAATATTTATCACACGTATTTATTTTTCATATTTTAAACTAATTTTATAACGAGGCAATTCAACTCCCCCTACTCCCCTTTGTAATAGTTTAGGAAAAATTTTACAAAATTAATTTTTCCTAGAAATGTTTACAGTGTTTACGAAAGAGTATGTTAATTGCCACGATATGTACGCAAATAAAGGTAAGATATACGTATCAACATTAAAAATATATATCAATCTGTCATTGTCAATAACTTATTCAGATATACGTACATATTTTGTATATGAAATTGGAGAAAATGTGAAATTAAGTTAATTTTTACCACAAATTTAGATATTTGCATTTAAACTTAATCTCCGAAATAGATCCAGAAGAGGCATCCTTTCATTTCACATAAATAAGGAGATAAATTATCAAAAAATTCCGTGGGCAAAAAACAACTAAGAACGTCTAAACAAAGACTAACCCCCTAATAAATCCCCCTTTCTCATCATCATATGAATATCATCCTCCAAAAAGCCATACTTTCTCCCCATTCTAACAAACTCTTCCACCCCTCTTGTCCTCTCTTCCCTCCACTTCTTGTCCAACACGTGATACCCCAGGTTCGGAAAAGTGGTGCGGACCCGCTCAAAAAACTCGGCCGTATCCTTCCACTCCCAGTAGTCACTTTTAGCGTCATCCTCATTATTACAGGCGTCACTTAAGCTGATACACTTCGCAACCCTAAACTTCACCCCAGCCGGGAAAGGGATATCTAACCGTTTCAACGTTCCACACGGCGTGGTACCCTCTGCCATAAAACTATTGTATAAAAATGGAACCAGTGCTTCAAAATAGGTGCCATCACTTAGCAAATCTTGACCCTCAAACTTCCCCTCGCTCCAATCCTTCTCAACGATAATGGACTCCAAAGCGGGAAATTGTACCGCGTAGTTCAAAACTTGACTCTCATACGTTAACGTAATTTGAGGTATTTTACCACTCCATCTCTCCTCCCCATAGGGAACTCTTGATAGTTTGAAGACCTTTAATTTCGGCAATATTGGCATCATCATGGCAAAAACGTATTCCTTGGGACAATCCCGGATCGAAACGATGTTCAAATGGACCAATGTATGGGCTAGCTTTGTCCCAAGGTTGGAACAAAGGAGTGGTTGCCAAACACTTGAAATGGGGGAAATCACAAGCCTCGTAATGTTTAAGGTGACCAAATCAATTATCGGGATGGGTGGATTTAGCTGAACGTATCGGATAGAATTTTTCACAGAAAACCCTGTCAGCGCAGGCGCAAAAGATCGCCACCACGCGGCATATTCCTTCGTCATTGTCCACCCCAGAGGACGTTGCCCACCCCAAGATGTGTAATGTGGGGGAAATGAGACACTATTCTGGGAATGAGATCTCTAACCAGTGCCTGGATATTAGGATACTCAACCCCGTGTTTGCCGATTCTCGGTTGCACGTTAATCACCAACTTTTTAACTTTCGGGAGTGAAAAGTTCAACGGGATGAGGTCAACGTAGTCATCCGATTGGAGTGATGGGGCATCCCGACCACGTCCTTGGTGCAAGAGGGGACACAACTCTAGAGATGTTAGGTTCGTAAATTTTTGTAAACTTTCAAAAAAGGAATTGTTCTCGTATCTTTCCGCATTCAAATGCCAGTCAATGTCAAGGTGGGTGACGAATGTTGCATTTTCCATGGCAAAAAAGTTAACTTGCATGGGTAGATTTCTCAAGTCTTCCTGTCTAATGAAGTAGAGGTTGACCATTTTGTGACAGTGGGACCGATACCGCATCAGGGTTACATAACGATGTAAGTTGGACGTAGTTATGGTAACTGGACGTCGGGAGAGGAGATGTTTTCGAACTTCCGACTCCCACTTGGAATTTACTTGAGTGCAAGAAATGAGGTCTCGACTAGGGAGGAAGGTTGCAATTTGATGAATAATCTGAAAGAGTGTGAGAAATTTCTAGGAATTAAATTGATTGATTATTTGGAAGGTTGCGTGTAAATGAGTAGTATGTAGTATCTTACCAAATGATTTGACCCGATTTCCCCAACTTCACTATATGTATCATTGTTGCTCATCATTTTTGCAGTATTTCTAAGAAATATAGAAATTATCTGTAAGGAAGGATTCACTAAAATTGTACAACATGGGGTTTAAATATTTACTTGTATTTCACCTCGTGTTTTTTTGCGAAGGAAAATTATTCGCACTTTGAAAAGTGTTGTGCTTTGTATTTAGAGTACACGAAACCAATGCGTTTTCCAAAATGACAAAACCGTTCCCTGCCCTGTTAATAACGGACTGTCCAACATTCACTAAAATAAACTAAAAATAGAAAGGTTTCCTGACTACTTTCTTTAAACACCAAAATAGAAAGGGACACACATTCTAATCAACCAACGGTTTCATTTTGGGTCAGTTGGGTCAGTAATGACCCAATTTACCCTTACTCAACTAATCCCTTCGACCAGTGTTCCGGATGGCATAAATTCCAGTGGTAATAACTGGTTTTAACCGGCCAGTTTGGCCAGTCAAAATGCATATCGTTGACGGTCAAAATTGGCTAAAATTAAATTTTTGTTTTGAATTTTCTAATTTCTAAGAATATATATAATAATACCCATGGTATATCGATAATTCCAAATCTAACGCAATTAACATGCTCGTCTTATAAAATCCAAATCTTCTACAGTATCAGAAATGTAATCGTATCAAAGTCAAGGGGAGAATACAAAAAAATAAATAACTCTCCACTTTCGTGATGTATTTTTATTCGTTGAGATGAAAGTAATTTACATAATTTTGCATTTCGACGAAGTTTTGGCAGTATATAAGCTTCCACTAATTTTGACCACTTCTAGCCGGCCACTGGTCAAAATGACTTGGCCGGTAGAGATGGAACACTGTCTTCGACCATTCGAAGAACTATTTTACGCAACCTTTTTCCAATACGAATCTCTATGGTTTCGTTCGAGCTGGTACCCAGTACTAAAGCTTATTTCAAATTTGCTCAGTTTCCCACAAAAAACGGGAGTATGGGGATTTTTCACCTGGGTGGGTACGTTGCTTCATCATCCCCGTTTTTGTTTTTTACTCAGGTGAAAAATCTCCATACTCACCATTTTTTGTGGGAAACTTGAAATAAGCAAATTTGAAATAAGCTTTAGTACTGGGTACCAGCTTGGTTTTGTTAATACTTTGCCCAGAATAAAAATATTTTTGTGCTAATCACATTTCCACATGATTGTGAACATTTTTTTTCTAAAACCAACCCACAGCATTCATCGCACTTCGGTAGTATTTACATACATATGATGCTAACAATACTTACGTATATGTATATATTCACATATATATTTAGATAAAATGGATGGTATTCACAAAGAATACTTTTTTTAATGCTTTGTTGTATAAAATTCTTTTAAAAAATACTCTCATAAATATATTACTAGAAGCAAAAATCAATGTGTTTCAAATTTATGCGATAGATATAAATATTACTTAACATTGATAAAGTTTAATATACAAGTAGAAACTAAATATTTGAGAAATGTGTTTCAAATCGGGTAGCAAAAAGTGTTTCATGTTATGGTTCGTACATTAAAATTAAAGACAATTTGGTTCAGGTTGTAAAATTTGAAGTTCAAAATCTCCGTCATTTCTAAGCCGATTTTCAAAATTAAAAAGGTTTTATGCACCATGGGGCAATAGGTTTTATAACCATTTAGAAAATCGGTCTACAAATAGCGGAGATTTTGAACTTCAAGCTGAACCAAACTTGTGTTAACTCTAATTTACATACATGGTTTATATTTATAACATTATACATTTTTACACCCAATAAGTAAATTCGCATGTCTCATCATCATGTGGATGTCGTCCTCCAAACATCCCAACTCTCTCCCCATTTTAACAAACTCTTCCATCCGTTTCACCCTCCCTTCCACCCACGCCTTTTCCAACACGTGATACCCCAAATTTGGAAACGTGGTGCGAATCCGCTCAAAAAATTCTGCCGAATCTCTCCACTCCCATCCATCGTCAGCATCACGCCCCACCCTGAACTTTAACCCCACCGGAAACGGGATATCTAACCGCCTCAACGTTACACACGGCGATGTACCTTCCGCCATAAAACTTTTGTACAGTAATGGAACCATTGTTTCAAAAAAGGCGCTGTTCGGCATCTCACAATTCGGTCCATTATTCCTTCCCCATTCTTTCTCGAAAATCAAGGCCTCCAAGGAGGGAAATTGGACCGCGTAGTTCAAAACTTCATTCCCAAACTTGAACATGACTTCGGGTACTTTGCCATGCCAGTCGTCTGTCCCGTGTGGAGCCTTAGTTAGGTGGAAGACCTTCAATTTGGGCAGGATTGGCAGCCCAACGGTGCAAACTTCATCCTTGGCGTAACTCCGGACACCAGAATATCGCAAATGGGTTAACCTTGGTGCCAGATTGTTAACAATATTTGAAAATTGGTCGGGAGCAGAAATGTACGAAATGCAGGAAATATCTAGCCTCGTTATGTTTATAGTGACCCCGGCAACAAACAAGATTGGTGGAACTGCCCTCACCAAATCGTCGTGGGTCTGCAGGGTAAAACTTGTCAATTTAGAGGCAAAAGAACTCCACCATGTGACATAGTCTTTCCTCAATTGTCCCCTTGTCAGGGGGACGTTTCCCACCCCGAGGTGGGTAATATTGGGGAAATGTGGAACTATCTTGGGAATGAGATTTCGAACAAATCTAAACACGTTGGACTTGTGAAATTGGACCCTAGGATTTCTGGAATCGTCGGGTTTTACTGTAATTATCAATTTTTTTAATTTGGAGAGACTAAATTCTGGCGGGATGGGATTCGGGAATGTGTCTGAATGCAGGGGTGGTTGCCCGAGACTTCGCACGAAGGGGCATAACTGTAAAGATTTTAGATTTGTAAATTGTTGCAAAACGGAGAAAAACTTGTGATTCTGTTCAATCGCGTTCAAATGCCACTCGAGGACCAGGTGGGTGACGAATGTTGCGTTTACATCGGCAAATGAGGCAAATTGGGTGACTATAGTGCTCAAGTCGTTTTGTCCAGAGAGAGGAAGGTTGACCTTGTTGTGACAATAGGATCGATATTGCATGTCTGCCAGGTATTTGGGTATCTTGAATGCAGATAGGGTTACGGGACAGCGGGAGAGGAGATGTTTCCGAACTTCTGTTTCCCACATGGAGTTTACTCGAGTGCAAGAAATTAGATCCCGATTGGGCAGGAAGGTCGCTATTTTCTGAATAATCTGAAGGAAGAGACATTTTTATTAATTAGAAACTGCTTTGGTTTATGAAAGGTTAAACTGTACCAAGCCATTTGTGCCGATTTTCTCGACACACGCGGTGCTTTCGTCATGGGGGGCCAGCATGTTCGCCTGGTTGAGAAATTTGTGGGATAATTTTTATCTGTAATAATGATAAGATTATTCACAGTTTTCCTGAAATCTTATCACAGCGATATGAATCACATACACATAAATAATAACATAAATCAAGTGGGATTTATTGTGATTTTAACAATCTCCAGGTAGAAATTTACTTAGATAATATATACGCTACAAGATGATGACTATTAAAATCACAGAAATCAATGTCTAAACTATGGTTATCCTCAGTTTTAATGATACGTAGTTGACTAATATTTAAATATCTTAAAATGCAAATTATTTTACTTCGTATTTTTTGCCAATGAATTTATTACCAAAGAAAAATATCAGAAAGGGCCGAATATGACTATGGGTAGAGGAATTAAAGTCCCTCGGCAGAAAAACGAGACGTGCTGCTGCTTCTCTGTAAAACTGGGAGGAATAGAAAGCACAAAATATTTATGAAAGGGTCGAAGTAAAAGTACAAAAATAAAATAGAAACCTTTACAGTGTCCTTGGATTTAGGAACTTTCCCACAAAACCAGACCAGAAGAATAGAAAGGGTCAGAATTCCTCACACAGAAAGGGACCAAATGTACCTTTCATTTAAACTCACCTAATCATTTTTTCGACCCTTCTCGAACGAATGGAAAATATTTTATTGTTGGGATCGTTCAGAGCATTCTACAATATAAACTAACCAGTGGCCCAGGGTACGGTGGGGGCACATGTATTTATATTGCAGGGTGAGAGGTGGACTAGCTTATTTAAGTGATGTAATAAGATGCATATAGAAACTGCGCGTCCCCACTCTTCTGCAGTACGCACTTCGATAAGGCATTGTCCAGAATTGACGTCAACTTTAATTACATTATGAGATAGGGAGTTATAACATGGAAGGATAGGGATTTTAAGTTGACGTCAATTCTGGACAATGGAAATATTTTTATGAAAATTTAACCTCACATATTCACGCATGACCTTTTCCTCAAACCGTAGGAGAAGTACCTAAGTAAGGTACATGCAGGGTACCAGTGGTACCACAGAACATTTAATATCTCTCCATGAATGCAATTCGTGCCCCAAGACGTTCTCCTCGCTGCGACGTTTCGAACAGCATTTCGACACTCTTAACCATGATGCCGAAGTTAAAGTTGAGGTAAGTACATAGGTGAGATCACAAATTGTGTCAAACTCTTATTTGACACCCCCTGGTGTAAAAATTGTTCAGAATCATGATTCTTCAGCTCGAAAACATGGACAAGTTGGAGCGTCTGGATTTATGCGAAGTTCCGGAGTTCAGGGGGAGTATTGTTATCGGGCATATTCTGAAGAAGGGGCATGTTTGGAGGGGGGTGACACAGTTCACAGTTGAGACTGTGTGGGTTAGAGAGTGCAGATTTGATAGGGAATATTGGTGAGTTTTTTTTAAACTTGGGAATATTAGGGTGATTTGCAGGGCTGGGCAAAATACATGGTTCTTAAAATAATGAAAATACATTTCTGCTAATGTACAAAATACAAATACAAAATACTAGGGTTGTCTTAAAATACAAATTACAAAATACTTTTCGCAAAATCTACAGAAGTCTAAAATACAAATTACAAAATACAAAATACTTATTTAAAATACTTTTCAAAATACATCGTAATTAATGTTGATATTTATAAACCCTTAAATGAAACAAGTTTCAAAATTGGCCAAATTTAATACCGAATTTTATTTCACAAAATAAGTAACAAAACATAATTAGAATAACTTGTTGAAGGAGTTAAAACTTGTTAACTCAACAAAGTTAGAATTTCGGAATTCTAATCAACAAGACTTCGTCGGTTCGGTGTCGAAATCATTTTTGAATAATTAAAGAGCCTTTTAACCTGTCCAGAAGGGAAGGGAGTGTTATATTTTAAACACACAGATTTAATAGGTGGAAACTTGTTTAACATTTGAATATCAACAATTGAACATTTGATAAAATTTTCATACTCTGTTCTAACTTTTTCTTCAAGATTGTTGGACGAATCGTTTGCATCCTCAAAATTACAGAAGTTCGAATCTTAAGAGTTCATTATTTCATTTGATTCGTTATTCTTTTAAGGAACTTGCATTTAAAAATACATTTTTGTATTTTACCGGGTTCAAATTGGAAAATACAAAATGCATTTCAACCCGCTGACACAAAATACAAAATACTTTCACGTGAAACATGGAGCTTAAAATACAAAATAGTATTTTGTAGTTTGTAGTTTGTATTTTGTATTTGAAATACTATTTTGCCCGGCCCTGGTGATTTGTAGTATTGGGGGTGTTCATGTCATCATTGTAAACAGCGTAACTTTGGTAAATGTTGATAAGTAGGTGAACTTTTACCATAGTACAATTGTTTTCTACGGTGACGTGAATACCCCCATTTGGAACAATTTTGCCAATAAGTATTTTGCCAAAACTTGCAAAATATTTATATCTACAAATATTCAGAGAAAATTTTATCTGAATTTTGTAATTTGTTACCTTTTTAAAATCGTGACGTGAATACATCTAATATTTGTTTACAAATTTCGACAAATTATTTATGACATGTTATTAGTATTGGGGGTATTCACATCACTGTAGAAAACAGTGGTACTATGGTAAAAGTAGTAAAAGTTTTCAATTTTCGATTTTTACACTATTTACCACGGTAACGTGAATACCCCTATTAATCAATCCTGTAAATATGTTAGGTCCAATGTTCCCATCTCTGAGGAAACTTAGCGTCTCCGTGAGCGAGTGGATGTCCAAGGGGGGAGAACAAGAGAACTTTCTGGTCACCGAATTTGACGAATTGGCCAACTTGACAGGTCTCACGCATATCGAAGTTCTGGCCCCATTTCCGATCAGCTTCGCAAAATTTGTTGACTTTCTCCAATATCTGACAAATTTTTCGCCCGGTAAGAATTCTAGAATTGATTTAATTGAAATGAATTAAAATGAGATCGAATTCTTGCAAAAATTTGCGAATTGCGAATTTATTGATCTTGATTGATTATGTAATTGGTCCTGATAGCTACAGGATCGGCTGCTTATAAAATATAGCAACATATATGTATAAATTTGATCTCATTTTAATCGAAAAAAATTAATTTTGATTTTTTAGATATCGACATTTTAACCAATTTTTTAAAATTTCCAGATGTTCCAGAAGTACGCGTGACACACTGTATCTGCCACGGTGACGATGACATGTCCGAGTACAAAGGGTATCGAAATGTGGAAATTGTCCAGGAACAGAAAAACAGATTTCTCCGACTTATCCCGGCCCTTAGGATTAGTAGGAATTTGACCCTGATTTCTGGACTTGTCCTCGCTCGCCAGATAGGTCTCGAGTTTCGCAAGGATGCCGAACTCACGTGCAGATTCTAAATTTTGCAAAAATAGGGGTTAAAATTTTATACTATTTTCCGAAGATATTGTGATACAGATTAATTAAATTTAATTGAAGGCCAATGTTAATCATATATTTTTTTGCACACGATATTTTGAATCATATCACAAATTATTTAGTACTACTTATCTTCGTAGAATTTAAATATGTTAATTAAAATTAAAACCTTGTCGGTTTCAAATTTATTTAGTAATTAAGCCGTAAATAAATATATTTATTGTGCGAATAATTTGCAAAAATTTTTCATCAAATATAAGATTATATTATCTTTTTAGAATTTATTTATAATGCAAATATGTACATGCAACAATTTCACGATAATTCGCATTTATTCAGAAATTCGGCACATTTTGTGATATACATGTTTCTGTAATACTTGTGTGAACCGATTTCACGCCACGCGTCGCCAAATACGAACCGCGGTATTTTTTGGGCGCACTTCTACATTACTATGCAGAAATCGGGCCGATTGATACAAATAAAATCCATCATTTAAAGTATCGTCATACCCAGATCGCCACCATGGACTCCATCCGGTCTGAGGAAGTTCTAAGTAATGCGGTTTTCGGTCATCCCAATTGTATCGTGTGTACTCGACTGCGGCAAGCTGTCTAGTCGCGTCACCTTGATTTTTTCCAAATGCAGCAGACCCGCTTCCTTCCGCCCGGAAAAATAGACCGGCATAAGTTGCCGTAACATCCCCCCACCCGACTTGTGGCCATGTAGCTGTTGGCGCGGGCTGGTTGGGTAGTTGGACATAAATGTATCCGACGGGAACTAAGAAGAGTGACGTGAAAAAAAAACAATTAATAAAAGCAGTAACTTAAATATTTAAAAATAATATAGAAAAGTGTTCTTTTCTTGCAGGTTCAATGCATAAATTGCACTGCAAAGCAAGAAAGTGCAAGAAATAAATAGAACGCCTATTAACTATATGGGCGGAAAGAGTTTCTTGTACCGATGCGTTTCTTGCAGGTGGTAAAATAATTTTAGTCCGCTGCAAGAAACGCAAAGGTGATTACTGTCACAAGAAACACTGCTATAGAAATTAGTACCCGGGTTGTCCCTTAGTTCATTGAGCGCTCTTCTCAACTCAATTATTGCCAATTGTGTCTCATAAGGACTCCAAACTTGAAAAGATTCGCAAACCGCCCAGTTTCCCGCTTCACAATTTACATCTTTCCACAATCCTGGCGTATCAGCCGCCATGGTCCAACCGGATTGTAGTTGGACACAATTCCGACCAATCGTCGCGGATGGGGAGCCAGGTACCCAGTTTGCATAGGTGGACACGATTTTACCATCAACCCATATAAATTCTTCGGGGCGACCAGCCTCAGTGTTTCTTGTTGCCCCAATCCAAACATTGTTGACGACGGAGGATGAATTGAAAAGAAGGTTGCTTATAAAATCTTGCTCAGATGCGGAATTTATAGTGGCCAAGCGGCAACCTTGACCGGCCATATTTCTACATTCTTCCAACGCCTGATTCCAGGTTAGGTAATGGTCAATAAGTTTGAAACATTTTGTGTCACTGTATTTAATTGAGGTTGGGTCGCCACAGCTGCCTTTAATTATGACTAAAGTACAAATTTTAATTTTAGCATGTAGTGTAATTAGAAAAAAATATTTATGACATATTATTGCCAGGGTTTCAAAAATTTACGACTCATGGGTTTTAATGGTTTTCTTGGGTTTTATTGGGTTTTTTGGGTTTTATTATAAATTTCAACAAAAAATAGTTTTTAACTATTGAAAATTTAAATGCTAGCATATATAATTCTTTGTTCAGTATACATGAAGTTGTTTTAGTTTTTAAAAAAATAATTTTTAAATCAACTTTGTCAAGACTTAAAGGTTACAATCGATTTTTGTCAGATTTATATGAAAATTGTAATAGTGAAATAAGCTTCTCATTTTCAGTATAAACACATTTTCTAAGGCGTTGTAAATTTTTAAATTCAATTTTATGGTAAAACTATGCAAAATTCGAATAAAACCAATTAAAACCGAAATAAAACCCAGTAAAACCCAAATAAACACCATTTAACATGGTAAAACCCATTAAATGTAACTCACTAAAACCCAAAAACCCAAACCCAATAAAACCCAGGGTCGGAATACCCTGATTATTGCTACGTATTACCCTCATTCGCTTCAATACCCTGTGACACACAGACCACGACAAGATACAATAAGTTCTGAAAATCCATGGTACTGGAACCAACGTTGTGGTTGTTAATGATTTTGAAAAATTAATTATGATATGATATTGGATAATTAATTCAATTGAAAAATATTTGGACAAGTTTCGTAACCACTTGCTGGTTGAGATGGGACAAGTTGTGGCAATATTTTATACTTTTTATACCCATAATTGACCCATTTCTGGATCTAATTTTAACTTTTGTCAATGAAATAGGTTAATTTAGAGTAAAGAAATAACAAACTTTCGGCGAAAGCATTTAATCAATTTTAAATGCTTATGAAACAGAAATTCTGATAGCGGAATCTTTTGAAATAAGATTACACGTGGAATTGGATTTGTGGGTTATCAGCAGTGATATAGATAAATTTAAATAGATACACAAACGTTCTCCTTTTTTAAGCTGAATGTATATCATGTGTTGTTTTAATTTTGCGAAAAAAATGTAAACATTGTCCTCCACCACCTATATATGTGATTTTGTGATGCACTAGTGTGATGCATAGATGGGGGGAATGAAAGGTGAGTGGACCAGGGGACCTCCGAAAGTCTAGAACTTATTTTAATGTTTATTTTTGGTCCAGAATGTTAGAAAATAAAAGGGATTCACTTGTTTCTGATTTTGTTTGTGGGTGTGGTTCAAAAGTGGGGTTTCCCAAAATTTTGAAAAAGTCGCAAAATGCCGCAAACAGATAATTTAATACAGATCAAAAAAGTGTATTGGACATGGGATCTATTAGCCCAGTCCAAAATAAAAACAGACCCTCGTGACCTGCTTTTGAGCGATCTTTTATGTCATTTTTCTAAAAACCCCCTGCATAAGCACATTTTGGCCGTGGGTTTTGAGAAAAATTACGTCAAAGTTCGCTCAGATCTAGATTTTGATCATTTTTGCCTGACTTGTCAGCTGTTTTTATTTTGGACCACACCCCCAAAAAAATCAGAACAAATGAATCACTTTCATTTTATATGGCAGGGTGGGAGGTGGACTAGCATATTTAAATGGTGTAATAAGATTCATATAGAAACCGCTCGTCCCCACTTTTCCGCGGTATGCACTTCGAGAATGAAAATATTTTTATGAAAATTTAACATTTTCACGCATGACCAAACAATGGGAGAAGTACCTCACTAATCCTAAGGATAAGGGAATAAGGGTGCATGGTTATCATAGACCATTTAAATAAAGTTTTCTTAATTATCTATGTTTTGGGATGGGACTATCCATTAATTATGTAACGCGATGTAACACTAGGAAGGGATATTACCCCCTTAAAGGGGCAATGCTACAGGTCAATTGACCTTAATTGAAATTAATTTGCGCCACATGTTCAAAAAACTGTTTACTGTTACGTGATGGGTTCTAATTTTTTGAATATTTTTGGGCCACGTAATTAATAAACCGTCCCTTAAACAAGTACAGATTATAGTTATTTTCAAGTCTCAAATTAACAAAGGTATGCCCAGCGCAGGTTAATTTGTTGCGCAAACAGAGTGCAGGAGCAAGTCCTCTGCTGACTCGGCATAGTTACAATTAATTAATTTTTAATTACTACATTTTAACTGTGATTATTTTTAACAAAGTCGACACATCCCTAAGTAAGGTAAGTATAATAATTATCATTCCTAAGTATTTATTTAGTTACCTTCCACAACATGTTTAATAAGTGTTCTAAATTTATTTAATGGTTAAAGGGGGGGGGGAGTACTTTTACCAAATACATATTTTAATTACCCATCATTTTTTCTAGGGAACTTATCCACCCAATAAATCCGTCAGGAATATCTCTCCGTGAAGAAAATGGAATCGTCACCATCATCGTCATCGCCATCGTTACTAATCGAATGCAATTCTTGCACCCAGTCGTTCCCCACGGTGCAACTTCTTAAACAGCATGTCAGCGACACTCATGACCATGATGTTGCAAAATTATGTGAGGTAAGTACATACGCGAGGTCACAGGTTGTGTAAAATTCCATCAAATTTATATTTGTTACCCCCTGGTGTAAAAATTTATTCAGAATTGTGACCTGATAAAATTTGTTTCTGGAAATTCTTGTCGCAATTTTTACCCACATTCCACAATTCTTCACAAATCTAAGTGATTCGAATCTAAAAATTCTCTAATTTTCCCAGGTTTGTGCCGACATGCTGAAAAATTCTGCCGACCTGTCCGCCCACATGCGAAGCTGTCACAATTCATCCCCTCCCCGAGAAGATGGTGACGCCACGGAACGTCCCCGAGTAGAATGTGACATCTGTCATGAAAAATTCAAGTCTGCCAACGACCTACGCCTACATGTCGAAAACTTGCACACCGGCACGTCACAACCTCGCCACATCTGCACATTTCCTGACTGTGAAAAGATATTCTTCACAAAGTTTGACGTCATACAGCACGAGAATCAGGATCATAAAGAGGACCCTGCACGATTTAAGCCCCCGCTGTCAGGAGGTCTTCATAACAAAACCTGGCGCACAGTATCACCTACTCGTTGTCCATGAAACAGAAGGAAATCGTCACTTGTGCACATTTTGTGACGAGAAGTTCTCCACGTGGATCTTTTTGGAGAAACATGTCAAAGCGAAACACTCTGCAAATGATGAGCGACACCATTCCTGCACATTACCCCGCTGTGAGAAAACGTTCCCTTGTAGTATTACCTGCATGCTGCACGAGATTAATGATCATCTTCAAGACAAAACCTGCGATCGCTGTCCGGAGATCTTCTTGACAAAACCTGGGACACGGTTCCATCTCCAAACTGCCCATGAGATAGGGGGAAGTCGTCACTTGTGCACATTTTGCGACAAGAGGTTCTACACATGGAACCGTTTGAAGAAACATGTCGAAACGAGACACTCGGAACATAAGGAGCCACTCTTATCCTGCAAATGCGGATACAAGACGAGTGTCAAGGCCCGATTTGAGAGTCACTGTAAACGGAAACATGGCATCGGGGGGGAGAAGGGGTACGAGTGCTATTTCTGTGGCAAGAAATTCTTCACATTTTACGAATTGAATAGCCACTGTGGGCGAAAGCATACCATGGAGAAACAATTGTGAATTGTTATAAAATATTTAAGTAATTTGGATTTCATTGAGTATTTATTTTATTTATTGAGTTTTCTAATTGTCAGCTGTATTGGAGAAGATTTTAAGTAGGATTATTATTTTTTTAATGTCAATTATTTTTAGTGTTTAATTAATAACTTATTTAATTATGGGTACATATTTTATTTTGATGCGTATCAGTAGATTCGTTATTTTTATAGCCAGAAATTATCATATATGTTGTATCGTATAACTTAATATAATGATTAATTAAATGTATGGTTAGATTAGGATTTATTATAATGATATGTCTGAAATTAATGAACCATTAGTAGAAATGGACGCTAATTGATATTGAATTTTATTTTTGAATATTATTAGATATTTCTAGAAAGTAAACTGTAAAATATTTAATTATTAAGGATGATGAAGTCAAGCTTATAAAATAAATGGCGTCTGTTAATTATCCATCTTTAATGAGTGTTGTGTTTTTGCTAAAATGTACTGATTTTAAATTAACTCCGAGTAGAGTTGTGCCCATTCCCATGGAATTTTGGGAATTCCCAATTTTTCCGGAATTTATTTGTATTCCCTCATATGCTCAGTGTTAAATTAAATTCGTTCGGAATATTCTCAAATTTCGGGGAATCGCTCTCAGGGTATTGCACAACTTCGAGCAAACGAAATTATGTAAGCCAAAGTATTAAAATAGTTGCATTGTAGATAGTTTGTACAGCGATTTTCGTGCAAAATTGAATTATTGTATTTACTTAAAAAATATGCTTTATTATCCAAACTTTTGCAAATATGCACTTACTTCAATATTCGCAAGGTTTCATGTTGAAAGAGAAATTTGCATTATTATGTAAAATTCTACACAAGGTAGAAATGCAGTCAAATCGTGCTATATGCGACTGTAGGTGTGGCACACCTGGGTGCCATGACAATATTTTGGTTGTACTGAATAGAGAATCAATTTTATAAAAATAAGGATTGCAAACTATTAATGCAATGCAGTTTGTCATTATCTTGTCATATATTTGAGAATATATCGATATTCGAATTATGCAGGTTTCGCAATCCTACCAAAAAATTGTAGATTCAGATGACATAATTCTAACCCCAAAATGCTAAAATACTTATGCAATTCTATTTATCTTGGCAAAACCATATGTTTAATGTTTACTCTTTACAACCTTTCACGGACTCTGCCGCAAAATAAGCTAGATTTTATTCTCAATTATCTAGCCTTGACAATCTGTTGTGTACATTTCTAACCAACAACACACCTTGCGTCACCACATTGCCATTCAAATGTGCCAGAGATGCCAAGCCTCTCTCTCAAAATGCAGAATTGATCTATAAAAAGCTAAAAAATCTAGAATTAATCTCACATTCAGTAAAAAAAACTCCAGAATCCTGCACATTCATCCATCCTGCTTCGAGATGGCAAATCTTTGCCTAATTTTTGGCCTCGTGTCTACCTTTTGCTACGCTAATGCCCAATTTACGGAGAATTGGGCAGGCTCGTCATCCCAAACTTTCGTTACGTATGGGACCCATGGTAATTATTCGTCACAAATATAAATTTGCTTAATAATTGATCACAAACAAAATTCCAGGCACTCCCCAATCCGGTTTCGCCGACCCTGACGCCCTTGACGGTCGATCGCTTCGGTTCACTTTAAACCCCAACCCTCCCGCCGGCGTTGGTGGCGCCCCTGCGGCCGAAACTTTCGGCCGCTACAAGTACGGAACTTACTGGACCCGAGCTAAAGCCGCGAACTGCTCCAACCAACCGTTGTCCGGCGTCGTTTCTGGAATCTTCACCTACTTCAATGATCAAGGTGACCGGAACGGAAACGGGATTCCTGACAATTCTGAGATAGATTTCGAATGGCTTTGTGCCGCCCCGGAGGTCGTGCATCTCTCGATCTGGACCGACTATCAGGAAACAGATCCACCAAATATTCGCGTCGTTTACAGAACGATTGACCTCTCGACCGGGCGTGTGCTGATGGACTGTTATCGCGAAAGGTTTGGGGAATGTAGACTTCTTAGCGCGCCGGAACGACAGCCGTCGCAAGTCACCCCGATTTCAGGGTATGATTCATCCACGGAATATTTCTGGTACGGGTTGGAATTTGCGGCGGATCGGGTACACTTCATGATGCGGGGAAGGAATGGTGAGACTATTACGCTGTGGGATTATCGAGGACCGACGGCGAGAATGCCGCAGGATGAGATGCACTTCATGCACAATGTTTGGCACACGAATAA
Organism: Folsomia candida; assembly: GCF_002217175.1. NCBI lineage: Eukaryota > Metazoa > Arthropoda > Collembola > Entomobryomorpha > Isotomidae > Folsomia > Folsomia candida. The sequence continues at coordinate 1,489,686 of NW_019091221.1, read as the reverse complement.
CTGGTGGCCGGAGGGGGATGACGGGACGATGATTGAAGCGCCGAGGTCACCGGTCTATATGTATGTCGATTCTAGTAGTTTCACACCGGCATAAATGGAACGGAATTCTAATTTGGAAAACAATATGATTTGATTTTATTGAAAGCCTAAAAACTGCCCTGAATGAAATCGGAGTTAATCAATTGGTCAATAAAAAATCTATTACATAATTTTACATCGAGTCTAGTCGAATAGTCTGTTGTCAATCATCGCTAAACGTTAGCAGGGTTCGAAACGTTCCGCGGACAATGCCCTTCAAGAACTTGAGTACACTTAACCTCTTAATGACAAGATAACCTTCATACCCCGCACACAGAGGGCGAACAGACTTTCTCCATTTTTTCAAAAATTTACTCTTCTCCCCAAGCTCGCGCCACGATTCTTTATTCCTTTTAGACGCTGCGTAAAACCTTCCGCCAAATTCTAGCATTAGAATCCAATAGATGAGCAAACCCATTTCCACCGAGACCAAGACTAGCCGTAGAATTCCTAACGTGCCCCAGTAGTGGAGTAGCATCCAGTTAGCAATCATAGAAAATTGCATCACAACGGCTTGAAATGGGATAAAGACGGGCCCGAAAATCGGCATGTAGAAATTATGCAGTTGTTCGTACTTTCGGTATTCTAACGGCATGAAGTCTGCGGAGCGAAAATCGGGCAGAGTTAGACGTCTCTTACCAGATTTAGGGGCTAGACAGAATTCTGAATAGAATGGGAGCGTGAATGCTGTAAATAAGAAAGCGTTCAATTAATATGCCAGTTAAACATAGTACGCATAATTTCTGTTATGGCAGTATTTAGGCTCACAATACATTTCCTTACCTAGTTGAAACGCTATAACACAACACACCGATACAATCCCTACCCCAGACATAGCTATGACATACGCCTCCCAAGAATGATCCATCCATACCAAGACGGTATTCCTATGTTCCACTGGTATCAAAGAAATCCAGTTGCTTGCCACAGTTCGGTGCAAAATTACACCGGTACCTCCCGCAAATGACGAAAGGGTCCCTGTCGCGAGCAGTAGATAGAACAACCGCTCCAATATCAGGGAAGTTGGAAAAGCTCGAAATTCTTGAAACCTCGAAAAGCAACACCACTTGGACTCGATGTACTTCGAATATCGAAGAACCTGTGTAAGACTTCGGGCCAGAGCATCGCCTCTGATTGAAAGGAGAAGGAAGCAAATGATTGGAATGATTAGGCACATCATGGTAATATAAATAATGTTAAATTCGACGATTTCATCGGCGGTAGATTCTTTTGTTAACGTGGGGAGACAATAGAGACGATAAGTGCCGAATACCCATTGTACCAAGAACAATGTTGTCATCATCCGACAGCAGAAACGAGTTCGGACAGTACAATGGAATCTTTTCGAAGGGATATCGAACCGTATTGGTGAAACGCCGAGGTATGATGACACGCCGAGGATGACGTGAATGAGAAGAAGGACTCTTTTCGAGTACATGTTTCTAGTTCGGAGTATTACTGAATTCTGAACTTATCTTGACTTTTTTCAGTGTGAAATTAAAGGAAGAGGCGTAATTATAGGGTCCATTTTATAAAATGGGACATAATTGGGAATATTTTAGTAAATTCTTCCTCTCGAATTATATTAAATTGCCTGGAATTTTTTTCCTAAGCTGATTATATCTAAATAATAAACTAAAGTCTATAAAATCTAAATTGTTCAATATATTTGGAAATAGTTATATATACGATCACCGTTTTCATGTATTGGAACATGCATTCAGAAATTAACCATCTTCTATAATGATTGTATATAAATGTAACTAATTTGTGTCAAATTTGTCGTAAGTACAAACGTTAATAAAATTGGCGGATATGGGCCATATCTCAATCTATTATGGAATATGGTATGAAAATATACTTTGCTCTGAAACTTTTATGGCGTAATTACCCAGGTAAAATTGGATTTCTAATTGAGACTAGTATGTAATTTGGAACACTGCCAATTAATGTTTATTTCAACCTAAAGTCAACAAAATTTCAAGCGCTCCGGATAGACAGACAGAACTGACAAAAACTTAAGCCGTATCGACAATTATGTAAATAATTTGACATTATTACCTAAGACGGGGATAACCATAATTACAGTCATAAGGCCGATTTCAACATATTCTAGCGACAAATCAAATCATTGGGATGAATACGAGGGTATTCCGGTGGAAATTTACAATCGGTAGGTTCCGCACCGTTTTTGACCAAATTTTTTTCTAAATAACATAATTTGAACATATTAAGAAAGCTGTAATTTTTTAGGTCAATCCATTACCAATTGACTTCTTGGCTAATCTGCAAAGTTATCCTCGAAAATACTCACAAAAATATGATTTCATGTCAATTTTATTTTAAACTTTTTGAATAATTCGTCAAAGATTAGATACTGAATGTTAAAAAACATTATTCGCCCTAAACTTGAAGCATACGGCCATTAATTTGCGATTGCGACGCCACGATTGCCCCTCCAGGGTTAAAAATTCTATGACGCTTCGATATTTAATTTGAAAATCTGACATTTTTTTTGTCGAGCTTAACTTTGCAGGTTCACCACGAAATCAATTCGTAATGGATTAACCTAAAAAAATTACAGCTTCCTAAATATGTTCAAATTATGTTATTTAGAAAAAATTTTGGTTAAAAACGGTGCGGAACTACCGATTGCAAATTTCCAATTAACTTGCGCCGTGAATTATGCTTTTCCTTGAACTTGGCAAGATGGTGAATGTAACTTGACTCAAATAAATAAACCAAAAACTGGAAACTATCTGGAAAACTGGAAACTTATTGAAAATTTGAAATGAATTTTATTCACACAACTGGTCAGCATTAAAATTACACGACTACTTACTACGAGCTTTTCTTTGTACTGTTCTCTCTTCCAGCCCATGCTTCACCAAACCTTAATGGTAGACTTACACTACTTATTTACTAAATCTTATTATTAAAATGAATAAACAACTTAAAAACATTTAATATATTACCATATGACAATTAATGTCCATAATGAGTTACTCTAAATGGATAAAAAAGATTTAGACGTGTTCGAGCTATAATAACTGAGATTTTGAACTTATAGTGCCGATTTTGGACACTTTTCTCGAATCCCCTATCCTTAACCATTGCGACTTTGAGGTCGATTTTGAAAAATATGTATTTTCAAAAAATTACGAAATAATATGAACTAACACCTATAATTCAAACTTTAATAACAAAAAAGGTGGTCTAGTTCGAGCAATTATTACGCTGCTATTAAATTTTGAAATTCTTATATTTAACACTGTATACTCACTACCGATACACCACAACTCATTACCAAGGAGTAGAAGAATCAAATCCCTAACCTTACAAGTAAATCACAAAAATCGCGAAAGAATTAGATTTCATTAAAAATACTTATTAACTCGATTTTCAGGTAATTAACGACCATACTTAACTTAACTTAATTCTATTTTGTCGACACCCAAACTTAAAATTTTGCATGCAATTTGACATTGACATTTATTTTATAGTAAACAAAACACATAACTTGACCTTAGTTGATTTTGACTTTAACACTTCTATACGATATTATATAACAGTTATATAAAAATGTATCTCAGCATAAATTATAAGAAAATGAATGGATGCCAATAATTCATATAAAAATTGTAAATCCACCAAGATTGCAAATATTATTTTATTTATTTATTTATTTATTAATTCGTCAAGTTTGCCATGTAAATGGCTTATTACACTTGATAAAGAAAGGAACGGATTACAAGAATTGCATTTAGAGAATTACATAAGACGCAGGTATGAGTGAAATGATATTAAATATGTTTAAAGAGTATAATATAATTATTGTCGGATTATAAATTTGAAATAACGTAAAATAGTCAGTAATATTTAGGTAAAGGAAGAGATTCAGAGTAGTAAGTTACAAATTTATGTTAGTATGCTTCCATTTTCAAGAATGAACTTTTTCAGCTCACGTTTAAAAATGATAACATTTACATTTCCGGTGAGACAGCTTGGTAATTTGTTCCATGCATTAATTGCTAAATAGTTCATGCATTTCTCACCACTTTTGTTTTTAGGACAAACTGTTGATCTAATTGTATCATTTCCGCGTGTAAAATGGTCATGAATTTCTGAACTTCGGACAAGAAAATCATTAAAATATGGCAATTTACGTTGGGAAACTTGAAAAATGAAGAGATTAATTCTATAGAAATGATTTTCTTGTGGCAGCAACCACTTCAGTTTTGTGTGCATGTAATCACTTACAGGGTCAAATTTGCGCATGCCTAATATGTTTCTGGCTGATTTTCTCATACATGATTCAATAATTCTTAAGTGTTTTTTCGCTGCTGTTCCCCAAATTGCAACCATATAGTTTACAAGCGAAATTACACATGCATTCATGATTTTTAGATAGTTTTGCATAGATATGATTGGTCTTAGAGGGTGCAATGATTTGGCAACAAAATGGCATTTACGGGAGAGATCATTAATATGGTCATACCATGATAGCTTCGAATCAATTTTGAGCCCGAGACATTTAATAGTACTTTGGCTTGTAATGGTAACACCATCAAAATTGATAGTGATTTGGCCGATTTTAGCAACATTGTGGGCATTTCCAAGAATAATTAACTGTGTTTTCTTGACATTTATTTTCATGCCATTACCTACCATCCAGTTTTGTACAGCCAGGAGGTCGGATTCAACTTTACGAATCAAAAAATTAAGGGAGGAAGGTGGACCAATGCACAACTGCGTATCGTCTGCATACAGTATTGTTAGGCAATTTTTTATCACAAGGGGTAGGTCATTGACGTAGACACAAAAGATCAGAGGGCCTATCACACTTCCTTGCGGACAACCATGAATTGTAAACTTGACATGAGATAATTTACCGTTTGCGCCTTTTACAACTTGAGAGCGATAGCTAAGGTATGCGGAAAACCACTTAGGGTCTATTCCATACCAACGCAATTTCTCAAGAAGGAATTCACGAACCAATACGTCAAAGGCTTTGGAAAGGTCAAGCGACACAAGGATGCAAATATTGCCTAAATTGATTTGGTTATGGACCGAATCAATCAAAGCTATCATCGCAGTTTCGCAAGAGTGGAAAGGACGAAACCCAAATTGGCCTTGATAGAGGATATTATGCTCAGACAAATAGGTCATGATTTGATTGTGCGCGCATTTTTCAATTAGCAAAGATAGGAAGGGTTGTGCGGCAACAGGTCTAAAGTGTATTGGCTCAGTTGCATCATTCTGCTTGGGGATAGGTGTAATAACACTGGTCTTGAGATTTTCAGGAAACTGTGATTCTAATAGGGATTTATTAATAATGTTCAATATACCAGAGATAACGTTAGGTGAGCCTATTGTCAGTTTGAGCATTAAGGGGGATAATCCAGTAATATCTGGTTGTGTCTTACTTGAATTTTTCAATTTACGAAACTGGGAAATTAAAATTTTGTAATCTACTGGTTTAAAAGTGAACGTTGATTTTGAGCTGAAAGGGAAATTAGGAGGCTTACTTGGGCAAGGGGTCAGAGTCGATTCATTTGAGACACTACAATAATAATTATTGAGCGTGTCGGGGTCGATGTCTATTTTTTGTGCCTTATTGTCAATTAGTTGTTTCTTCACCGTCCAAACTCCTCTCGTATTTATCATGGAATCAACCTTATGTTGCGTGTCTATGATCAAGTGCAATTGTATAAGTTTATTCAAAATGTCCAGCCTAGTTTTTGTTACTAAATTTGGATTTCGTTTATGAAATTTATAGATTCCATCCCGGAACAGTTTAAGCTTGATTGTTTGTTCGGACAGTTGTTTTGGCCTATTGGATGGTATAAACGATTTAGTGCGTGTTGGGCATATTTGTCAAATAGTGCGATGTGAGTTTTTGTAAAGTGTGAAATTGCTTCGTCAATCGGTAAAGTATCTATATCAGAAAAGTCAAAAGTGTCAATTACATCGTGAGCAAGTGATGAATAATCAATTGCTTTAAAGTTACGATACGAAAAGGTTTCCTTTTTTGCTTTCTTAATTTTCATATGTCGTGATATAAAAGTTGCCTCATGATCTGACTGTAGTGGCTGATGAATAAACGATGTTATACTCTCATCATTGTCATTGGTTATAATTAGGTCAAGTCGCGCCTTTCCTCTCGTGGGTCCGTTAACAAGCTCACGAAGTGATAAGCGTTTGAGCAGATTTTGAAATTTTTTAATTTGAGTGTTATTTGTATCCTCCATATGAATATTAAAATCGCCACATATATAAAAGTTGCATTGTTTCTCCAAATGCTCAGAAAACAATAGCTCCATTTCGTCAATATCAGAATTTGAAACCGTGAACTTCGGCCTATACAAACAGGTAACAATAAATGATTTAAATTTGTCAAGTTGGAATTTTATAGATAAAAACTCTGCTTTTGCCAATTCATGTCTCTCCAGTTGAATGCGTTTATGAGTTAAGGACTCGCGAAATAAAATTGCCACACCTCCACCAAACTCATTCATCTCTATCATGTCTAACTATCCTGTATCCTGGTATGCTCATGAGGTATTATGTAATATTAACAGGTTTAAAATTTAGCATTGTTTTTAAATCGGGATATTAATTTCGCTTGGATAAAACCATTGTTTCGACTGTGATAATTACACTGTGATTTGTGACTTAATTGAAATACTGCGATTTTTGTGATTTTATTAGTCTCCAGGAGTATGATCAAATCACATTAAATCAAACTGCGATGTGATCCAAGGAACATTGGACAGTGTTCAAAATATCTAGTTTTGGACGTCAAAAACGAAACCCTGGTAACAATACAGTGGAGGAACTAACGTCACGCGAGATTCGTCTCATATAATTAGTCCAATCCTGCATAAATTATTCGCTTCCCACTAAAAACAGTGCAAGTTAAAATAAAATAAAATTACATTATTATGAGTGCAATGACCAGTCAAAAGTGTTGAGGAATTTCGAAACGCCCATCATTATTTGCTCCCAACCTTATCCAAGAAAACTTGTAGAACGCAGAAAAAAAAAATTTTTATATTTATTTGCAAATTTCTTTGCATAATAATTAAAATTTTCTACTCATCTAAGTCGGAACAGATTAAAAATCTGATAGTAAAGCATCTTTTCCCTGGAAATTCCAGGCAGGAATATGGAAAATCATTTACAAAATCGGCCCAATTTTTGTTATTAATCGCAATAAATAATATTTAATAGCCGGCACGATCTTATCTCCAAGTTTGCCTATTTACTAAATATTTTCCTCAAGTTTCTCATTCTGGTTAACAACTATAATTAATTTGTACAAATTCAATCCCACAAGGAAGTCCGTGCTGCATGTTTTTTTTTAATAAATTGGAAAAATTATCCACTTAATAAAATCCAATTAAAATCAAGAGGCAACCGTTTCTTTCTAATCTAAATACAACAACTTGACCATGTTGCCATGGCTACTCTCCTCTTGCATACATATATTTAACATCCGGTCAAGCAACGTGGGAAGACAGTCACATAAAAAATGCTTTGTAACTCTACACCTAATTAAGAGAGACACGACTTTATGTAATAGAAATTATATAATACTTTTAAGTTTTTAGCATATGTTATGAACAAGTTGCGTAATAATAATTTGCACTAAAGATCGGGGTTTTTACCACAAGGTAATAATTACCCTGTAACTTTTCCCTGTCTGACTGTAATTTAAATATTTCCTGAAATGCAACATGCAACATCCTGCCCTACATAATTCCATCCCATCCAGCGTATCTAATCCCTAATGAGGAAAAGCGTTACCTGTGAAAAGTCACTTTTTTAAAAAGCAAAGTTCTCGGTCTTTCTTTCTTCTCCATGGCAGTCAACCAAGACACATCGGACACGATGCAGCTCCTCTACATGGTCACAGTTTTTTTGATAAGGTGCTACAAAAGGGTGGAATATGGGATTTTAAGGTTAATTGGGCCACTCATTTTGCCAATCGTGATCAAGAAGTTGGACCAGGTGGGGATCACGATTAATAAAGGGGGTCCGTGCGATATTAAGGTGAGGAGATGGAGTATACATATAGTGTGCAAATTTAGTTTATATTATTTTTACGTGTTTCGCAATTTTGCAAGAAATAATCTGTGTATTAAAATATATTAAATTCTTGATAAGCGTTTGATATCCAAAATGTAAATTTTAGCAGTTAATATCCATAACGAGTTCGCAATTTCGCATCGCAGCATATTTTGCAAACTAGACTTTGAGATGAGAGATTACGAGATTGAGAGATTGAGATGAGATGAGATAAGAAAATTTTCACACATTGCCAACTTCGCTTTTTTGCAATTGTGCGAAATTTTTACTAACATTGCACCTGTTTTTTACAGAATCGAAATTTCATGACCAGCCAAGACACCGTGTACATTCGTGCCATAAATGAAGGAATCCTTGGTTTTGGCGAATCCTACATGGACGGGGATTGGGATGCGGAGGACATTCCTGCCGTCTTTTACAAAATATTTGCCAATGACGCCCCAATTTTGAGAATGTTTATGAATCCCTGGAACAGATTTCTGTACTACATGCAATTCTCCTTCTTTAATTTGCAAACTAAACAGAGAGTTTATGATGTAGCGAAAATTCATTACGATTTGGGTAGGTGGAAAATTTCTAAAATAGAATGTCTTTTTTTGCAAATTATTTTTTATAAAATTGTCAAAAACACAGATAAATATATTCGCATGTTTATTTTACAGGTGTTTTTATGCTTTTTTGGTTGCGGTGTTTTAGGTTTGTGCATATTTTAGTGTGTTTTTCTTATTTAATGAATTTTTTTCGGGGTATTCACGTCACTGTTGTAAATAGTGTGATTGGCGAAATTTCTAAAAAAAGATACATCTATTTTTGGCAACTCCGTTGTTTACGAAGAGGAGGTGAATACCCCCATGGTAACATTTCAAAATAAAAATTATTGATAAATTCACAAAAAGTTATTGCAAAAAAGTTAAATCCATATGAAAAAATTAATTTGTGAATTCTTGTGAACAAAATTTGCCAACTCGTTATGAATACTACTATCGCAAAACTAATACTAAAACACATTTGTTAATGTTGAATTTTGTATCAAAAGTTAATTGCGTTTAGAGGTATTCACGTCATTTTCAACGTCGATGTGACAAACGTTGTAAATTTCAGCCAATTATTTTTGCAATTCACAATTTTGCTGCTTTACGCGAATACTCCCTTTAAATATTTAATTTGCTTAATACCTATTTACAATTGTAAAAATTTTACAATCAATTAATTATTTTTCCTTTTTTCCCCAGGAAACGAATTCTTCGAAAACATGCTCGACTCCACGATGAATTACACCTGTGGATATTTCAAAGATACCGACAACCTTGAAAAAGCCCAGCTCGCTAAGATGGACTTTGTCGCAGCAAAGCTTGGAATTAAACAGGGTATGACTGTGCTCGACATCGGGTGTGGATTTGGCGGGATGGCGCGCCACCTGGCGATAAATTATGGCGCTACGGTAACAGCTGTGACAATTTCGAAGGAACAGGCCACCTTCGCGCAACAAGCTTGCCGCGGACTTCCTGTCACGGTGAAGGTGATGGATTATCGGGACGTGTCCGGAACGTATGACCGTGTCGTTTCCTTGGGAGATTTGGAACATATCGGGCCTGCGAACTACGGGACATTTTTTAAAACTGTGTCGCGATGTTTGAAGGAGGATGGACTTTGTTTGATCCACTGTATGGGAAATTATCATGACGTGATGCCCCATCAGGAACCATTTTCGGCAAAATATGTCTTTCCAGGAGCGTGTCTTCCGTATTATACAGAGGTATTGTACAAATTCAGAGTTTCTGGAGTAAAAAAAAGTATTTAGAAAGCGGAAAACACTAGAGAAAAGCGAAAAACACCAGGAAATAGCAAAAAACACCAGTAAACATCAAAAACACCAGTAAACAGCAAAAAACACAAATAGACATAAAAAACACAAAAAACGAAAAAAATACTTTTTGCAACAAATTTGAAACTCTAGCCTGATTTTTTAGACCCTTGCCGAAATTAATCTCAAATTTTGAATTCTAAATTTCTGAAACCCTTATCTTATTTAATTTCCAGGTAATGGGTTCCCTCCAAAATTTATTTCTAATCGAAGACTGGCACAATTTTGGAAACGATTATAATCTCACGTCTGTCGCGTGGAGGGACAACTTTATCAGGAACTGGCCAAAGCTACAACAACTGGACAAGATTAAGTATGACGACAGATTTTACAGGATGTGGACCTTCTACCTTGGCGTGGCAATAGCGTTATACAAAGCTAGAAAAATTCAATTATGGCAAATTGTCCTAAGTAAGCATGGAGTCGTGGGAGGATATCGGTCCGTGCGATAGGCGAAAAAAAATTGCGAATAAACAATACATTTCATGACAAAATAGATACATAACAATGTTGTATATTTTATAATACTTTGAATTTTAATAAATCATTGGCACTATTTAATACAACTTAAACAATACTAACTTAATACAAACTTAATACTTCCAAACATGTTAATAATGAAATAATAATATAATAAAGTAACATACTCTTAATTTTGAGTACATCCTGAGTCTCAAATTTTAGGATGGATTTAATTATTTACACGGCACACGCATTGCAATTACATAATACATCAATTACTTTCAATACGCATGTCACGCGTATTTTATTGTTTGTGTTACTTATTTTTAGTACGGGAATACTTGAAATAAGGACTAGGATGTTTTAGATTGTAGGTACAATTTGAAGTTCATAATCCTATACCTAGTACGAAAATTATGGCATCATTCTACTACTTTGTTAGTGGTAAATGTCAATGTTTTATTTAAGTACGCTCTCCATACTAAAATCTAGTGGGGACCTCTCGATGTGACAAATGCGATACGTACGTCCTTAAATTTTAGTGCGTTGCTACTTATTTACCGAGGGCATTTTTAACAGTGTGGGCGGATCACGTCACCCAGGTGAATGCACAGTTGGAGTCGATTCATCCCCATGATTCGATTAGTAGGAGTGCCGAACCGCTCGGAAAATTGGGATGGGTTACTGGGGGGGTGACTTTGTCCTCTCCAGGGTTGCGGGGCTAATGTCGTCAGGTTTGGCGGAGAAGTGGTACAAGCTCGTGAAGGAGAAGAGTGTCACGAAATATGTAAAAATTGCGGAAAGGGAGAGACAGGCTTGGAAAGGGTTGAAATTTGAGAATTTGATGGGCATTTTGCCAATATTTCTTGCCTGTTGTACCATTTCAGCTGTAACTTTTAGCGTAGAAGGGTTACTATTTTGTAAGAGGAGAACGAAAGTTTTATATTTATAAATAGCATTTTATTTTAATTATGTAAATATTAAATAAAATAGTCATGTAAACTTAATAAAATATTTGACTTCAGTAATTTTGCTTAATGTTCATGAAATTGGAAACAACTTTTGGAAAGTTTCATGCAGGATGATTTTGTCCAAACTGGGATTCTGGAGAAAGGGGTGTGGCTTCTTGACATGGATGAAAATGTCGTATTTTTTTAATATGCGACTAAAATGTGTGAAGTTTAGTAAAGTTACAGCAATAAAATTTAACCCTGGAGAGTCTGAAGTTTTTATGTTTCATAATTACGTAATTTTTTTTCATAGTAGCGAAAAAAATATTCATGCAATTCGCAAAGTAGACAAAGTGGTGGTGGCAAGGTAAACACTTCGCACATCTGGTTTGTGTATTTTGTTTTGCAAGAAATATTTAAAAGGTGAATAACTGCACTATAATTAGACTATAATTAGTTCCAATTAAGTTTTACATAATTTTCACTGCTTAAACTACGTTGCTATAGTGACATGATGGCGAACGAAGAGCCAGGATCCATTTTTGAAGTAAAGTTATTAAAAAATGAATTTCTGACATTTTTGAAGTAAAGTTACTAAAAATGAATTTCTGACATTTTAAATTTAAATTTTCATTGTTACTTTTTTAAGGAGGGCGATTCCACCTTGATAAGTCAAGATAATGACCATGCTGCCATCCCCCACTCATTTACTGGACCTTTACTTAATCATGATGTATAATTTTTTCACCCATAGTTTTGTATTTATGCTAAAATTTTAATTTTATTAATTTTCCCCAGATAATTTTACACGTCTGCAAATTTCTCGCCATCTCGGACATCAAGGAATGCCGTCTAGTTTCCCAATCCTGGAGTGATGGTGCTACCCCCATCCTCAAAGCTAGGACAAGGATCGACATCTTCCTCTATCCCGAGGGGGATGAGGACTGTGACGATTTTGAGGACCGGTATATCTCCAATGTCGTCAAAAAATTGAACTTTAACAAGGTCAATATCCGCCTAGAGATTCCAACCCGACGAAATTATGATCTTCCACCCATCAATTTGTCAAATTTTCCAATCAATACCCTCAAATCAATATGTGTCAAGTACACTAACACGTATAGAACCATAATTATGACCTCGTCCCCCACTCTAGAAGAGCTAATCTTTGAAGGGAACCACCCCTCTGATTTCCATCTCTGGAAGGAGTTATTTTCCCAAAATTGAGAAAGTTGGTGACCATAGGTTCCTTGTATTGTGGGGATATGATTCTGGGAAAATTTGGTCGCGCAATAACCAACTTATTCCCAAATTTACAACATCTGGAAACCAACTGCTGTACTTTATCTGGAATTGCAAGGATGGGAATGTTATCAAAGTTTCCGATGTATGTACTTATTTTTTTATATTTTAGATGATGATTCTAATTATTTCATTATTTCCACCAAATTCTGTCAGATCGCTAAACTCTTTGGTGTTTGATTATATCTTTAATATAAAAAATATGGAATTTCTCCTACAAATCCCTGGCAGCCTGAAGAAATTGCAATTTTTGGTTAACAATGGCCATTATTTTGACCAACTGCCCTCAATTTTGTACGAGCTGATGAAGAAACATGCCCCCACTTTGGAAGACGTTTCCATCACCAGAGACAGGAGTGGATGGAAGAATGAACTGGAATGGAAATTTCCAGTATTCCCGGCCCTGAAGCGGTTTACGCTCTGCGGTGTAATTTTTAGAAATTGTTTGTTCGAAACTAGCCCAGGAAATTTTGCAGGAATAGATTACAACGTGTCGTTCCCGGTGTTAGAAAGCTTGAAAATCTTACACATTTCAACTGCAAGAATTAATTTGAAGTTCAAATTTTGAACGACGAGTCCGCTGTGGCTGCATTTCTTCCAGAAAGATGTGCAGCTATGCGATCGCTTAAGAATGTGGATATCAAATTTGTCCCCCGAGGGTGGCCAGACAATGCAGAATTGTTGGATCAAGTTCGCCTCTATATGCGAATGTTGGATTTATTTCCGTACGCGAAAGATTCAGTGACGAGAAATTGCAAGGAATTTGTGGGATCGCAACGCTTCTCCCACTGGGGTCAACCAATATCAACTACCCGTCGATAAGAGACCTCCGGAATTTACTGTGAACTTTGAAACAACTCGCGGATGAGGAGATGATAACTACTCTGTACGTGCACTATTGACTGTTGACTTTAAAATAACTCCTTATTTTACAAACCTAAGGCAGTTTAATCTTTAGTAACAGTTTTATTACACGTACTATCAATTTACAATCACACAATTACAATTAACTCATTAATTGCTAAGAATTACCGGATCACAATTTAATGTATGTCCGTATCACACAAAAGTTGGCTGCGTAGTGCCGGACTCAGTCCGTTCTCTTCCTCTCTACTACTCCGGACTCAGTCCGTTCGTCCTGCCTTGCTTCCATGCCGGAACTCAGTTCCGCCGCTCTCCATAGGTGGCGACTCGGAACACTTGAGTCACTTACTTACTAATTATTCTAGCACAAGAATTACTCTTACTAATTATTCCTTGCGCCAATTTTCTATATTCTTTCTAAGTTAGATAACTAATTATATTATCTATAATATACAACAATAAAAAACCCCGTTGGCCTTTGCCCTTTCCGAGTTATCTCTATAATAATACATTGGGCCCATAAGAGTAAGGTTAATTTCGAAACTTTTTCCTTTGCACCAAATTTCGATATTATTAGCTTAAAATACTCTTAACATATCATACAATTATAACAATAAATAATATGGACTTTGGCCTTTACAGGTTTTGACCTAGAGCCCACTAAATGACCAATTGTCTCAAAATGCCCCCAAAACTACCTTTAATTACAAAATAATGCCAACTAACACCTGACTAATGACTGCTAATGCCGACTAATGGCGACCAATGGCGACTAAAGGCAACTAAATGCTGCTAACTACTTAATAACACCTGTTAGCACCCTATTAGCAACGACCATAACTACTAAGACCTGAGTTCAATTTCCTCTTAATTAACGATTTTAGACTTAGCACATAATCTAGTTTCCGATAACCTTAAATTCTATACACCGGAAGCCACTCAGTAAAAAGTTATCCTACTCACTACCTGTTGGATTTAACATTTCTCCCACCTCTTTTCTAATATTGCGCATTAATTATAGAAAAGAAAACACTTATATTCAATTACTTAATTATGTATCTAACTATTTTTAAACTGATTACATACAATTTTAATAACACAAATTGTCAAAAAACACTCCACGATAAATATTTCGAATCAAACACTTGAGCACTGTAACAACAATCAGTCCTTTTCACTCACTTGACTCTCCCACCGTGTAAATCACGCCCCCTCCAATTTGAATCCTCATCCGACGACGTGTCTGGTGGGTACTGATATGTAAGGAAGGCTAATCGGCGGGTTATCTCTCGATTCTGCTTGTTTATTGCCTCTCGATTGGCAGATATTCTTTCTCTCTTGGTAGGTACTTTCTCCCATTTTCCAGATAAAGTCCACCCAAGTCTTGTTTGGATCGCCTTGTCCAGGTTTTTCTTGTCTGTATTTTTTTATCCGCATTTTGACTTGTCCAGTAACACGTTGTCCCATTATGCCCGGAACCCTACATACATACCTTGTAAATAATTTCGTAATAATTACCCAGTACTCGCAAAAGAACTGTTACAAGAAAAACTTATTGTAGCAACCACAGTTTGTCGAATTTTGAAAAAATAAGCACATCACTGAAAAGCCAATGAAATTCTTTATAGGAAATATTATTCAGCTTTCATAATTTCAACCTCATTAGGCGACACGAGCCAGGAGACTTGGTGTCCACTTCACGATCGCGGTACGCATGCGTTCAAAGGGATCTTGGTGCCATTTCTAGAGGATAGATTTTTTCTCGTACTCCAAACTTGTGTGGGGTTTAGCACATGTATCTGGCTTCAGTTTGGGCCACATATCATATTCCAGAAGGTTGAGGTTCGGCGATGATGAATTTTATTCTTGGTCCGAAATGGAGTCAAGAATTTTGAACTTTAACCACCAATTTACTATTTTTACTTTATGAATAGGACCTGAGCCATCCTTAAATGACTAGTGACTATTTTTGAGTCGAGAGTGGTTCATTAGTACCCTAATTCGCTCGATAACTCGAAAAAATATTTTTTGACACGAAATTTCGACCTCTGAGGATGAATAATCACTTTTCCGACCAAATCCGAGTTAAAGAATCACAGAAGCAGTATAGTGGGTCAAATTGATATTTTTGAAATTTGTGTACATAATATGGACCAATGGGGTGTAGACAAAGTGCTTTTGCTTATGTTATATGGCCTCAAGGGTGAAAGTTTGCTCATCTTTTCAAAATATTTATTTTCATTTTTCAAGCGCGTACCGCACGATCAGCGCATTCTGATGGCTCTATTTTTACTTGACGTGCGGTAAGGAAGTATTTCTCCTCACGCCTTAAAGACATAAGTCCAATGTCTAGTTTAAGGGCCCGGGACATAGTTTTACTCAACCCGTTCATTAGCAGGGAAATTTTTCTTAGGGTCCGGCATGAATTTGGACAAATTCAGGTTTTCTGCACCTTCATCATTTTTTATGACCTTTTTGACCGTTCCTTTCCACCTTTGTTTCACTCATCAACACTACTGGTGTCAGTGGATCGTTGTATAGTTCGGTCACTCATCTTGCGATCAGTTCGGATTTTTATTGAGCAATTGAAAAATGATGATTTTTTTGTTTACCAAAATGTTGCCAAAAAATCGCAAGATGTCTTCTTCACCAGTCTATCAATTTGGTACCTTGGGTCACAAAATTTTTTGAAACATGGTTTCTGACGGACAATTGCATGGAGATTTCAATAAAAAGCAGTACAACTTTCTAAAAAAAATGTCTAGCCTGCTTAATTCACCCGGGGAAATCTTGTAACACTTCTTTTGCGAGTACTAGGTATTATCTGAGAAGGTGCAGGAATGCCGATCTGGAGCCAAGACGTTTAATTTTTTAATTTTGCACATTATGTATGATGGTTATGGTGAGAATAAATCAGTATGCAAGACTTGAAAAAATTACCTCCAACAAGTCTTCTTGGCCAAAAATTTAGCATTTCGATATAAAGATAAAAATCGACATAAGTATGTCTATTTTGCTCAGGGGACATTATGACTAAAACGGCTACATATTTCTGAATACGACCAACGACAGAAATTATGATGCGATTCTAAGGAAGTACTTGTGACCTTTTGGAGCGATCTGTCAGTTGTCAACAAACTCTACGAATCCATACCAAAAAAGTTCTTGAAGTTCCGAGCCAAATAGGAATTTATCGGTAAGAAAAATAACCATCCGAACCGAATCCGAAGTTTCGGTTGGAAAAATAACCATCCGAATTTATCGGTAGGAAAAATTTCCATCCGAACCGAATCCGAATTTATCGGTTAGAAAAATAACCATCCGAACCGAATCCGAAGTTTCGGTTGGAAAAATAACCATCCGAATTTATCGGTAGGAAAAATTTCCATCCGAACCGAATCCGAATTTATCGGTTAGAAAAATATCCATCCGAACCGAATCCGAATTTTTCGGTAAGAAAAATAACTATCCGAACCGAATCCGAATTTATCGGTAAGAAAAATAACCATCCGAACCGAATCCGAAGTTTCGGTAGGAAAAATATCCATCCGAACCGACTGATTCGGGTAGACACTTTATCCGAACGTCGTGTCTCACTTCACGCTCTGCTCAATTTGAGCACGTGGCGGGATGACTAAAACCTGAAAATCATTCCGGCTCACATAACATCTGCTTCGCTACAAAAGGTCAGCAAAAACAACTTTAATTATTGCTTTAATTAATTTAACACCCACATCAGCAATTTATTTATGTCTCATTCGTCCAACTCCCCCATAAAATTACTTATTATTCGTGTCACCAAAGTAAACAGACTTTTTACTTCAATTTCATTTCCAATCTGGTTTTACAAACGTTTTTGATTTTTTAACACAACCAAATTAATATATTAATATATATTATTATACCATGCTAACTTCATACATAATTTTACTTGCAAAAATTAAAATAATCTTGTTTTTTTACAAAAGTTGCAGAAAACAAGATTTCTAATAACTCGCCAAAAACCCGATAACTTTTCAATTGCACGAGTAAGTAATTACACAAATTATAAGTTTTCATCAATTAATGTTTAATAATTGAGACGGCACCAATTTAATTTTGATTATCACTCACTGATCCTCTTAATTTATTTATAAAATTCTAATTATTAATTATCCTTCCTTAACTGAAATTAACTTGCTCGTTACTAAAAAATCCACAGAAACAGACTGACTCCGTCCGTAGCCGCCATGGGTGATAAGACGACTCTGGGGTCAACCTTGGAGCCCTCGAACCAGGAAACGATTGAGGTACGCTCGAATTTTTATAGCCGGTCACCTCATTTGCATAATTTGACGCATTCGCTAGTATTTGTTCAACACGGAAAGCCGAGGAAAACGGGCATACATAATGAGATTTATGCAAATAAGATAACCATACGTCGGTTATGAATGAAAAATAACTTTTTTCATTTATTGACCTACAGTCTTTCTGAGAATGTTTACGGTCACTAGTAGGTCACGTAGGTCAAAGCATATTTTCTCATATTGGTCATATTTTCGGGTTTTAGGACATATTCATATTCCCGATCATATTTCGGGTTTTTCTTGTTCATTTTATCATTTTTGGCAAAATTCTAAGATTTGGTAACCAAATCGACAGAAAATGACAAAAAAGTCAGTTTTCTCATAATGATTCATTGTGAGAAACTTTCAGAAATTTACGTTCACTTTCGCCTAAGGTGATTTAATTCATTGGGGATGAATTAAATCACCCCAGAACTTGTTTAATTGATAAAAATTGAGCATTACAAGAAAATGTATTAAACAATTAAGCAAAAAATTTAAAAAATAAAGTCATTTTTATGGTCATATTTTAGAGATTTTTACGGTCATTTTTCATTCGTATTTCGAGGTTTTATCGGTCATTCATATCCGACGTCTGATCATGATCAGAACGTACCTTATGGACGCTCCCTAACGAGATATTTTCCCTTTCAGAACGGTCCAGCTTCGACGGGACACCTGTTTCTGGTGGTGAACGAAATGACCAGGCGCGGCGGAAGATGATTTTGGCCGGGGGGACAATCCTAAAAATTCTCCAAGCCGCTCGCGCCTACGGCGCTCGCGAAACTACCCCACTGCAAAGTGCAAAAAGGCTATCTTTTCTTATTTTTCATGCATTTTTGCTATTTTCATGCCTTTTTGCTGGTGGAATATCTTATACGACCTACATAACTCACAATGTAGATGTGTGAGGTGGTTATCGGCGATTGCACAATGGGCCAGGTGTCGGAAAATGTGGCCATTAAGGCAGTATCTTGAATTGGCTATTCTGATATACCATTGTGTACTACATAACTAACTTGTCCTCCGTGAAAAATTTTTAATCAAACGTTACACCCACTCAGGAGAACCAAGGGTGTAAACTTTTTTAAAAACATTACGGAGATGGGGAAAATGTATCTACTAGCATCTCCGCTCATCTCCGGGCTCAATTGACTCCCTATTGATGTCAATCGGTACCCAGTAGTATGATAAGTATTCCCTGCTGCGTGTAGCTGCGGTAACCAAAACCTGCTATGACCACACCCACTCAAAGTTGTTGAAATCAAGAAATCAAATTCAAGCTAAATTGATATAGTTTAACAAACTCAAAATATCCTCTGGCATGCTACATGCCACAACAGTGTGTGGTGCTCACAGGGACGTATTTTGATTGTCAGACTCACACCCTCAAGGGGGTGGGGCCATCATAAGCATTTTTATTCTAGGTAACATAGTCATGCGACATATCATTCTTCTGGGCTATATAAGGGGATTGTTATGGAGAACGATAAATTTAACAATCAGATCACTAGGGGGTGTGGCCATTGTATTTTGGGCCAGATTTTACGAATTCTGGCCAAAAATATATATAGGCGGCACTTAAAGTCATAAAAATAATTGTTTGCGTACAAGTATAAACTAGAGTATGGGCTGCCAGAGGTAATGTTTAATAGCAAACTGGCACACCCACAGGGGGTGTCATTAGCTCCATTTTTAGTCTAAGTAAACCCAGGCATGCGACCTATGATTCTTCTTGATTATATGAGGAGATTAGGATGCAAAGCACTAAATTCTAAAATCACACCCCCAAGGGGTGTAGCCATAAACGCCTATTTTAGTCTAAAATAGGCGTTTATCTAAAGGTGGTCTAAAATAGGCGTCAGTTAAAATTATTTAGTCCCCTCCCAATCGATTGGGAGGGGACTAAATAATTTTAACTTTGGTCACGCTCATAAATCAGCGGACCCGTATTTTTGCGTTTTCCTGAATGGGCATGTTTGGTGGAATTAAAAAAAAATTTCAGCCAAAATTCAGGTTTTTAAAAACGCTGTAACTTTTCTAATTCTAACCCGATTTAAAAAATAAACCCAATTTGTGTTCAGAATTACATCCCTGAAAATATAAAAATTGATTTTTATGTAGTATGCATTATTGGTGCGTTATGCATCAAAGCCCCCAATTCTTTCGCATCATTTGGTGTTTCCGATTGTCAGATACCAACGGTGCTATTAATCTATGGAAAATTGGACCAGGGACACTTTAATTTGCATCAATCGATGCAAAAAACTCGTCAACAGACCGACGGACATACGGACAGACGGACGGACAAGAGGAATTCAATAGCTCCCGTGCTATGCAGGGTGAGCTAATAATCCAAGAATACGAAATTAAAATTAAATGTAAACCTTGGAATAAGGGATTATAGCACAATTAATTCTTATCTCAACAATTAGAAACAGTAAACATGTTTATGCTCGAAAAATGCTCCAAAACATGCTATAAAAATGTATATTAAAAACCGAAAACGAGTTTTCGAGTGTGTTAAAACCGGTTTTTCGGAAAATTGCAAAACCAGTTTTCGGTTAAATTTAAAACCGATTTTTAACATGTTCTACGAAATAAGAACAACCAATTTTGGATGTCCTACTTACAAATCCTTCGAGACTTATTTTCTAAATAATCAAAGAGTTATGTAAATTCTCTCATTTCTTGAAATCAAATGTTACATGATATTATGAATTCGTGGAGAGAGGTCTGAAATTGTAATCCTATATTTTGTATGACTCATATCAACGTTTTCATTAGCTGAAGGTCTATCCCCGCAAGAGAAGATTCGGGTTTAAAATTGGTAAGTTGTTGACTAGGAACATCGGGGCTCGAAAATGAAGGACTACATTTTCCCACACTTAATATGCATTTATCTTGTGGCGTGGGACAGAACAATTATATCTAGTGTATAGGGCGTGCCGGTACGGCCCTTCGGGCCGTACGGCCTGGTGCCAGCGCTCCACCTAGAAGCATCGTCGGTACGGGCCTGGATCTTTCTCAGATACTCCTATGAAATTATACAAATTATAAAAACGTTTAATTTAAAAAAAATTATCGTTTTTTGCATTTTTGTAAACAAAGAAACAGATTGAAAATATTAAATTTGTCAAATTTTAAAAATCGAATTTTTATAAATTATATAAGAGAAGCCTGAGAAAAATTCTGCTTAATTTTTGAAATCGGGAAACTCGAAAAGTTACTGCATTTTGAAAAATCCTGATGTTGGCTGAAATTTAATTTAAAAATTTTTCCAAGGGCGAAAACATGCGCAATCTGGAAAACGCAAAAATAGCGGGCCACCGATTTATAGGTCCATAAATTATGGACTATACAGACAGTATGTATGCAAGTAAGTAGTATGAGGGGGCTAGAATTTGACCTCAAAAAAGGGGTTATGGACATATCACGTTGCTAAAAGTGGTGCAAATGGGGCGTGCAAAGATGCCTTGACATGGAAACGGTTATGCACATATCACGTCGTTTAAAGTGGTGCAAATGGAGCGTGCAAAGATGCCTTGACATGGAAACGGTTATGCACATATCACGTCGCTAAAAGTGGTCCACATAGAAAACGTTATGCACATAGTGTATCATGCTATTTATAGACCACGTAACATGCTTTTATGATGTGGTATGATATATACAAATGGTACCAGTAAAAAATACAAATGTACAGTTTTTATTTTTTCTTCATTTTTAAGGTAAATTATTATTATATACAAAACAATACTAAAAACTAAAACAGTTAGGTGAGGTTGATAAAAATTATGCTCATAAATTTATCAGTTTACTGCAGAACATTGCAACATAAAAATACTAAAAAAATTTAACGAGTTTAATCATAAAATTATGCTTGTAAATTTGTCAGGACATTGCAACATAATAATTGTAAAAAAACTTGAGTTAGGATGATGTGCTCATAAAACCTATCCTAATAAATGTTACAAAAGTAAACTCATTGAAGCCTAGCATGCTTTATTGTTACAGAAGCAAAAAAGCGCTGATTTAATTGATCCCGTTCTTTTCGGAGATCATCTGGCTCGTAATGATCCGGTTGAATTGGATAATCGATTGCTTTCGGCAAAATACCGTCATGAGCTCGTTTGCGTGCTTTTTCATTTAAGCGGTTGAGGCAGTTTATCTTGCTATTAATAATTTTTTCTCGTTCTTCCCAATCACGAAAGTCCCTAAACGCTTTGCAAGAACGTCTGCCCTCTGTGATTATGCGGATACGGTGTCGGTTGTCACGACCAAATAGGTCACAACCAAAAATCCTTTATGTATGCCAGTAATTTCCTTCGAACAATGTAGTTATAAATAGAATTTCATGCCGCAGTTGGTGCATAAAAGGTACTGTGTAAGTAAAGCATATTGAGTCCATGCAGTCACGAAATGTTAGATAGCCGAGCTGTAATAGTTTTTTCCTGTTGTCCTCTATTAAGGACACAATATTCGTAATTGGCGCAGAATCCTTTGACTGTAGCGTTGGCACATACCGTAAACACACAGTCACCTCTGCTGTCTGCCATATATGGAAAAAGATCATGGAGACGATTTTTAAATTCTTTTAAAGTGAATGTAGCATCATCAAACTCGCTATAACGTGGCTCAGTACTGTCACGGATTTTAAATGTTCGTCCCCAAATTTTAGTCAACTGTTCAGCAACATAGACAATTGCGGTAGTATAAATATAGCGAAACTTATCGTTATAGTTTGGATCATAAAACGCCACTAGATTTTGGATTGTATCAACAAGAACAAATGTCGCATGGCCGCTGTTGATACTTTTTAAAGGCAAAAAGTCACGAAAATATGAAGCACCAAACGTAATGGGAATAAAGAGATAGGTTTTATTTTCATCGCGCATCGCGAAAAGAAAGTCGTAGTTGCAGAAGAAATAATGCATACTAGTAGAAATTTTTTTACCGTCAAGGGATGAATCAATACAAAAAAATTTAAAAACTGCTGTGCATGTTATTTCAACGTTCGCCGGTGTTCGTAATGATGCCAGGAACCCATTGGTCGTACAGTCATATGCTCCAAAAGAGTCGTCAGGTCCATCACCGCTCACATCATACGACCGTAATAAATCCTGTGCCTTGCTTGTAGTGTAAGCATGGTCGACGTCAGAATCCCATTTCAATCTGCCCCAAAGTTTCTGATGGTCCGGTCTCCATTTTGAGACAGGATTTTCGTCGCCAAAAATTGTTGTGGTTAATTGGTCCATATATTTTTCTACAGCGACAGCTACCGAAACTGCTTGGAATACCTATAATAGATCCAAATTTAAAATAAGTAGAAACCCTTAGTAAAAAACTAAACTTAGATGAGTTTGGAATGAAAAGTGAGACAATTCTTAGGGAAAAAATTAAAAAATCGTTATATAATAAAAATCGTTATATAATCAATAAAAATAAAGCCTTTGCTGAGGTTGAAATTAGGAATTAGTGAAAAAACAAATTACAAAAAAAAACTTGCAAATAAATCTCGAAGTCTTTCCAATCTTTTTCCTAGACAAATCCGGAGTTTTTCGTTAGAGATTCTTTTCACCAACTAAGTATTTTGAACTGCAAAGGTAAAGCTATTTTACGGGTTAAATTTGGCCCTTTTTGACCTTATTTTTGAACTTTGCATTTGGTGACCTAACTCACAAGCAGCCGGGGAGCCGGCAATTAGACTTTAATGCTCTTCCGCCGCAGCCTGGCTTTCGGGCCAGTCTACCCACCAAAGTACATACATTTGATACATTTACATAATTCACAAGCAGCTGACATATTTGAGTTTGAGTTTGACATATTTCAGCTTTGAGTTTGGGTCTGACAATGCAAATCTTATACGTGTAAAACTCAGATCTCAATCGGACCAATTTTACTTTGTTGGCCACCAGAAATAAGCACACCCAGATTTTTTTCATTTTTCCTAATGCGCTAATTTGAACATGAGGCGTAAATTTTAAACTGTTTTCCAGCCAAAACCTCGGTTTTAAAAAATTCTGTAAATTTTCGAATTTTAGCGCAAATCAAAAAATTCGAGAACACGTCTCTTCAGAATGATTTACTTCACTTACAAAAAATACACATGCTACATTTTTTGAAAATTCGATAGAGTTTGTAATTTTACTGAATTTCAAAAACTTGCAAAAATTCTGAAATTCAAATTTCATGTCAATTGAATTTTTTATAAGTTAGGTAGATGATTCTGAAGAGACATGCTTTCGAATTTTTGGATTCGCGCTAAATTTCGAAAATTTACTGAATTTTTTAAAGCCGAGGTTTTGGCTGGAAAACAGCTTAAAATTCGCGCCTCGCGTTCAAATTAGCGTATTAAAAAAATGCAAAAATATGCTTATTTTTGGTGGTGAACAAAATAAAATTGGTCCCATGGAGATCTGAGTTTTACACGTGAAAGATTTGCATTGTGAGTGTTTTCCTGGCTTGTCAGAGCGTCGGTATTTCGAAAAACGCTAAGCGTTAACTTTTAGGGGGGGGGGCTGTTACCTTAGACTAAATTAACAGGAAGACAGCCATGCTAATTTAGATTTTCATAGAATTCCCATGGAATTAAATACCCAAGACCCTATAGAACAAGAAACACTACTGATGAAGTCATGCATATTTTTTTCTGCGTGGCAATTTTCCTACGGAGAAAAGTTTCATGTGATGTTCTACTTCGGAAGGCAATTTTCTTGGCATGTCTTAATCAACCATTTTAAATCAATCGTTTTATGAACGCTAAATAATCGCGTTTCTAGAATAAAATTAAATAAATATCGAAAATCCTTCTCGCCCTTAATTTTCTCAGTTTTTGGTTTGATCAAAATAGCATAATTAACCCTATATGGATGGAACCTTTCTCAGATTGAGAAAGAAGCCATTGTGCAACTGGAGAGTAGGCGTCGTTGTTGTTCCCAAGTTCTTCTATAAAAATTTTTAAGAAAACTGAACAGCTCGTTAGGATTGATATAACTTAAATAAATATCCTTTTGTGTTAGTGCAAATCTCTTAACTAAATTCATCAACGGAATTAAGGAATTAAATGGCAAAATTTTATTCTTAAAATAGTAAAGCCGAAAAGGATTTTGGAGATATTTATGTGCACTCTAAGCCAATTTTATTTGAGCCTCATATTAGTCTCAATTTCTTTGAAATAGAAAATAGCATGCAAAAAAGTTTTTTCATTATTTACAAAAAATGAATAGAAGACATATTTTTTGATTTTTTCAACGATTAAATGCTTATGTAAATTAGATAATTGAATGATTTTAATCTCAATGTTTTTCGGGGGGACATTAACGTTACTTGTCCCCCCGGCACATTTTCTGGGGGGACATTGTCCCCCTGTCCCCCCTGTTTCCGCCGCCACTGGAAATGACGGAAGCCAATCGTGAACTAGCCGTTCTCCTTCTACGGACCATGGGAGTTGTCTACACGAACGGCCAAATTCTGGCTCCAGGCTCACCCTTGCCTCATCATCACCCCGTTCCGGCAACAATTCAGGTACGTTGTACATACAGGGTGGTTTAAATTAGGGATGCACCGAGTGGTGAAAAATAAGACTCGGCCGAGCACCGAGTACTCGGCAATTCTTGAAACGAGTACTCGGCCTAGCACCGAGTACCGAGTAATACATAAAAATCTGGCAAAATCTAATAGCAATGGGTATCTGTTAACGTATTCTTCTTGATTTTAACGGAATTATATAGTGTCAATCGATTCACTATGTAATTAATACATGAAGTTTGTGAAATTGTGAAGCGGCTAAAATTTTGTCGACGGGTATGGCGGGGATATTTCCATACGAAGAGCTGAAAACGCGTCTGAAGCTTAGAAAAATTACACTTTGCAAATTCACTGCACGTTTTTTTCCTATTCCGAAACAAATATATCCCATCCTCAGTATAAAGTGATGTTGTCTTATGAAAATGTGATATTAACTATGTACATATATCTGTGATCGACTGAAACTAGTTTGGTCAGATTCGGTGACGTTGGGTGATATTCATTGCTAGGACAGTACAAAAAATTGGGTTATTTCGTCGTCGCTGATGAATTTCGACTAAAAATACGCAAAAATGTGACGAAGTATATTTTGCAAAACCCAAAATGCAAGAAAACTTCTTGAAATCAATTTCATGGACAAAATAATTTGTTAAAAATGACCACAAAAATTGAGAAAATACTCGGCCGAGTCCGAGTAGTAAAAATACAGGCCGAGTCGGCCGAGTACTCGGTGCATCCCTAGTTTAAATGTCAGGTTACAATGGAAAATTTTTCGATGGGAAACATTCGTAAATTTCCATTAGTTACGGATTTGGGATTGAGATTTTCATTAATTTTTATCAAAACTTATGGAACACTGATGACAAAATTATTAAAATATTGAAGTTCAGAGGCAAAATTTCTGTAACTTATGGAGATTTGCGAATTTTTCCCATTGAAAAATTTTCCATTGTAACCTGACATTTAAACCACCCTGTACATAAGTACTCTCCATCTCCATTACTAATCCGTATTAAAATTTGGGGGTCCTTTAACTTTGAGATTTTCATCATAACAAAAACTGATTATAAGTTCCTATTAAGAACGTTCCCTAACCAACCAGATATACTTGTTTATTGTCCATTACAGAGCGGCCAAACATCCTCGACGGAAGCCCCCTTATTTCTACTGGTGAACAACATGACGGAAGCCAATCATGAAATAGCCGTTCTCTTCCTACGGACGATGGGAGAGGTCTGCTCGAATGGCCAAATTCTGCCTCAGATCACGGATGTGGCCACAATCCAATACGTTCGGGAGAGGGTGGACAGCTATTTGGAACAATTGCTGGCTGAATCCGCAGCGGATGACTGGACCGACGTCGAGGACGACGACGACGACGACGACGACGCCGACGATCGGGCACCGGTTGAATCGCAACCGAATTAAAAGGAAGTCTTGTTTTGATGAATTATTACTTGGTTTGATTACTTGCTTTATAAAAATTAGTCTTGTTTCGTTATGTAGTTTATGGTTGTATTTATTCTCTATTTGGTAGTAGATTATTATTGAGAGGTGCTTTCTAAATTTCATTGTTATACCTTTTTCTGATCCTAAAAAATAAAGGAAGATATTTGCTCACGAAATTGTTTAGAGTGTAATCTTTGATATCTTAGGCGTGATGACTTTATTAAATAATTTCCATCAAAATACTGCATGGAATGTAGTGCAGCATCGAAACAAACGTATATAAATGCATCCCTGCCCAGTGTTCGCCAAAAAGCAGGGCTTGGTATATGATTTTTTTAGTGACTTTTTTGCTGTTTTTGTGCGTATTTTTGCCAAATTTCATAGTGTTTTTGTAGTGTTTTTGACATGTATCTGCTCAGTTAACATGAGACGAATGCCAACAAATGACGCACATTTGTATAAACTTCTAATTTTAAAGATATGAACAAAACATGTAAAAATGAAAATTAAATGAATTGCATTACATGCAAATTAGAATAATTCTAATTTGCAAGAGTTATTATCATAATTATTATCTTATTTTTCACTATAGAATCAGCAAAGTATTTGCATATGTCAGCCAAATGTGTAGGCTAGAAATATGTATTAATTAAGCATCGATGTTTAGGTTTCATTAATTATCTGCAAGAGTGTAAGCTTGTGTATGTAATTTATTTTTCATAAATGAGTAAACAATAAAATTATTAATATTAATTAGCATTTATACTTCTATACATAATCTGTTTCCACTATGCAAATCTATGATGAGGCGAAAATTAGCCAAATTCTGGGCAAAAATTGTTAGCCTGCAAACAAATTGTGCAGAATTATACACACAAAACTTACTTACAATGCAAGTTTTTTACGTGTACAACTCAGATCTGGTTGGGACCAATTTTATTTTGTTCACCACAAAAAACAAGCATACCTGTATTTTTTCGTTTTTCATAATGCGCTAATTTGAGCGCGAGGAGCGAATTTTAAAACATTTTTCAGCCAAAACCTCGGTTTTTAGAAATCATGTAAATTTTCGAATTTTAGCGCGAATCCAAAAATTCGACAACATGTCTCTTCAGAATGACTTACCTGACTTATGAAAAATCCAATTGTCTCGAAATTTGATTTTCAAAATTTGTTGCCAGTTTTTGAAATTCATTAAAATTATAAACTCTTTCAAATTTTTAATTTTTCAAAACATAATTGATGATACTAAAAGCTCGCTACGCCCTCTGGCTAGGGCGTAGCGATCTTTTAGCCTGAGCGATAACTTGTTTTTAGCTTTTGACGTTTTCGTTTTATATGCTTTTTCACTTTTATGCTTTTTTGCTTTTATGCTTTTTCGTTTTTACATCTTTTCACTTCTTAAATTTTATGCATCTATTTGAGAAAAGACCCTATTAATTGTGTACTACACTATTCATATTATGTTTATTTATTTGTCTTAAATTGTTTGGTTAAACTTTCGTATAGGCTATACATACTTTACAATTTGACTCTGGATAACTCAGAATCGTAGAATATTCCTAAAACCATGGTGTTTGTATTGTCACTTATTTTATATGTAATTGGGTTACTGTTAATTACTTCTGTAACTTTATACACTTCATTCGAATAAGTTGACGCATATCCTTTAGTGAATATTTTCTTATTAATCTTAATACGAACAAAATCATTTACTTTCAAAGTAGCAACATGTCGCACCCTAGTGAGCAAATCAGCATTGCTATTAAACCAAACATCCATTTGATTGTATTTCGTAACGCTCGCAGGATCAAATTTGGTAGAACTATGAACATTGGAATTATAAGAAAATAGTACGTCGTCTAGAACATCATGGTACACGTTTTT
Source organism: Folsomia candida (assembly GCF_002217175.1). Taxonomy (NCBI): domain Eukaryota; kingdom Metazoa; phylum Arthropoda; class Collembola; order Entomobryomorpha; family Isotomidae; genus Folsomia; species Folsomia candida. The sequence goes on along the minus strand of NW_019091221.1, from coordinate 1,460,884 downwards.
CCCTCGATGAGTGAAAACCTTCTGTAATCTGGTCATCAATGTCCTATTAAATCTCTCAATCATTGCAGCCTTCAGAGGTGAATGGTTATGATATAACTTAACTCCTAATGTCTTAAGCAATGACTTAAACTTAGAATTGAAAAACTCCAGACCTTGATCTGATTGTATGAATTTAGGCTTCCGCTTGCATCTAGTTAGTAATTCACTAAAGGCGTTAGTAACATCTTCAGCATTTTTTCGTTTAACAGGAATAACAAATGCAAAACGACTACAAACATCGATACATGTTAACAAGTAGTGAAATCCTTTATTAAGGCGTGCATAGTTAAAAAATATAAAAATACAAAAATGACATAATCAAAGCAATGCTAAACCACAGAAATACTACTGATTTCTGGGCTACAGTAAGTAAAATGAGAACTCGTGAATTCACACAGAATAAAATTCCTCCAGAATCATGGACCTGCCACTACGAAACACTCTTCGCGTCAAAAACGACCACCCCCTCTCTACCGATCTCCAAATCTGAAAATGCGCAACTTGATTACCCCATCACACTCAATGAAGTCATGCATGTACTTCACAAATTGAAAACCAAAAAAGCTCCAGGACACGATGGCATCCCAAATGAAGATTGGAAATCCCTTCCCCTCATACAACAAATGCAACGTATCTTCAACAATATTCTCGATAATGGCACCGTTCCTGAGGAATGGACAACAATCCTCCTCCAACCAATTTACAAAAAAGGAGACCCCCTTCTACCCCAAAACTACCGACCTATTGCACTTGCTCCTACAATACTAAAAGATTGTTTTCTCTACAATCATCTCCAAACGAGTCCATGATTGGGCTGTTACCAACAACAAAATTTCCAAATTCCAAGCAGGATGCAAAAAAGGGATGGGGACCCAAGAACATCTTTTTACCCTACTCACCCTCATCCAATCAAGACTAAGATTACCAAAAGGGCGTTTGTACGTAACTTTTGTAGACTTAAAATCTGCATATGACTCGCCAGGCCATGCTGATTTATGGGACGTCCTCTCGAATGCTGGAATGGGATCAAAAATCATCAACGTACTTATATCATTGTATTCTCGAGCAAATGGACAAGTGAAGCTTCCTTCCGGCCTCTCTGACAAATTCAAGATTCGAAAAGGGGTGTTACAGGGTGAACCACAATCTGGACTTAATTTCAATATATTTATCAATGACCTAGTAAAAGAGTTAGATGAAAAAGTTCCACCCCCAATACAAGTGGGAGATGCCAAGCTTCACCTCCTCCTCTTCGTTGACGATATCGCTCTACTTGGGGACACACCATCACAAATTCAGCAAAAGATCAACATTGCAGCCAGATTTTTCCACCGCAGATCGCTACAAGTCAATGTAGATAAAACCAAAGTCGTTATCTTCAAAAGAAAAAATCTACAAAACTATTAGCTCGCAGCCATTTTCACTGGGAAAACCAATCACTTGAAATTGCCCCCTCCTACAAGTATCTAGGAGTAACATTTTCCGCAAATGGTACATTCACCACCCATACATTAGAGTCACGAGTCAAAATAGCTACGGCAGCAACTAAAGTCTGGGATATATGCAGAAAAAGCGGGGTCCCACCCATTGATACTCACCTAAAATTATTCAACTCACTTGTTAAATCCACACTACTTTATGCTTCACCAATATGGGGGTGGGGTCATGAAGAAACAGCGGAAAAAGCCCAATCATCTTTCGTCCGGAAACTCTTACGACTACCCCCAACAACCCCAGCATACTTCTGCAGATTAGAATCTGGAGTTACCAAAATCCAACTACAAATTTTTAAAGCCACTCTCGACTTTTGGATCAAGACTATCAAAAACTCCACCTCTCTCACTTTCTCATGTTTAAAAGAACAGTTCAAATGGTACGAGTATAGAGACACTAATAGCACAATATATTCCTCCAAATATTGCTGGGCAGCCAAGATTGTAGAAATTATAATCAAGTTAAGCGATCTTTCCTACCAGTCTCTCCTCTCTCATGACGAATTATCACCCCTTCGAAATGTTATGATTGCCAAATATGCAGATATACTTCACCAGCAGGACTTAGATAGATGCCGACTCTCAAATTTTATCCCTCTGTATCAATACCTCCGACCTGACGAGAACAGACCGTCATACCTTAACCAAAATCTTTCACTCCCTATTGTCCAACTATACGCCCAACTCAGACTTAACCGTTTCAGCGTTAAACTTGGGCCCCACTACATCAAGCTTGAAACAAGATGTCCACTTTGCACGTCTCACGCCCCAAACAATGTACAACATGTTTGATTGTAGACCCCTCAACACCGAACGCCAAACACTTCTAAAAAACTACATCACCGATGAATCCTGTTGCTCCCAGGAAAAACTAGTCAACATTCTCACCATCACACCTGATGACCCCAATAAGTACTTTTCAAATATATTTCTATTTTGGAATAATGTTGCTAAATACCTCGATCTATGCACTGACTATTTATAGAATTTTTTCTCATTTTGAGTTATAATAATCTCTATATATTTGTAAATAACAAAATGATTGTGATTTGCAAGGGCTAATGGCCATTTATGCAATAAAAACAGATACAGATACAGATAATAGTGACGAAATTAAATCAGGATATCAACATTTTACCGGATACATACATACTTGTAATAAATAGAATTTATTTTTCATATGTACATCATAAATAGAAACTTTTAATGGGCTTTAAATAAACTTTGTATGGTTATTCGGTCGATTGAAAGGTTGCCAGATATGGAAGTTTTTATTCGTTAAAAAATGCATTACCCTCATTGTTCTCCTGTTTAAGTTGCAAGTTGCAATTGAAAAAGGGTCCAACCTTTCAACCCTTTTTCAGTCTGGTCGTGGCAGCTGGAAACAAATATGTACATATGTACATACATACAGGTGACCCTTAACTGTTAGTGAAGTAAACCGCAATAACTTACTTATGTATGGATACAGGATGGTTCAAATGTGAGCTTACAATGGAAAATTTTACAATGCCATAAATTTCCATTAGTTACGGATTTGGGATTGAGATTTTTATTAATTTTTATCAAAACTTGTGGAACACTGGTGACAGAATTCTTAAAATATTGAATTTCATAGGCAAAATTTCGGTAACTACTGGACATTTGTGAATTTTTCCGATAGAAAAATTTTCCATTGTTCCCTGACATTTTAACCACCCTGTATACAATACATAGTGTCCACCACTATGTCTTATATATCACATTGAAGTGTTTGTAAGACAGAGAATTTGTTCTGTTAGGAAAATGGCCTATTCCGCTGAGAGCCTGAAAGAGTTTGGGTATTCTATTTTTAAATTAAGGGAAGCCTTTATCTCTAAAATAATATTGTCATTTTCCCAAATAAAATATCAAGAAAACATCCGTCATTCTTTCGACAAGTTTGTGCCATTAAGCAGGGGCCAATCCTAAAAATATTTTTCTAAAGGTAACTATTTATATTGATATGTGGATATCAATGTTCAAACTACTTCTGAACGATGACAAATTTTTTGGAAATTCATAACCTAAAATTAGAATTAGTAAAACATCTCAATCCACTAGCTCGTGGTAAGTCATTGGATAAATATATTTACTTACAAAAATCTCTAATTTTTAAAGTAAGATTTCAAATATTAGAAACTAATGATTACATCTATCTCTCAACAGATTTGTAATTATTGACATAAAATAAAATAAAATTCGATGGAACCTTTGCCCAAAAAGAAATGGGAATGTGCAACCTGCTCGAAATCTTTCACGACCAAACCTCGCCTTACAAAACACCTCCTCTGCCATGAGCCAGATGCCAAAATGAAATGTGAGGTAGGTATGTACACACGCTAAAAAAATGCGACGAATTATTTCTATTTATGTACAAATAAATCAACATTCTCACAAATCCTTCCTTCCAGATTTGTGGTAAAATATATAAAAATTCATTCGGGCTAAACGACCATATTCGCTACATGCACAGTGGAAAGAGTAAACTTTTCTGTGCAATTTGCCCTGGAGAATTTACCACGGCTTCGGGTTTACGAAAACATATAGAAAGATTTCACACGGGAATTGAACGAGCCCGCCTTCCTTGCGGCTTTCCAGGGTGTGAGAAAACCTATTTGAACAAGAACCATCTGGTGACACATTTTAACGTGGAGCACGCCGAGAATCCTGTGCGGTATGGATGCACCCTGTGTAGCAAGGAGTTTAAGCGGAAGGAACATCTGGAACGCCATACAGCCGCACATACGACAGAAAAGCCGTACAAGTGTCAAACTTGTGGGGCAGGATTTGGACAACACAGTTCATTAAAGAAGCATGAGGTATGAATGAATACGTAAATTATGTAACTATCCGACTGGAATTTGCCCTTAATAGGTTCTTTACGAATTAATCGAACAACTGGGCATTTAGGCATGCCCTATTTTCCCTATTTTACCACCATTTAAATTAATGCCCCCACAAGCTCAATGTTATACGAAATGCTGAGGACATTTATGCCCTCCGCAAATCCCCAAAATTCCGGGCATTTATTTTCATCTCCAGGGCAACCTCCAGTCCCGATACTAACCTATTTACATACGGGGTGGTTAAAATGTCACGCTACAATGGAAAAAATCCCTACATAAATCTCCATTAGTTACACGATTTTGGATTAATATTTCATGATTATTATCAATACTTATGGAACACTGATGACCAAATTCTTAAAATGTTGAATTTCATCGACACAATTTCGGTAACTGATGGAAATTTACGAATTTTTCCCATCGAAAAATTTTCCAGTATAACCTGGCATTTTAACCACCTTCAAATGTTGATTCACATATTTTTTTAGCTAATTCACCTTGACAAATCTGCTCGACACGTCCTCAAATGTGGCTTGTGGTACAGGCTGACCCAACTGTGCAAACCCGTTTCGCGTCGATTTCACCGAATTTGATAAGAAAATTTGCAAGTTGAATTCGGGGTGCAAGGATAAATCTAGCATGTATATTTTTAAATTACATGCACCCATCCCCTTTTCAGAAATTTGAGAAGGAAATTTGAAAAAATGTGAAAGTCAATGCACACTGGGTAAAACAAAAATTAGACCACAGGTTGCATTTGCCAATCTAATTTCCCTGCCCCTACGAACATTTTGATGCATCAAAAGTTTCAAAATTTGAAAATTGGCGGTTTTTTGTCATACACAGAAATCGTTAAAAAACGCATTGTTCCCACACTTTTACTTCTGACAACCTGATTCCAGATTTTTCTACCTGAGAAGAGCTACATTTTCACCTTTTATTGTCCGAAGTAAAAGTGTGGGAACAATGAGTTTTTTGGGGTCAAAGTTTCTAAAGGAGTGGCTTATACGGCAAGTGCCGTAACAAACTTATGGCTGCTTATGAAAAAAAATATATAGATAATTGCAATTACTTAAGTTATTAAAATTGCCCCAAATTAAAAACTAACGCTCCTCTGAATTTATACTGATGATATCCAATCAAAACCACCATACGGCACTGTGAAGTCACAGTATGCAGTGGTGGTGGATACCCACCAGAATCCGAGTTTCTCACTTTCTCTTCTTTGAATATGGAAACAGGGTTTGTTGCACAGTTGGTCTGATTTCCCTCTTGTGTCCCCTCACCGTGTTGAAATACGGGATGTCGAAGCACATCAGGAACCATCATCAAAATAGGAAATATGAGTGTCAAAATTGTCACAAAATCCTGAAATCTGTTAACAGCTTGAAGAATCACATGATTGCGAAACATCCCTCAAATTCGGAGCCACCTCATAAATTTTGGTGCGAAAATGAGAAATGCGAGTTCCAGAGTTGGTGCAAGTATGAAGTGGCGAGACACTTCCAAAGGGTACACGGGCGTGTGAAGAGGAATGAATGTTATTTCTGTGGTAAGAAATTTTTCAGTTTCTCAGACTTGGTTAGTCACTCTCGTAGAATTCACACCTTGGAGAAGTAATTTGTGTCCAATTTATTCATTAGAAATTTCTAAAAAGTAGATCGAAATATTTGTAAAATAGTCGGAATAATTATGTAAATAATTGAATTGAGGTATTCAATATTTGGTTCGCGAAAACTGGTAAACTTGTGAACTACTTTTACAACCTAACAATAGGTGCTCTCAAAATGAATCAAGAAATTTTGTAATAATAATAAAAATAATAACTTTGCGAATGCATCTCTATTCCCAAGTGAATAGATAATTAAAGAGTGTAACTCGAGGTGAAAATAAAGGGTTGTAACTCATGGCTTGTAAATAATGAGGTGTAAATGACCGGCAACGTCTCACTAATTGCCCGAAACTCGCCATAAATCTCGTCACAGATTGACCAGGAGTGACTTTTACACGAAAATTCCTACACTTAATGTAATAAGGATATTCATATTCTGCACCTTTTGGTATAAATGAGAACCCTGGACTCTCCACCCACCTAAATAGTTCTCCATGTAAGTAAATTTATAAATTCTGATGAACTACTTTAAATACTTTCAATAAACGTAACCTAAATTATTAACAAATCGTTTTCAGACACATTTCAATAGCGGGGTGGTTAAATCCATAATTCCGAATTAATTATTTAACATAATTAATAGTGAACTTAATTTTATACGATTTTATTTAAGAAAAACATAATTAACAATACCCCAAAATTAAATATGTATGCATGACTTAAAAGTAAGCTTAGACATCCAGGCGGATTGCATGGAGGGCAATCGTACCCAATGGCAAAGTCACGTACTCGAGACGGAATTTCTCACCCCACACGTTCTCCAAAACTATTTCGGGAAAGTCATGAACAGACTCTTGTTTCTCTAATATAATCACATTTTTTAATCTCCTATCAGCAACCACATCCATAAGTAGTCGTCCTTTGGACGGCTCAGTACTCTCATCCCGCAAAACGGGCTTCCAGGAATCAAACGTACAATTTTCTGGTAATTCTTCCGTCCCTGCTCCCAAAATTAACCACCCAATCGGTCCAGCAGCAATCCCCGCGGTCAATGCAGCAGCTCCCGCACTTGATGATGAAGCCGCCGCTGCGGCACCAGCGCCCACCACAGCCCCGGTTGCACCTGCCGTGATGGTTCCACTAGCGACTGCGCCAGCGACTGCTCCGGTCACCATACCAGCCCCAGCTGATCCGGCCACCGTTGCCGCGGTAGCTGCTGCGGATGTCGCAGCGGTCGTTACTACCCCGGAAGCCACGCCCGCTACGGCTGGGGCCGCCGCGCCTGCGGTGACCACACATGCAACTACTCCCGCTGCAAGGGCGACCATGGTTCAATTCTAGATGTCATAAATTCAAGATAATAATTTAGACTTACAATGCGATGGTGTCAAGTGTAACTCTCCGATTTGGTTGAAATTTTGGAATTATGCAGTCCAAGTCAATGCAACCAACGTTCCTTGAGGCAGTTTGTGCGATGGTTAGAATTTGGCAAAATATTTGAGGTTAATGTTTAAAAATGGGCGATTTTTACCAAGCGAAGGAAGCAAACCCTACTCCCATGGGGAAAATCGTCCATTTTTCGACTTTGACCTAAAATATCTGGACAAATTTCCGCCATCGCACAAACTGCCTCAAGAAACCTTGGTTGTATTGACTTGGACTGCATGTTTTAATAATTACCAATCTATTAATTAATAATTATAGATAATTAATTATTAAAATTTTAAATAAATGAAATTAATCAAAATTCCAAAAATTTGATTGTTAGTTGTTCTCATTTTACTTTTATGCTTTAACCTACTACCGTATTTTGACCATTTGTGTACCCGGTCCAAATCACCATAAATATATTTAAATTGATTTCATGAAAACAAAAATCTTTTAATATTTCTGGGCAGTTTTGAATTGCAACATAATTATTACATGAGTAAACACCAGACCAAGCACCTACAATCAAAAAAACAATAAATATTTGAAAAAATAAATATTTCCTGAAGATTATATAATTAACTTAATTATATAAATTTAGCCCATAACAGTTCTCACATTGCCAAGAAATCCATACGATATTGTGAAAAACCCGAATCCTTTAAACCCGATTTGCGTATTTGTCACTTCCGCAATCAAAATTGAGACCTCTTCTCGATTCCCTGTCCCAATTTGTTTATAATTGTCGAAGATAAATTCGGAAAATTGCTGGAACTAAACAAACATGTCAATTTATCCAGGGCTTTCTAATTAATTAGTCAATCTAGCTAATTATCTAATTAAATCGCATGTTTAAACTAATTATCAATTGCTCATTAATGTCAACTTGTACTTCCAAAGCTAATTTTAATTACTAATTAATTAGAAAATCACTAAAAATCACCAATTAATTGGACAATGTTCAAATTAATTAACTAATTAATTGGCTTAATTAGCTAAAAAATTGTCTTAATTAGCTAATAAATTGGCTTAATTAGCAACCCGAGTTTAATCACTAATTACCAAATAATTAGACAAAATATTTTCCTTCCAATTATCAATTACCAATTAATTAGGAATGTGACTAATTTTAAAGCTCTGAATTTATCCACGTCTTAGAAAATTTAAATTTATATAAAAATCAAAACATATTTCACCTTGCGATGACCTTCCGCCGCCAAGAGGAGCGCAACACTGTAGAGCATGACAAAGTAAACCGTTTCAATTCTCTGGTTCCACGTCCCACTGAAGATTTCGATCATATGAACTCCATAATACGGGATGGCAGCCAAGATAAAAACCAGCATCAGATATCCAAACGTCCAATTGATTTCGTGCATTATGGATTTCACTTCGTTATAGCATTGGGTTAGCTGCACGACAAAAAATCATCAAATGTATGTACAGGGTGGTCGTAAATTTTGGTGCCACATGGAAACATGTTTTAATATGAAAATTTAAGAATTTCCGCCACCGGGAATTTTCAATTTCAGAAGTTTCCACATGTGGTGTGACCAATCTGTAAATTTACAACACACTTTTTGACGATTAAAAAGATTCCAAACCTTTTCCAAATTCATAGAATCCGAATCAAGTGTGATCCTGTCGTAGAAATCATATCCTATCCGATACACAATGAAACACATGATAAAAACCAAAACTTCCAACAGAATTGCTAACACATAATCGAAAACAATGAGACAAATGTGAACTATGGTTAAGGCGAGTTTCCACCCAATGTCAACATTTCTCATGTCCGGGGTCGTTCCATTATGCCTGAGAAACTCCGAGGTGTCCCAGAATTTTACGTGGTTGATAATTACTTGAATTCCTGATTCGGCTAGATTCTCCCAAGACGAGAAATCTAATCGGTCCCTTTGGTAGGAAAAGGTGTACATCAAAACAAGGCCGAATGGTATGGTCATGAGGGAATAAATCAGTTTGGATCTGTCATGCTGAAATTAGATTAGAAACAATATTAATCCTATATTTTTCCTCTCCACATTAGAATCAAGAATTGCTATGGATCGCACAGTAAATACGGAGTGTCCATAAAATCGTGGTACGAAAGTAATTATTTCTGTGGATGAATTCAATTCATAATTTATTAAATTTTGAATGTATCTTAATTATTAAGGAAGGACATTGTAACTGTTTAGGTGCTGGTGGGCCACTAATCTTTTTTAACTCTATTTGGGCTTAATTATTGTCTTCCTGGAACACCTACATATGTAATACTCGTGTAAGTCAAATGAAATGATAAATCCAATGGAGTGTTCCACAGTTTTTTAACCAATAATCTCAAAAGAAAATAGACAAATGGATTTAAATAATCAATAAATTTGACTATGATTTAAATATTTTGATTACCCTATGAGATATTGGATTAGGGTGGGAATTTTTGTCGACCCTATGTTAGTACCTAAATTTCCCAAATGGGTTATATTCAGAGGTTTGTATCGGTTTCGGAAGTATTAGCCTAATAAGCGTCAAAAATTAAGGTGTCCAAATTTTTTTGCGTTTGGCCTACAGGAATTTTCTTCAACTCTACTGTATTGATTTATTATTAGTCTATAATATCCTTCAAGAATAAAAAATAGAAACCCGTGGACCACCAGCACCCAAAAAGTTACTTTATCCTTTATGAAAGCCAAGAATTATATGCTTGGACAACCTCCTCGTGCCGTCTACTGTGCATTCGCACACAGTAGAACTTTTACAGAAATTGAGATTTCTGAGAAACTACGGCTCTGCCAGTCTCAAAGTACCCCGTCAACCTAATTTGAAGGAATTTGACACTGGCAGTGCGTAGTTTCTCAGAAATCTCAATTTCTGTAAAAGTTCTACAGTATGCGAACGGAGAGTACCTAAATGTACCACCACCCTGTACGTGTTGATCACCAAAGTTTGCAATTAATAAATACCTGGCCATTACTAGTTTGTCGAAATCCATGGACTTTTGTCAAAAATGATTTTAATCGTGACTGTCTCATACAACCGATTGAAAACGAGACGACCATAAAGAACCCCGTTAATCGTGCCAACAGATGGTAGAATTGGGATGGATCATATTGGATTTCTGTTCCTTGAAGGGCCCCCAAAATGTGGGGTAACGCATAGAAGAAATGGGTGATATGCAGAAGGAAAAATATTCGCTGAAAAATATTACATACATTAGATCCCAAAGTATTTAATAAATCCAGAAACTCAAACCTTTTGAAATTTTGATTCCTGGAATTGAATTACTTCACCTTTGCCATCAACCGATTTCTCGTAAACGATTTTAAATGGCATTATGCAAATATAGTAACAAATATTGTGAAATATTTTATAAACGTCGAGAACATTGGTTTCAAAAATTGTTGCTTGGGTAGGTTCCTTAAATTTGGAGAAGTCAAATGTAATCGGTTTTGAGGTAAAAACCTCGGAAAGGATGGGCTGCAAATGTTTTACATTGTTAGAATTAAATTTCGACATTTTTCACTAAATTCGACGTTTAAATTTATACGTTGTATATGTATGTATTGAGCCTGGATTGTAATGAACTACTACGTACAAAGTTATGGGAAATAAGAAATGAATTTTGTCCCGAATCCATTAGCAAATTAGGAGGAAACGAAATTGTGATTAATTACGGGCGTCGCCTTAATTTCTGTAATTTGTCTACTTTCATAATACATACATAAGTAATCTTACTCACTTATCTATTAGTACGTCAAAACTAATGTGTATTCAATATTGTGATAAATAAGTAGCTTCTAGTTTATTCAAGTGAAAGGATTGAAATTTGGAATTGAATCATGATTATCATATCTATATTATAAGCTGGAAATGTTTGTCTGCAACGGAAGTGAAAGTAATTTTCCGAAACGGAAGAATTAAATATAAATTAATTAAAAAAAAAATAAATGTCTGGTGGTAGTTATCTTGGGAGTGGTTATCCAATTTCCGTTGCGGACAGACATTTAAGGTTCTTATCGCCCGGCGGGAGACGGGCTTACACGCTAGTAAGTCAATAAAACGCTGAATGTTTGTAGAATACAGCTAGATTACACTGTAAAGCATCCGGTAGAGTCATACATGTACTCGGTAGTGGTATTGTTTCGGTAATAATTTGCCACCGGATTGGTTATAGTTTGATTCTGAGTAGGAACGATTTCATTACCGCCACATTACTGCGCCGTAACGATGAATATTATCGATGCCGGTAGAGTCACACATGTACTCCGTCCGGTAACGATTCGTAATGATTCAATACCAGTTGCCTAAGAATGTAAGTTAATAAGTTATAATGACATTATCCAGACTAAAATAGTAATTGGAATTTTTGAGAGTTGTTTTCTTTCCTATGAATTTCTAGGGCAATGTGAAAAATAGGCTTTTACCCGGGTTTGGTGTGTAGGTGTTCGAGTATTGTGGTATTCGTGTGTATTTGGTTATGACCAATACCCTGCCTAATCCAAATACCTCATTTTACGGCTTTCACCTAAGAAAAAATTTCTAAGTGCCCATGCTGAATTGGTATAACGATAAAATTATACAAACGTGCAATTAATAAAGTCAGTTCAGCAGAATAAATTCAAGGCTGTCGAAACAACTGCCCAATATGTTATCAAACGCACGATTACCTTACCCCTAAAATCATTTATCAGAAGTGATTGATATGAGGTGAAGCAACAATGTGGTGATAAGCCGCATACCATTGTGATCTGTCGATCTCTCTCCCAGTTAAGGTGGATTACATAAATTGCTTCCAACTCAGTCTGACTGAATAAACGCGAGTGCTCAGAGGCATATAATTCTTTCTGCGACTAACTCAAAATACAGGAGTAAAACGATCCAATTGACTGGTATATCCTGCTTTAAAATGTGTTCTGAATACCCTCCAATTAGAGTTCTCAATGGTCCGGATTGGTCCGGATCAGCCCTGATCCGAAACCGGACCGAAACCCGAAACCACTGATCCGAAACCGGACCGAAAAATTTTCCCTCGGCCCAGAACCGGACCGGGACCGGACCAGGACCGGACCGGGACCGGACCAGGACCGGACCAGGACCGGACCGGTCAATCCGGGCGGACCGAAAAACATATGATTATAGTATAAAGACCCATATATAGTATAGTATTTATACTTTATGTAATTTCTATAATAATTAAACATACATAATACATATAGTACATATGTACATATGTATAGGTAGTGCATTGAGATTTATATACATATTATGCATGCATATATATGTACATACATACCTAAATGCAGAGCTGGGAAAATCTAGATTAAAATAATCAAGATTAAGATTAAGAATAATTAATCTTAATCCATAATCTTAATCAAGAAATTTGTTCTTATCAATCAATAATTTAATCTTAATCTCACGTCAATTTAATTTAATTTTTAATTTTTAATCTTTGAATCTTCGACTTTAATTTTAATCAGGATTAATATTATGATTAAAATTACGCCATCTGTTACTCGAGTCCTTGTAAATTTCAACGCACAATCATCTCTCAACACTTGAACCATTTTTAAAAATCAAAACAATTCTAAATTGACAGGTTCTCTTTTGAAAGGAACGTTATTTAAAATTGTATTCCTTAAATATTTAAATTAAAAAATTTGTTGCCATTAAAAAAATTAATTGAATTTTAAAAAATTATTATTATTTTTTTAAAGTTATTATTTTTTGAAATTTAAAAGCGCATTGCATTTGAGGTGCGACTGATTTTTACTCGTATTACAAGTTATTGTATGCACCTTAATTTACCAGATAAAACTTTAATAATTTCAACAACAATTAAGTATGAAGCGCTGATACTTCATGCTTTTCTCAAATTTTAGAATTTATGATATAATATCGATGTAAACTATAAAAACCGGCGAAAAATAAAATTAGTCTTAATTAATATAATTAATCTAGATTAATTAATCTTTAATCTTCAATCTGCGTCATAAAAATAGATAGAATTTAATCTTAACAAATTTAATTTAGTATAATTTTAATCTTAATCTCTGATTCGGGGATTTTTAATCTCGAAACTCATTAATTTCCCAGCTCTGCCTAAATGTATTATGTAACTAAACATTGTATATGAATATATAACCAGAATGCCAAATGTTTCAGATTTAAATAGATACATGTATCAGATGAGGCTTCGTAAGTTCTATCGAGCAGTTTGGTTATACATATAATCTCAGGACCAATTTACATTTTCCTTCTCAACTATTAACAGGTCTTTTTTTAATTTTTGGAATGCATTAGCATGAGTAGAAATTACAAAAAAATCCTCCTAAAATCATGATTTTGGAAGGATTTTTTTACGCTCTTTGCAAGGAGCGTAAAAACTTTAAAACCTGAAAAAATAATTTTTAAATTAAAAATTTTTTTCTGACAGCACAAATGTGCTGTCAGAGAAGCAGTGAAAGCGTGGTATAAAGAAGTCGAGCATTACAATTACAATCATGGTGGGTTTAGCATGCATACTGGTCACTTTACCGCCATGGTTTGGAAAGCTCGACGGAGCTTGAAATTGGTGTATGCGTCCTTGGAGGGACAATCATTGTTGCCGGATGCTACAAAGTACACCCAAATATGCAAGGCCAATTTACACAGAACGTGCTTCGCTACAGGTTTATTTGGCAATACTTAGTTTTTAGGGTCATATTGTTTTATTATACGCGTATGTTAAGGCATGTAAGCGATGAGGCAGAGGAGCCCAAGCCGGTAGATACGCCAAAATCAGTTGAATCCTTACCAGCTAATGTCGGCGGTGCTAAATACAAATGGGCCGCAGCAAAAATGGTGGTTCCATGCCATCAAATATGGTATTGGCTGGACAAGATGGGAAGCACGACGGCTACGTAGCTCGGGCTAAACATATGAATGGCATTATACCGGGAAAGCTGATTGTTGGCTATGGTACCTTCGTTGCGTACGATGGCGCAGAGCATGGGAAAGGGAGCTATGAGGTATTTCGGAATTTCTTTACAATTATCTAATTCTGTTTAAATATAAGGTAAGCGCGTTTTCCTCCCATTCAAGGTCCTAACTGGAGAGAAAAATTGCTTTGCTTGGGTTAATTCACAGGCAACTGCAATTCCAAAGAATGCTATTGTTGGAGGTTGGCAAAGTTATAGTGTACTATTTTACTTGAGGATTTATTTTGGTATACTTCATATTACCATGGTTACAGGTAAGGACCCCAATGGCTCTGTTTATCACGTTGGCAAGGGAATTGTCAATGATGCAACTGCGGTTGGAAAGATTCTTGGTGGAAAATTATATGTATCTGACGGTATGTAATCAAACCTTGTTGATTCCTGAATTCATTACAAAATCCCCGGTTTATCATTTAGGTGGTAAGGAATACTGCCAAGACCAAGGCTTCCAGATTCTGGTGACTACAAGTGATACGTCGACTGTCGATGAAAAATGTGAGGTAGATGAAATAAAAGACGATGGGGGTGTATCCGATGAAAATCCTGTGGTGTTGGATACTACTTCACCAGAGATGAAACTGGCTTTCGATCAAGTGTGCCATGCAAATGGTACAATCGGTTGGTACGAGCTTAAGGACCTGATTATCGGTTGTATCAATCTTGGTGAAAACTCGGTGGCTTGGGACAAAGTCATTTGTAGGATGCTGGTAAATAAATAAAGATTGATTATCTCAGATGCCTCCACACTGTTAAAAATATTGAGACTGGATTATTACCAGGCGGTGTAACTATGTGACTCTACCGCTCTGGTAATGTTGTATTACTGGACGGTAAGAAATCAGTAATTACCAAGACGGGATTAACACACATTACTGCCTAGTACGGAATGAAACACGGCTCAGTAATAACCAGGTACTTATCGCGGTATTGAGTAGCAACCAACGGGCAGCATGATCACTACTCCCCAGTGTCAACATTTAATACGGTTGGTGAATTAAATGCATACTATGGTATTGATTCATTACGTACTGGGCTAAATAGTCGAGTGAAGGAGGTAATGATTTTCTAGTTTATTAAAAAGGTTTCAATACTATGCAGTAATAAGTGCTCCATGCAAATAGTAATAAAAATATGTAGTACACAATGCAGCTTAGTATATGTATTAAACATATATTTTTATTTATAATTATTCAAATCAACTATTTACAAACATTTTTTGTAATACACATATAGTTACAAGACAACATTTTATGAAACATTTACAAATAATGTCTAAGAACTAAGTGCAAGGAATCTTGTTTACAATTTTTCTGCAATTCAACACAATCATGAATTACTAAGCTACTTATATCGACCAACTCATACAAATTATCCGACTGGGTTACAATAAATGAATAAAAATGTCGATCAAAGTACGTCACATTTAGCTGCTTCACTAACAACAGGCAACGAGTTTCGTCTACTAAAATAAATTCACAAATAATTCCAAATTTCGGAAAAACCTCACCTAAATCATAGCAAACCACATAATCCAATCTATAATCATACCCGCGATACCGTACTTGATTAGCTGTCAAGACCTCTGTGTCCCCGTCGCACGATTCAAATAAATCAAGAGATCTCAATTTTTCTATTAGATCAAAAGATTCAAAGAATTGACTTAATTTGGCTGATATTATATGCTCTGCTCTGATTCCCTCATTAATGTCAAACGATTTGAAAGCGTGCGAACTGTACTGCTGATGCCTCATTGTCAAAGAATAACAAATGTTACGAAAATTTTTAATTTGACCAGCCAACTGAGAAAAATAATAATGCTTTCCTTCATACCGCATAGCCCAGAGGGAAACTAATGGACCACTTTGCCTAATTACATAGGAATAGTGACACATAAAATGGTGCTTTGGGATCAACTTCTCATTTGGAAATAATTTACGAAACAATTTGTGGTGATGGATAATGGTCTTATCCATCATGTGCAAAATTGCGTCGGTGAACTTTCTGCAAAATGCGTAGCTCATTATGTCCAAAAGGAGTAGCAAAAGTTCCCAATACATTTTATGTTCGTCAAGAATAAGATCACCAATTATGACCGGGAGAAATCTAATAAGGCACCAGCATTGTGCTGCTTTCTGGCCTATTTTGTTGCCTACACCGTCCAATCTAATAGGACTGGGACGATTTTTTGATTCTAAGTACCCAAAATCATGAGCCAAAAGCCTCTGATTAATTGTTTGTAAATTTAAACATCCCAAGTTTATCAGCTTTTGTAAAACTAATTTAATTTCATATGGAACCACACCTTCCAATAAATCATGCATAATGTCGACGGAAGGACTATCCAAGAAATTAAAATATTGAAGTTCATTTAAGACACATTCTGATTGAACTCCTAATGACTTCTCATTAACATGCTGAGAATGTGAGGTCTTATTCCTAATAATCATCAAATTGTGATCAAATAATTCTTGGGCTTCAAATTTAGAAGTGCAGCAAATTCTGCAGTAATAGTGGGCATTGAAGGATTCCGTAAAACCTAACAAGCTATTTCCACCTAAATTGTCAAACGACAAGGAACATAGCGTCCCGAAAATTGTATCTAATTTATTAATTTTAATTCCTGTGGTTTCAAGTTTCAATAGGTCAGGAAGAATTAAGCGTAAAATTGAGTTGATGCCATATTTTTTGGCATCCTCACTGTAAAAAAGTGCCAACAAATGTATTTCACTTAACCGAGAATTGACAAAATCGGGAAAATTTTTAACGGTAAAATAAAATGCACCCAATTTGTGCACGCCCCGCTTGGATCCTAAAGGGTTGACAGTTTCAAAATCGTCGTAGAATAATTGTATTTGTAAAGACTTAGTGTGTTTTTGAAATAATGAATTATTTTTAAAAGAAATGGTGTCAGCAAATGTTGTAATACAATTTGAATTTTCACCATTCGAAAAGTATTTAAAGTGCGCGGGACAAGAAATAATTTTCTCTAGTGTTTTAATGATCGGGACATACATAAACGTATCCGATACGATAACTTGTTGACGTTTGTTATATCTCACTCGTAATTCTGTCCTGCTTCCTAAAGATAACTCTTTTGGTAAAATCAAATTGTCGTTTTTCTCGAAAATTTTTTGTCTTAGATACATTGTCCGGACATGACTAAATGCTCCCAGTAGCGACATTACCTGACAACTAAACTCTTCATAATTTTCATTGCAAAAAGGTTTTCCTAAATTGCATATTATTTTTGAAAACTGAGCAAACGAATTTTCAAGGTCTTTAACCACTACATCAACTGTTGAGTTTGTGACTCCTGTGGCTAATAAAGAAGAACAGAAAGAAGATAAAATATTTTTCATAATATCTATACAAGAATTTACAGAGGTGCGGCATGAATTAATATCCTCCCCGAAGCCATCATCTTGCAACTCATTAATAGTATTGTCCGGGGGGACAAATGCGTTTGCATCATTAATATTTACATCACAAAGTTTGGAGGATATTAATTCATGTGACCTGATATGCCTTAAAAATCCACTCCAAGAATGTAGCTGGGCTACACAAGTGTGGTATGGGCATATCGATATTGGAAAATGTGCGTTTCCGAAATTGTGGATATACTTTAAATGAGCTTGAATTTCACTAGCTTTACAAAATCTTCGGTGGCACTCTTCACACTTAAACATTTTGAGAACTGGGCGCCGTATTTCCAAGTTGAAGATAAGTTGAAATTTGCTGGAAAACTTGTTTCACTTTTCTAGGGAGCGAGGACTCGACTTCATGTTGATAAATATGGACTTGGATAAATTTCCATAACCCGGAGAGATTACCGTCGTATTCAGTCCCAATCACATAGTGCGCTTTGAAAAGGGAGTCGATTGCTTCCGTTGATGTTTTGGCATTCAGGGGAATAATAATTCGGTCGCAGAGTATGAAGAATGACGTCAGACTTGCACGCGTGTCCCCCAGCACGATTAGTGCGGGTTGAGAAATTTCTTCGTTCCACGTATCTAGAACTGATTGAAGTGGAGTTC
Source organism: Folsomia candida (assembly GCF_002217175.1). NCBI lineage: Eukaryota > Metazoa > Arthropoda > Collembola > Entomobryomorpha > Isotomidae > Folsomia > Folsomia candida. The sequence goes on along the minus strand of NW_019091221.1, from coordinate 1,442,431 downwards.
CCGCCTAAATTTTTGGAAATTTTTAGAAATATAGTACTTGAGATACAAAATATGTTGATAAATATATATCAAAAATCGAAGAAACCTTGTAGTACGTGACAAGTCTGTTTTTCGCATCCTCAATTTTGCAGCGACCACCCTTGCCTTTTCCTTGGGCTGATGGAGGGATTAGATGAAGAAGAACAAAAAGAGCTGCGATAGATTGATCCCACTTATCTGGAAATAAAGTAAAAATTTATGAATTACCCAAACCAGACTTTTTGCAGCTCAATATTGAAGTAATATATAACAACCTAAATCGTTGCCAATAAACTTTAAAAGTGATGGGGATTTGGTTATGTTCTTGCAGTTGTCTATGAGATTTTTTGAAAAATCAGGCCAAATATTCAAAAAACGCTGATCAATATCTGGGAACATGAAGGAGAATTCCAGATTTACCTAAAACAATCCGAGCAAAATAAAGTTAAACTAACAATTTCGATATAATGTATTTTCTATAATTTCTGGGAAAGTTATTTTACACATACCAAATAACCCAATTCTGCGAATTTCGGATAAATTTTCAAAATTGATTGCCCGGTTGATCCTCTTATTTGGTTTCTGTGTTCTATGGTTTCTTTCATAAGACGCGAAATTTCACTTTCGCTCGTGCTGGAATTTAATTCTGCGATTAACTCGTTATTAGGAATTGTAGCGCTGCTAACTTTAGGGTGTTTTGGCCGTGGACCTCCGTCGTAGTAAGTTTTCCGCGGAGCCCTCCCTGGTTGGTCTGACTTGAGATTCCGATGGATCCATCTCAGCCGCATTTGGATAAGGCCACACCTGCCAACTTCATCGTATAAAATATCCTACCAAAAAACAGAATACAATTCGTTATGCAAATATGCTAGAATATAAAACACAAGTTTCATTTTTCAAGACTTACAATCCCGTCAGCGGTCTCTGGGTACCTCCAGCACGGCAAAATTTTAATAATTGCTTTTGCGAGTAATCTTTGGTCTCTTGTACTTGGTGAATCTCTAGGGAAATAAAATTATTGCTAAGCATCTAATCTTTTCAATTTTCCTTAAAACAACGTTTTACCCCTTTAACTCCACCAATTTCGCCACGAAATCGTTTATAAGTAGAGTTGCGGCAGCATTGTCGACCAGAGATTTTTCGTTGCAGTCAGAGATTAGATTGGTAAGCTTTGGATTGCTGTCTATGTAGGATTCCAGGATCTGTAAAATATTAAATTTTCAAATTAAAACTGAAATGTCTTTGTGAAGATACTTATTGGTGTGTTTAACCTGCTTAAAGGACTCAACGTCATTCAATAAGCTTGGCAACGACGATGCTGGCGATGCTGGCTGTGGTGAGCATACAGGACTAGGAACTGAACGAAATAAATAACAAATTTACTTGCAATTTTTAATTCCTTCTAGATAGTGTTTGTAGAAAAATCGCTGTTGCGTCATCCGTTGGTCCTTCGTCCTTGACGTTGAAAACAATGTTTGGAGTTCCTCCTTGCTCCCACAAAGTCGGGAATACTTCGTCGTCCACCTCCGCACCGTGATCGTCCTCCAAAGATATTACCACGTCGGGTTCCAAATTAAATTTTACTTTGACTAGTAGGAAATACAAATTTAATTATTTTCTTATATAATGAACTGAATGCATGAAATTTAATTTATTACTCACCTTTGTTTAGAAAATCATCGTAGTCACCAGGTGAAAGAATTAATTTTTTACCCCTGAAAGTGTTTGAGACTCTAATTAATTTTTCCATTTCTACTAGAAAATCGAACAAGTTAAGAGTATGATGTGCGTTGCTCCAATAAATTGACACCGTTTTATAATTATTCAACACCGAGGGGTGAAATCACAACACCAAATTCATTTAATTATGAATACTGGCGACAGGAAAGGAATCATTACGAAGTAGTACTGATCGTGTATACAATCCCGGGTTGAGTTTTTACCGCTCATTTGTGAAATATTACTGAGTTCGCTTAAAGTGAGATTACCAAATTATGACGATGCATAAACTCTTATGATATTGATTTTCGGTAACAATATTTATTACCACATTATTTTTTGTACTATTACCAACTGGCCGGTAATAATTCATTTTCTCAAATTCATTACCACATTTCGGAGAGTGCACGATAAGTGCAGCCGAACTATTGCACTAATAAGTTACAATAAAAATTAGCCTTTTAATTCTCCGGGGCCGTTCCAAACAACAGTATCATTTATTCATTGGTTGTAGATTAAAGCTGTTGCATGTTCCGACACTGAAAGGATTGGATTTCTTGGCTACGAAAATGCCGTTAACGACTCAAACGATCCATGGAGAATTTTATTGATGTTGATAAGGACAGAAGCGGAAATTTGGACCCCTTCGAAGTGAAAAATGCTTTTTCCAGAGACCGTGATATTTCATACGACGACGTCATGGGGTTGATGGACGCTGTAGGGCAGGGAAGTGGGAAAATGTCTTTGTACGGCTTTCTTATGGCAGACCTTCTCCTCATCATTTTGTCCACTTCGGAAGTCGGCATTGATGAAGATGATAATCCAGCCGTTCTGGAGTGGATGAACAAGCAAGTAGATTTTATAAAGAGTGGCAAACCATTGAAAGATATGTAAAAGTAGAAATAATTGAGTAAATTAATAAATTCTGCTTGCAAGAGTTTAGCCTATTCACAATGAGGGGTATGTACTAAACATAATTATACCATCTGATCTTTCCAATCGGATTGTAAATTTTGACATACGGTTTTTACTTTGTGAAATAAAGTTTTATTGACATAAGCGAATAAATGGTTGGCCACCCAGATGTACCGTGCCTATGGAGAGAAATTTCAAAATGTAGTTATTCAAAACTACATTCTGACAAATTTTCAGAAATGTAGCTAATTAAATAGCTCTGGTGCATAGCAACATTTTGTTAGTCACATGGGAAACGAACTAAATTACTATGTTCGAGCAAAATTAAGAACACACAAAAATGTATATCGCACTTTTTCAAGCCACCAAGGAAGTTAATTTTTAATGCCCTATTGAAGCCGAAGGTCTGTATTACGCTTAATTAATTAACAATGCTACATAAATCTGGATATTTGCATACATACATACATCTGTACAGTAGCAAATATCAGCTTTTGCTGCCTATAGTTTTCCAGACTTATTCACTCATGAACAAAATATTTGCAAAATTCTACAATTGAATAAATTTCCAACTGGTGTATATTATGGCGTCTAAGAAATCTTGTCTGGTCCTGTTTGTCGCAATCGTTGCATTAACTTTACTCCTTGAAGAAGCTCAAACAGCTCAAACAATTTGCTCCTGTCCCGAACAACTGAAGAAGAAAGGGGGCCACTTCTGCGGTTTCGAAATCGATAAGGCCAAATGCCACGTTGCTCAAAGCTACTTGTGCAGCAAGGATTCCTCCAGGGCCACCCGAGCACCGAAAAATGACGCACAGTGTGTAGAAAAGTGGGAAAAAGTCAGCCAGTCTTGTGATGGAAAGTAAGATATTTAGATTTCTGTCCAGTCTTATGATTTGAATGCACAATTTTATATTTTTCTTCTTTTCAGGCCTCCCTGCATTCACACGATTACAAACACTTTAAACACGCAAGTAGAGATTCCACCAGACTTTTCGGACTGACTCGACAACTAAGAAGTTTCTGGAGGAAATACTCACTGTTAAATTTTTGCAATAAATAGTTTATCGGTAAATTGAAGGTTTATGTACACAGGAACCTATATAAATATTGATAATAGTTCATCACCCTTATTGAACAAGAACATATATATTTTTACGGTAAATACAGAGAAGTCACTTTTATTAAAAATTTAGCAATGACAAAATCCAAGGGAAAAGTAAACCCTACAAAAATCGCAGAATTCAGCCACGGCATAGCAGATTTCCACCTTCGTCGCCACTTCACGGCGTACATGCTCTTCATCCACCTCCCGACCATCATATTCGTGATGTCGAGTAGAATTTTTTCCTGGGTCGGGCCATCGATAAGTACGAGAGTCACCCTTACATTGATGAAAATTCAAAGTGTAAATCAAAATTAGCCACTCAAACTTTCGTATACGAGGGGTCCGGCGTAAGTCTTTGTGTTGCCCATGATCCCACAATAAAATTTGGATATTGGTACTCACCTTATCATTCTTCAAATTAGTAGAATTCCTGTACTCCCTTACGAGGTCAACACACTTGGCCCGATTGAATTAAAAATCTCTGCCCTGGTTTTATGAATGGTTTTAGACAAAAAGTCAAAACTGTTGCTTTTACCTCAGAAATGGTCGAAATCTCCTCCCCCTGAGCTTTTTCAAAATGTCGAAACAGGCAGTAGTCACTAAGGTCTAGGGCTCATTGTGATCATACTTGTTATTTATTTGTTACTACAAGAATTCACATTAGAAAGTCAAACCTTCTACATTAAAAGATTTGCACATGCCTGAACAAATTTGTTGCAGTTTCCTGATAAAAATAAATTACACCAAATGCACATTTGTGCTGAACCAGATTTAATTGATTTCTTATTTTCATTATTAAGTAGCGTCAGCTACTTATTGTGATCGTTTTGTCCGTCCGTCTGTCCGTCTGTCCGTCCGTCCGTCCGTCTGTCCGTCCGTAAGCAGGATATCTCCAGAACGAGTCAACATAATCAAACCCCGTTTTCGCCATTGTGCTTCTAATTTTTAGTTCTCGGTCGAGTTCGAAAATGGGATCAATCGGACCACACCCTACAGCTCCAGGGGGTGTGGTCAATATTAAATTTGACTCTAATTTTTATATAGGGTATCATTTTAAAGTAAATTTGACGGAGATTTCAAAGATGTTAATATTTTTGACCTCATGACCTTGACGACAAGGTCAAAGGAAAAAAATGCATAATTGTCATATGGGGTGTCATTTTAAAGGAAATTTTACGGCGATTTCATGGACGTTAATATTTTTGACCTCATGACCCTGAGATCGAGGTCAAGGGTTAAAGATGCATAATTGTCATGAGATATGGGATGTTTTTACAGGAAACTTGGATCGCTCTGACGCTACTTTTTTATATTCGTTTGGAGGGTTTATTTTACAAATAACAAATGATTTAATTCTACAAAATTGTACATATACCAAAAATTTGCGCCACACTTGCAAAAATTTAGTACTTGGTATCCGGTCGCTTCTCCATCCATTCCTTAATCCCTGGAGTGTTCATGACATTCTCAAACATAGACTTGAGGGCGGGATATTCATCGATAAATCGTATGCCATGATTTAGTTCTCCACTGTTGAGCACATGTGCCAGATAAATGTCTGCCCAGCTCAACGTATTTCCCACGAGGAAACGGCCCCCGTTGTCCTTCACGATTTGCTCAAACTTGTCCATATACTGCTCCTTGGATTTAACCTTCTGCTCCTGTTCCAGCCCCTTCCGTTTGACGTCGTCCTGCTCCATCAGGATGGGAACCCAAGCTGTGCAATCAACGAATTTGTCAGTTTTAGCCATTAATACACTCTTAATAATTTGCTAGAATAATGGGGTAGAAATTTCACGGTGCTCATTTTGCTACCAGTTACCATGTACATAAGTATTCACAAGGATTTTGTCACCAAAGATTAAAAACCAGTTCGTACAAATTCAAATCTATTACTATCCAGGAAATAATATCTGTGCGAAATTTTATTATCACAGAAGTTATTGTAACTCTTTGGTGATAAAATCGTGACCATTGAGGAAGAGACATTTAGTGTCACAGAATCACTTTAAGTGCACATTCTATAGTCCTTGCATCGGGTGACGAAATGCGAATCGTGCTAAATTTCGAAAATTCTTCCATTTAAATTATCTACTTATGTAAGTACATACATTTGTCTGCAAGCTTTGCCAATAGTTAGCCTGTTCTACTTTCGCAGATTACTTACATAAAAACGTTAATGAAAAGCGGTTACATTTTGACAACTGAAATAAAGTGATTCCGGTTCTAAAGATTTTGTATTTCGAAACCCTGTCACCTAACTTATCCGTTTCGCAAATATGTACATAAGTTCGCAAAATTAAGGCAATTTCTTTAATACATAAATATCAATTATATGGTTGTAATATTTTACATTTTGGTTGGGCAAAAAAATCGATTGGTTGCAAATTTTAATGTTGCGAAAATTATTGCTTTTGGTTTAAAGAAAACAAATTTTGGTTGGGCAGTTGTACTGGCACCCGGTTCGCAAATATGTAAGTTCACAAAATTGTGCGTACATATTTAAATACGATGCTACATAAAATTTGATCAAAAATTTGTTAATTTAACAAATATTTCATACGCTTCACATAGTCCACCACGGTGTCAACATATTCGTCACATTGTGCCGCCTCAAAGTCGTTGGAGCCGACAAGGTCAAACTTTTTGGCAAAGTAGCGAGTAATTGCAAGCGACTGGTTTAGTTTTTTCCCTTCGAACTCCATCAGTGGAATTGTTCCCCATGTCGCTCCTGTTCGGATAAAAGGAAACAAAAGCATTTAAATAAGCGGTTGCACACTGCATACAAATGTTTTTTTTTAAGATTTTTAATATTTCGGTAATCTGGTAATAAATCATTACCCATCTGCACAAGTACATATACAAATATCGGTGATCCAACAAATATATAGAAGACATTTATGTAACGACAGTTACGTAACGACATTTATGCAACCCGACAATTATGTAACCCGACGAATATGTAAGCGACCAATATGCAGACGACAAATATGCAACAAATAGGATTTCGTCTATATACATATTTCGTCTAAATATCTAATAGAAGTCATACCATGTCGTATGTATCAGCCTGGTAATAAAGTCGAAGCAAATTTATTAACCAGAAATCACTATCTTTGTGAGATACACAAATTATTAAAAAGCACATATATCCCTGACGAAATCCTGTTCCGGTAGTAAAAATGTTACCGGTATTATTATTTCTAAAGTAAACTGATAATACTGATTGTTCCTTACTTTCCTTTATTTCCGTGGGCAACTTGGGTGGGAGTGGGAACATGGGGGCACGAATGTCCTCAAACTGGACGCCACCGTACGAGAGAATCATCCTAATCGGCTCGGCACCACCCCGAATATCGTAATAATACAGTTTGTAAGCCATTTCAGAAAATGTGAATCAAAGGTGGACGATTAATAAATACTGAGAATGAAATACTGGACAGCTGCTTTTATACCCATCCTCCTGGCCATTATTACGTACATATTATCGAACCGTGTTTGCATAGTGCGATTAAGGGAATGCAATACCTCTTATGCAAAAACATAGTAAGCTTTTCTGATAAAAAAAACTCCACAAAAAATTGAGCACACACTTTGCGCAACCCTCGCTACAGAGGAGATTGTGTGGAAGCGAGGTTGGATGTACACGTGTGATGACCATGAACGTGACACAACATGAAAATATTCGTTCCCGTTTCATGGACAGGTTCAGACTTGGGATAAACTGTTTGTGCAATCTTTGCTTTCACATATGGAAATATGTACACTCTTAGGCAACTTGTATTGAATAATTACGTATCATTACCGGACGGAGTACATACGAGTATTTGACTCTACCGGTGTCGGTAATATCGCTCGCTACGGATTAGTAATGTCGTGCTAATGAAATCTTTACCACTCCGAATCAAACTATGTATTACCAATCCAGTGGGAAATGATTACCAAATAAATACCAGTACGGGGTACATATGTTATGTCACCCTACCGGATGTATTAAAGTGTACGTACTGATAAGTGCTTTATTTCCTCAACAAAGTTGTATATACAGTATAGGCAGAAATTCATTATACCCTCATACTTTTTGTACATAAGGCCTCATATTGTTCGAGAAGCTTGAGAGGATGAACTGCAATTTTGCACAATTACTTACTATGATGAAAGGTTTCCAGAACCATACTTTGGATAACGGCGTGGCACAAGCAACGACACGGTGAAATTATATCCAAAATTCCGACAGGAAAAAAGTCTTTATACCCCAATTAAAGTTTAATAAAAAATGTGTTCATAATTTTTTTGTGTTGAATAACAGTCAAATTAGCACCTGGGATGTGCTCCCCCATCGTTTAGGAAGGCAAAGACACATCTTGGCATCGAGCCAAAAAATAAGCTAGTTACAGAAGTGTCCTAATTCTCCTATTCAAGCCTTATGGCTAGGGCCAGTCCTTTAAGGTTGAATAGCGTGTGCTGAGAAATTTTGGGTTTCACTGTTGACCATAAATGTCTTTTAGCATGCTGTCCGATGATTATGGAAGGCAATTCAACAATTTACCTCCTTTGTTGTAAACCAAATCTTCAATAACTTTGATGTGTGCTTAGAATTGCCTTACTATATGAAAATATTATGATTCCCAAACGGTTATTTCCTCCCGTTGCCATCAAATTCCAACTCAGAACGTCGCAGTAGTAGTTGGAGTACATTATTACTTCGATTGTACTAAAGTTTCGGACGCCCTTCCACAACGTAACGCCCAAACAATTCTATTTCTACCCCATTCTTCATGGTTAGCGTACTGTAGTTGATTTTGTCAGCGTCTCTTTGCTGAATCCATATTCCACTGGTCCTAATTTGAACCAAACAGGTTGATGTTGACGTCGGCGAACAATATCAGGAGTTTCTAACGTTTAGCCGTCCAATTATCATGATTTTTAGCCCATTTAGAGCTGTCTGCAATATAGGCCTAGCGGATAAATGTAATTCTCCATGTTGCTCGCTATGCAAATCCATCTTAAGCGATCCTACCCTTTGTAATTCGCACAGAAACTCGAAGATTATATTCTTCCCTCGTTTGTAAGTTGATTTTTGGTGGAGATAACCGTGAAATCTTTGGCTTTTGGAGAACTTGCCGTGATACGTCCATGGGGGCGTGATCCATGTACATGATAAAGTTGTTAAATTCCATTCGATCCCAAACTTTTTGCAGTTCTGGACTATTCTGGCAACTCTACCATTCTTAATGGGTAGCTAGCCGGCAATTCTTTGGTGTCGAAGCCTTTCATCATCAAAATTTACGACAATTTGTCTTAGGCCGGGGTTAAGGTGTTTTTGAGTGATTATGAGCTAATTTTAGTAACGGACAACTAGTTCAGCATGAGACAAATGTTATTTTTCAATTAATAATGAATCATTTAGTGCGTGAAGGGCGATTTAAGATTTTATTTTCAAAAATTACATTAAACGAACCAAAAAGTCAAAGGGTATAAAGACTTTTTTCCTGTCGGAATTTTGGATATAATTTCACCGTGTCGTTGCTTGTGCCACGCCGTTATCCAAAGTATGGTTCCGGAAACCTTGCATCATAGTAAGTAATTGTGCAAAATTGCAGTTCATCCTCTCAAGCTTCTCGAAAAATATGAGGCCTTATGTACAAAAAGTATGAGGGTATAATGACTTTCTGCCTATACTGTAGAGTAGCAATAATGAAAACCGGAATCTCGAGTGCCACAAAAAAATTTGATTTTGTTAATATTTGCATAGTTGGTAGAGGTGATTTTTATGAGTACAACGGTACAAATACTTTGGTTCAACTCCGCCCCCTTCCCCAGGGGGAGGGGCCGAAAGTCTCAAAAATTGTAAACGGGGCAGCGGATTTCTCCATTATGGATAAAGATATCGAAATGCTACTTTCACCAAAAGTTTCCTAATTTTTTTCTCTACAACCCGAATCGAGCGTTTTTTGAAATTTGAAAAACAAAATTTTCAAAAAACAACTTAGAAAATTTTGGATGAAAAGTTCATGTCTCATATCACCCCATAAATGGGGTATCGTTGGAAAGGTCTCGGCAAGTGGATTCAGAAAATATATACTTTGTGGGGTCTGGGACCACCCCCTGCAAACATAGGGCCAGACGAATATTTTTGAGTTTTTCCCATTCGAGCTTCCGTATTAGCTCCCAATCCACTGATGTGTTAAATTCTGGATCGGCAGATTTTCGTTCTTTGCCCTCTAGACTTGCAGGGGTGGTCCCAGACCCCACAAAGTATATATTTTCTGAATCCACTTGCCGAGACCTTTCCAACGATACCCCATTTATGGGGTGATATGAGACTTCATCCAAAGTTTTTTGAAAATTTTATTTTTCAAATTTCAAAAAACGCTCGATTCGGGTTGTAGAGAAAAAAATTAGGAAACTTTTGGTGAAAGTAGCATTTCGATATCTTTATCCATAATGGAGAAATCCGCTGCCCCGTTTACAATTTTTGCGAATTTGGGCCCCTCCCCCCGGGGGAAGGGGCGGAGTTGAACCAAAGTATTGGTACCGCTGTACTCACAAAAATCACCTCTACCAACTACGCAAATATTAACAAAATCAAATTTTTTTATGGCCCTCGAGATTCCGGTTTTCATTATTGCTACTCATATTAAACTTTTATTAAAGTTGTAGATTAAAATATCGCGACATCTAATCAGGATTTTTTTTTAAGAAATAGATTATACATAACTCTTATTCGAGAAGAAAATCTAACCTCACCTAAACATTAAAATTGTATTGCAGTTGTAGATATCGCGACATTTAATTAGTTTTTTTAAGAAATGTGTAAGTTATATCTCTTACTCGAGAAGAAAATCTATGTAATGGTTTACATAATTAAGTACTGTTAATAATTTATTGCTGCTTATAATATTTAATTATATGTAATCACTAGAATTGGAACTAACTAATTCAATCAATAACATATTATTATGTAGCTTAAAATATATAAGAATTAACTACGAAATGATTTTATTGGTTTAAACCATAACCGGATACATTTACAGTTTCAAAATCAATGATGTATTTATTTGTGAAATTGTGACATGAAGAAATTAATTTTGGACTAAATTTTGAATTTCTCATTACTCTGCATAATTTATGTGCCACTCACATTGCGGTGATGCCAGCGGTTTCGCTACTATGTTGAAGAAACCGCGATAATTGTGTAACCTTAGATAAATAATTAAACACGCGTTTCGGGATTTTTAATAGTGCTCAGTTTAAACGAAATTATGATCCTGAAACACGTGTTTAATTATTTATCTAAGGTTACACAATTATCGCGGTTTCTTCAACATCGTAGCGAAACCGCTGGCATCATTGCATTGTTAGTATGTCCCCCGTTGGATTCCGGTAAAAATGTACTTAGATACTTACATATTTAGGCTTAGAAGTTCTATTTCTAAAATTATTTTTGTAGTAGGTCAACCCATTGGCGTACTCTTCGTCATAATTTCCTCCACAAAGATGACTCACGTAGCCGTGCTCATTTGTCTCACTGACGCAAGTAAGTCCTCTACAACAATCAGCATCTACCTTGCATCTCCACGTTGTTCGTACACAAGTACCTCTTCCAATACAAAGAAAATCCACCCGGGCTTTCGAGTCAGTAGAGTAGAGGCAAAATCCAGATTTATACTCAAAGCCAAGGAAACTCCCGACGGCACAGTGCTTGTAGAGTTTTGGTTGTCCTGACTTTTGTGGGGGATCTTGGCATTGTTCAGCAGTGGCACAAAAATCGCCCTCCTGTCCCTCTTGTGGCCCCTGGAAGCATTGGATATTATTATTTAAGTATTTGTGGTTGAGAATATACAGGGTGGTTTAAATGTCAGAAATGTCTCCATTAGTTACGGAAATTTTGCCTCTGAAATTTAATATAAGGTTTAAGAATCTTGTCATCCGTGTTTTGATAAAAATCAATAAAAATCTCAATCCCAAATCGGTGACTAATGGAGATTTACGAATTTTTCCCATTGACAAATTTTCCATTCTAACCTGACATTTAAACCACCCTGTATGTTTGGCTAAAAATTAATTAAGCTTACGGAAATAACGCAAAACCTTGTGGTGAGCAAGATGAACACAAAAAGTATCATTGTACCCCGCATGAGAGGGGACGTCCGACCGGGAATGGTTTTGAAGTACTTATTTAGAAGCATTTTAATCTAGAGGAGGTAAAAGAATGTTGAAATTATTTAGCATAACTTAACATTATGGAGGTGGGGATAATTTATTTCGAAAATTTAGACCTGTCCACAAATTACTCTTGTTGTCTCAGTCCTGGGAAATTCTGAGTTGGTCGATGTATTTTTCAGGACGTGTTTTATTACACATTGTTTTCGATTTATTTAAATGGGGAATAGGAAATATTTAAGTAATTTAAGTGTCGTGTTTTTTAAAATAACAATGGGGTGGATTTAATTTATAAAAAGTTCGGGAAGAGGACGTGACTTCTTTAATTCGATGCATCATGTCCTGTTAATATGGGGTATTCAATGTCTTCGAAATTATACATATGCACCTACGAAAAGCACATACTTGAATTTTAATATTTTATCTTGAATTTTGACTTTATTTATGCTTGTGTACCTAGTCGGGTACGAAATTCTTTGATAAACGTTTTTTGCTGCAGAAAAATAACGGGTAAGAATTTTTAATTAAAATTTTCCACACGGATGCATAATATACCTGTGTATAATATAAAAATACTAAATATCCAAATTTCCTCTTCTGGAGCACACACACTTACAAAATCTGATGATAAACTGATCGCTTGGATTACGCACACTTTCCTGTGGAAACTTATCCCAAGCTTTGCGTAAATTTAACAAGGAAAATTGCAGAATTTGCACTAAGCAAAAATCATACATACCCCTGGCAAATAGAAAACGTCGAAGATCTCATCCTCCTAAGTCTTTGATGGTTTGGATTTGAATTAATCTCCTGGAAAAAGCGAAACCCTGTTTTTCTCTAGAAAGGGTTACAGCGCAAGCCAAGAATTACATTACCAAAGTTGCAAAACATAGTGTAAAACCTTTGAAGTCCGGCCTATTGAAAAATAGAAACTGAATGTCTTAAAAGGTAACGGCTCAGCCATATTGTGCAAAAATTGTCCAAAATTGACTATGATCTCATTTCATCGATTTTATTTGGTCACAAAAATTCCATTGGTAATAGTAGACCTTAATCATCTGGATTATGACTTGGGGCTTAAAATTGAGACCATGGTCTGCTCTAAAACTTCCACTGGTGCAGAAGTTCTCGAATTTTGTTTCTCAACGCTTGTGACCATTTTCCGGTAAAAACCGCGCGTGCTCCAAGCGACCGGCCGTCCATCAGATTTCTCAAGCGTGTGTGCTCCAGAAGAGGAAATTTGGATATTTAGTATTTTTATATTATACACAGGTATATTATGCATCCGTGTGGAAAATTTTAATTAAAAATTCTTACCCGTTATTTTTCTGCAGTAAAAAACGTTTATCAAAGAATTTCGTACCCGACTATGTACATGTTTTTGTTTATTCATTGTAGTATAAATTGTATTGGCAGAGATGTACGTGTACATTATTATATTTAGAAAAAAGGCTAAACGACCAGCGCCTTACAAAATTGTTCTTATCTGAAAGTTTAAAAAGCCCTAACCTGTATTTTAAATTTTGTTTTATTTTAAATTTATTATTTTAAATTATTTTAAATTTAAATTTGTAAAAAAACAGATATTTCTGTCCTTCTTACTCATTAGCTTATATGTACATATACAATAAAGAAGACACATATTTACTCATTTAAGACTGGTAACTCACATCTCATTTAATACGCGACAGGACGAAACGATGCGGTGACGATGGAAAGTTATATCTCATTTCTTTTATGACTTATGACATGACACGGGAGCCAATCTCGTCTGCATATTTGGCAACCCTGCACATTTGGTATCACACATCCATAATATAAACCATTCATCAACTCTATACAATACTTATCACCCTAATTGGATCATGCCATACGTACATAATTATTTGGTTCTTGTCCTTATCTTATCAAGCCATACGTATGGCTTTATTTTATGCATGCCTATGCAGAATTTCAGCCTGGCAACACTTATCTTCACAATTACATACGTACTTTTTACTGCTCTCCTGCATCAATTGAGATCCTCTCCACTGCACTACATAAATACAGGTACATTCTTCAGAAACTTATTAACTAAGAACACCAACAATTTTCAATACAGCGCCATGGCTTCAATCACGAAAGGTAAATATGTAGTTAAGAACCGTAACCAATTAATTGGGTAAGAAATGCCCTGTAAACATTTACGAGGCAAGAGTTATTGGATAATTTACTGGAATTTTGTAGGAATATTTATTGTGGCTGCTAAACGAACTCCATTTGGTGCTTTCGGGGGTAAGTTGTCCTCCAAGACGAGCATCGACTTGGCCGAGGTGGCCTCAAAAGCGGCGCTCGCAGCGGGAAATGTGAATCCAGAAATTATTAATTCCGTCGTCGTGGGGAATGTTATCAGTGTGAGTATATAAAAGTAGCTACATTTGCATAATTTAATTTTTGACGATACCCACATGTTACATACAAAAACCTGCCAATCCGCCTCATACAGCATATATGCACTTTCTATATGCTTTTGTATATTTCAATTCTTTTAATTTCGCCGATTTTAGGCCTCAAAAACTTTTCTGGCGAAAAATGCCTGTGGGCGTCAAAAAAATCCCGCACAGTTGTACGATAGCTCATTTTCTTCCTAAGGTGTTGTAGTTTCCAATAAAAAATATTTGAAAGTCAAAAACATATCCATGGAGTTTAATTTTTCGGCTCTCATTTTGAAGTGCTAAAAGATTCTGACCTTTGACCTATCGGTGACATTAAAAATCGGTAACGCGGAGGAATTCGCAACTGACAATGGAACCTGTTTTCAAGCGACACGAGCTAAGCTTAGTGACTTATACTAAAAAATCAAGCTAAAAATTAGAAATGACGTGGTACTTATCTTTCCGTTGAATGGGTACTTGGGGGTTAAATATTTGAGGGCAAGTTCACAGTAGCGGCCGGTTTCTTTCTCAAGCGGGCCAGCAGAGGAGTGAAAATTTTCTCCTTCGAGGTCACTCCGCTCCCTTCACTCTCGCACTTCATTCAATGCATATTATTTTTGACAAAATTTCACAACCTCGTAAATTGCTTCATACATTCATATAATTTTATATTTGCTTTTTAAAATCCTACTATCCACCGATCCGTAATAAAAAAGTGACGATGGGTTCAATTAATGATAACTTATAATTTATAAAATATCGCATATATATATTTATAGCAAATATAAAATTATATGAATGTATGAAGCAATTTACGAGGTTGTGCAATTTTGTCAAAAATAATATGCATTGAATGAAGTGCGAGAGTGAAGGGAGCGGAGTGACCTCGAAGGAGAAAATTTTCACTCCTCTGCTGGCCCGCTTGAGAAAGAAACCGGCCGCTACTGTGAACTTGCCCTCAAATATTTAACCCCCAAGTACCCATTCAACGGAAAGATAAGTACCACGTCATTTCTAATTTTTAGCTTGATTTTTTAGTATAAGTCACTAAGCTTAGCTCGTGTAGCATGAAAACAGGTTTCATTGTCAGTTGATGCAGCGGTGTGCCGAGTTTTAAACATCAAAGTGCACACTATCATATTTAAAGTACAATTATGCAAATAACCAGTACTTTTGTATACCGGGTGTATCTTTAAGAACTCCAAACGTCCGAAGTATTGATATTCTTCAGATATCTTAAAGGCAATATCTTGAAAATATCAATTTTTGGATACTCGCAGCCACCCATATATTACGTCTTCAGAAATTCTCGATTTTATCACCGAACCAACGTAAATATTATGGGATAGGGAATTTTAATATGGGAAAGATAGGAAGGCCTAAGCCACCCACCCACTAAAATGATGACGTAATATATGCACGTTCCTTGTATAGAGGCGTTTGTTAATTGTACTTTCCACAGTCCTCCTCTGAAGATGGTCCCTTCATTTCCCGCCACCTCCTCCTCCGCTGTGGCATCCCCTTGGATCGACCTGCCCTCAACGTCAATCGAATGTGTGGCTCAGGATTCCAAGCCATCGTCACCGGAGCGCATGTTCGTACCCAAATGTTTTGAAGGATTAATGTTCATCCAGTATTATTAGCCGCAAAAAATTCTGAAAGGTTACATGGGAGGTAAAATAATTTTTATCTACAGAAATTTGTACATTGTCCACGTCTTTTATTTTTTACAACAGTTCCGCTATTGTTGCCAATGGCAAAGTTAATTGAGAAATATATAGCCAAATACCTTCTCAGAAAATTTATCGGACTTTTGCGACTAATCATAATGGACGAACATAAATTTTATTACGTACATAATTTTTGGCCACAATTTGGCGTGCAGGATATAACCATGGGGGACTCTAAAGTTGTTCTCACTGCGGGAAGCGAGTCCATGAGCGGGGCCCCCTTTCACCTGAGGAATATCCGCTTCGGGACCAAGTTAGGGGCGGACTACAAGGTTGAAGACCACTTGTGGAGTTCAGGCTTTGATTCGTATTGCAAAACGAATATGGGTGGAACTGCAGGTTATTTGTGGTGTTAGTTGTCAGTATGAAAATGTCCTGGCCAAAATTGGCCCTGTAATGTAAAGGTTGTGCAGAATTATGTAAAACACCAATGCAGCAAAGTTTATCCAGAATGATTTTTCACAAAATTGTTTCTAGAATCCTAAATTACAAGTTCGAAGAAATCATAAAAATGATATCACAAATTATGGCCAATTTTTTCCATCCCATTTTCATACGAACTTCGTGTTAGATAGTTTATTAATGAACAATTCAATTTCAATTTTTGCACAGAGAACTTGAAAAATACGGGATCAGTCGGCAGGAAGCGGATGAATTTTCCTTCCGCTCCCAACAGCGGTGGAAGGCTGGTTTGTAATAATTATAATTTCCAATACTTAAGCATTGTCTTATTTTCCCCTTTACTCACTCAGCAAACGAGCAAGGATTCTTTGCTAAGGAAATGGCTCCTGTTCTCATAAAGGGCAAAGGTGGCGTGGAAACATCCATTACAACGGATGAGCACCCAAGACCAAAACTACCCTGGAGACAATGGCCAAACTACCCGCCGTTTTCAAAAAGAACGGCACCGTCACTGCCGGAACTGCTTCGGTGAGAGACAATTCCTAATTCTCAAGACCATCCATGTTCAAAGAATATTTATTCATTCAAAGTTCATTCATTCAAAGATTGAATTTCAAACCGTTCAAAAAAATATTCATTCCGTATTCCCTCACTCGTAATTTGTAAAAAAATATTCATTAATTATTCAACATTTATTCCTTCTTCCCCATCCTTCATTATTAATTATATACAAAATTCACAGTACTAGATGAATTTCTCAACTTTCCCTATGCATTGAGCATTCAGTTAAAAACGAATGACGAAAGAAATAATTATTCATTATTCATTCAGACGAATTAAATAGAAATTCACTATATTAATTTACTCAAAAATTAGAACAAAATATCAATTTAATATTCACTCAAATTTTGAATATTGAATGAATAATTGATTCGTTCATGATTAACTGAATGAATGTGAACATGTTTAAGACATTTCACAGCTTTTTCAATTTCCAGGGAATAAACGACGGGGCGGGAGCCGTCATAATTGCGAGTGAGGCTGCCTTAACGGAGTACAACTTGACCCCATTAGCCCGCCTTGTGGGGTACGGGATTTCCGGTGTGGAGCGGCACATCATGGGCATCGGACCTGTCCCAGCGATAAAAAAATTACTAAAAATTTCGGGGAAATCCTTGGACCAAATTGATCTGATCGAGGTATTCGTATCTATGAAATTCTATAGTATAAAAAATTTACCATAAGCCCGTCGCTCGTCGAGCGAGCGAAAATTATAAGCTGGAAATGTCTGTCGGAAACGGAAATAGAAGGGAAAGTATAGAAATTCAAGTTCCAAATGGGGCGAAAACTCAAATAAATTAAACGTCTGATGTCTCATTACTAAATGTCGGAAGTTAACCGCCCCAGGATAACAACCATCAGACAGTTAATTCATTTTTCTGATTTTTTTTTAAATTTCAATTTTATTTTAAATTTTCAATTTTTTCAATTTTGAATTTTCTATTTTCTATTAGAAACTTGACTTTCTTTACTTTCCCTTCTGTTGGGACATATTTGCTCTCATTTCCGTTGCCGACAGACATTTTCAGCTTATAATATGGATCTGTAATATAGAATCTGTGCATTCCTTATTTAGATTAACGAAGCATTTGCCTCACAAACGTTGGCTTATCAAAAAGAGCTCGGCATCGACCCGGCCAAATTGAACGTGAATGGTGGCGCAGTTGCGATTGGGCATCCCGTCGGAGCATCCGGTTCCAGGATCACGGCTCACCTTGCACAAGAGTTGAAGTAAATTGATAACATCGTACCAATTCTATAAATAAATTACTGAAATAATGGATTCCTTATGTGCCAGTGGCCGCGGAAGGGTAGGGACATAGGGGCAATGTCCACTTAGACTCGTCGCATGTTGATATATAAATATTGATCACCATTTACATCATACATTTGTCACGACAATAATTTGAAAATTGTACTCCGATCATGGTTTTTCTCCAATATAGCGTAAACTTGGACTTTTTGACTCCTTTTGTAAATATGTACATAAATAGGCGGTGGAACCATGGGCATATTGTGCGGGTAGAACAGAATTTTAGGCTAGGAAGAGGAGGAGCAAAACAACAGTATTTATAGGGATAAACTAAAAAAAAATTCTGTTGCGACATTGTCCCCATGGTTCGCCCCATTTAAGCTTGTCTTGACTGAAACCATTTTTATTTGGTTGAGGGAATACTGATTTTAGAAAAAAATATGTCGCTAATTTCTTGAGCGTTGTCTTGTAATGGTAAACCCTATGTACCTTCCGCGGTCTACGTTGTGTGAAATTTGACCATTTTTAAAATTAAAAAAACAGAACGCTTTGCTCATTTTGGAAATTACGAGACGATATAACATACCATTTTATCTTTTATAAATAGACGACGTGGGGTCAGACATGGAATTGGCTCAGCTTGTATTGGTGGTGGACAAGGAATTGCGCTATTGTTTGAAACCATGTAATCATCAGGAGACCAAAGTGTCGTGTTCTTGAAATAACTATGTTTATGTATTACTCCAACTACATAAACTATAGAATCAATAAAGTTTTGATCCAAGTTATTCGGGCTGTTGCATAACTTATTATGTCAAATTAAACCTCGTATTCTAAACAAAATCCAAAATGTAATACGCCGAACCAAGGACCAGCTACATATGTGTCACTTGTATAAATTTTAAAAACACACTAAAAGAGAAATTAAACTTACCACTACTTTACATGGAGTTTTATTTTACCATAAAAACGTCTTCCACGAAGAGATATATGAAAAAACGAAGAATCTGTGGGTCTGTGAAACAGGAATGTCGAAAGTTGACCAGAAATTTTAAAATATTTTGTATCAATTTAATGCTTTCGTTTCCTACAAAATAGCTCCCTCTGTGCTTCACGGACAGACGGGCATATGTAACGATCTTATAAAGGGCTTTCGCCTCTTAATAAGGAATTGTTGAGCCTGCATCATTTCATCATGCTCTGTACAGATTTGTTAAGATTTCACAAAATATAGTGCCGCATTTAGGAATACGAGATCGAGGGAAACGAAAAATATGTAAAAGCAATTTCCTCGGCCACTGTACAAAATCATGAAAATGTAACATGTTTGTGCATAATGTGACAAATGCATGAGCTTTAGTACTCGATCCCTTACCCGGATCAGACCAGGACAAAGGAGACGAGCAGATAGGATACTTTCTCTTTCTAACGGACAATCATACATACATATTTATTATACAAAGGTATATACATATACTTGGCTTGCACATGGACAAGCTCTCCTATAAATATCTACCCATCTTCCGGCTGGTTTTTCCTGTTTCGGGTTAAATCCTGTCTTTTACGTAATTTTGTGTGTATAATATAATAAATTGGACTTAATTAAATTCGGCGAGTGAGTGAAAGGGGTCATGGAACTAAATATTACGCATTAATATAAAACTAGGGAGATAATTTGGTATGAAAAATAACATCTTCAACAAAGCACTTGCCAATTGCTTAGATAATTAAGGTTAGTAACCAATAACAAAGAAATTTGTAACCTTGTGGAAACTTGCGATAAATCATGTTAGTTCAGTGAAATATGTACATAATTTTTACATTTATATTTTCAGAATCGAATTTTCACCCTAATCGGGAAACTATTTCGCAGAATTTGCTTCAGATGAGGCAAAAGCTGGAAATGTAATGAAGATGAAATTCGGATTCTTATCAAATCAACTAAACAGCAGATAAAGAGGTAAAATCACAAATTATGTAACTGCATGAAATTAGGATTCATATTATCATCAAACAAAAAAACTGAGAAATCGAGTACATTTTCATAATTCTAATTTTTCCATTTTTGAAATTTTACTATTTAATGAATAAAACAAGCGAATTCTTCCCGTCCTGTGTCAACTTGTTGCAAATTACATACAAGACGACTGCTCGACTGAATAAATCTCAAAATGCCGGACGATACGGAGAATGTGTTGCCAATCGCAATCAGGTACATAGTCTACAACTTAAACTTCATTGTACTATAATCTTACCAACCATTACACCGAAAATAATCCGGTAACAAAAGTATTACCAGTTCTGGCTGTTATCATATGGTTCTACCACAACCGTGGCAATATATGTATGAACTAGATAATAAATGTTTTATTCCCCAGTTAGTGACTACAACTACAGTGTAAAACGTATGTATGTAGAACCAGCCTGGTAAAAAATTTACTACAATTTGATTGGTGGTGGTACTGTTATGTTACCACCATATGGTGGTACTGTTAAATACATATAAATACGTATGTAGCTACAAGCAGAGCTGCGTGATTATTAGATTTTTAGCGTGGATTAAAGATTATGGATTAACCACAGAATAATATGCATTAGTATTAAATTATTTTCTTACGGTTAATTCATGTCGAGATTAATCTGAATTAATACATAAATTGTGGTAATTTCGAGATTATGGATTAATAACCCGGATTAATTTTGTGATTAATGATTTTTTAAACAATTTTTTTTTAAAAACAAGTATGAAACAGCGAGAGAATGTTGAATCTACAAATGGTAGCGGTTAGGACAAAGTTGTGAGATCTTGAGACTTGAAGTTACATAGTGTGATGCAATAGAACGAGAAGAATTGAATCGAGTAATCCAGATTGAGGAATAATCATGAATAAGTAATCATGATTGGGATCAACCTGGATAAGTAATTCATGATCAAGATTATGGATTAATCACATCTAATGGGATTATTCCCGCATAAATTCTAATTCCAGAAAATTGGGATTATGGATTAGGATTAATCTAAAAAAAAACTATAATCTTAATCCATAATCCGGGATTAAAATTCATAATCCTTAATCAGAATTATCCCAGGTCTATTTACAAGCCAGTGGTGGTAACTCCTTTACTACCGGATTGCTTTGATTCTTATGTTTAAATGTTTTTTTGTACGTACAAAGTGCTCGGCAAGGAATCGGGATTGGCATTTTCGTCATCGGCGTTGCCATCTTCGTCGGTCTGATCGTCGCCAGTTGCCACGAAATTGAAGAAGGTCATACATATTTTACAATTAAACTAACAATGGAGGTCTTCCAACGTATGCTCCAAGATTTGGATCAAACTGGTGTCAATCGATCACAAATATAATTAGTATGAAATTTGTAAGTGGAACTATCTGCCAATGCGCAGGTTTGGCGGAGATATTTGCATAGAAAGCGGGAAAAATGCGCAGGAAATTTGGAAAATGAAAAATTCGCCAGCCTTGAGGGTGCGTTTTCTCCTATTTTTATGCAAATATCTCCGCCAAACCTGAGCATTGGCAGATAGTTCCATTTGTAATTTCATACTAATTATATTTGTGATCGATTGACACCAGTTTGTTTCAAATCTGTGAGCATACGTTGGAAGACCTCCATTGTTAGTATCAAACAGCCCTTAACTATGGTCGAGGAATTAAAATTAAAGACATTTTTACATACATTTCTTATGTAAACATGTCTTTAATTATAATGCCTCTACCATAATAGATTCCCGTCTTAAAAATACGCTTTCACTTACAATGCGATGGTATGAGGTGTAACCCTCCGATTTGGTTGAAATTTTGAAATTATGTGGTGCATGTCAAACCAACCAACGTTTCTTCAGGGAGTTTGTGCGATGGTCAGAATTTGCCAAAATATTTGACGGTAAAGTTACACAGTGTGCAATTTTTATCTGTAGTACGGGAAGAGAATGGAAGTCGAGTTTGCATTTTCTTCCTGGTAAAAATCGCCCGTTTTTCAACTTTGCCCTCAAACATTTTATCCAGTTCTGACCATCGCACAAATTGCCTGAAAAAAACGTTGCTTGTATTGACATGGACCACGCAATTTCAAAATTTCAACCAAATCGAACGGTTACACTTCACACCATCGCATTGTTAGTTATTTAATCCAGTAAAATCTGTCTTATCTTCTCACGAGTAGGTCATATCGGGGTATATTACCGGGCCGGAGCACTGTTGGAATCCACGTCAACCCCCGGCTTCCAAGTGATGATCCCATTGCTCACGACGTACCGCTCGATTCAAATCACCCTTCAAACCGATCAAGTCAGAGACGTTCCTTGCGGGACTTCCGGCGGTGCGATGATTTACTTTGATCGGATTGAAGTAGTGAACCTCCTCTCGGCCCGGTATGCGTGGGATGTTGTCAAGAATTATACGGCTGATTACGATAAGGCCCTTATCTTCAACAAAGTTCACCATGAACTAAACCAATTTTGTTCGATTCACACTTTACAAGAGGTTTATATAGATCTTTTTGACAAAATTGATGAAAATTTGAAAAACACGTTGCAAAATGATTTGAATGTAATGGCACCAGGCTTGCACATCCAAGCAGTTCGGGTGACAAAGGTACGTAAAATGCGAGAAGCTCAGTAGATACATAATTAAAAATTAGTTAAAATACTTCATAATTTTGCTAAAATTTAGCCCAGAATTCCACCCGAGATTCAAAGGAATTATGAGTTGATGGAGGCTGAAAAAACAAAGTAAGACCTTTAAATCCTCGCCCGTCAATAAATACAGGGTGGTCAAAAAATGTCACGCTACAATGAAAAATTTTTCAACGGGAAAAGTCCCTAAATCTCCGTTAGTTACAGGGTTTTGATTGGAGATGTTTATTAATATTATTAAAACTGATGGAGCACTGATGCCAAGACTCTTAAAATGCTGAATTTCGGGAAAAAAATCGTAAATTTCCATTACCGATTTTTTTCAATTGAAAAATGTTCGATTGTAGTGTGACATTTTAACCACCCTGCACTTGGAATAACGGATTTATTTAGCTTATAAATAAGAATTTATCATTTCCCTCGCTCATCTCAAGCCCAACTGAAACTTCTTTTCTCCCACAAATTCATAGGCTCCTGATATCCACTCAGAAACAAAAGGTCGTCGAAAAAGATGCCGAAACGGACCGGAAGAAAGCCGTCATTGAGGCCGAGCGGAACGCACAAGTCGCCAAAATCCAATTAGAACAGCGCGTCCTGGAGAAAGAATCCCTCAAAACTATGGCCGCCATTGAAGACGAGATGTTTTTTAATCGTGAAAAAATGCACGCGGATGCCGAGCGTTACAGAAAAGAAAAGTTGGGTGAAGGAAATGCCATAATTTTAACGCCGGAATACCTCGAACTCAAGCGAATCGAAGCCATAACGACAAATACGAAGATGTATTTTGGAAATAATATTCCCAACATGTTTCTCGGTGAAAGTTTTAAGCCGGATGTAACTCCAGTTTTGACTAAGCCGACGGGACAAAATGTAAAAGGGTGACAAGTTCTAGTTTAACATAACATTTTTTAACGTTTTATTCACTTAATCGACTTGAATTGTTAATTTACTAATTAAAGTTCTCGTGTTCAAAACGAGAAAAATTTGTATCTGAATTTACCGAATTAATTATTCTAAGCTTCTTCAATTCATGTAAAAACAGGTTCTGTTATCACGTTACTTAAATAAAATGCATTTGCACTTTTCAATCCGTATGGATCGTACTTGTTGGGCTTAAATAATATAAATAATTTCACCAGTTAAGTGTAACTTTTTGATAATTAGTAATGCCGAGATTAATTTTGAGCACCATGGATGAAATATTTGCTATGAATTAGAATATCATAAATTATATACCTAAATAAAGACCAGGAAATTTGGGATTTTGTTGAATTAGTTCTTGTCTACATAATCCAATTAAATACCCAATTAAGCCACAGGGTGTACATATTTAAATGCATAATTTTACAAAAACTGAAGTACTTTTAAGCTTCAATTTTTGCAAATAGATCAAACACACTCTCAATAATTTAGAAGCAAAATTATTACCATTTTTACTACCCTTAGAAAGTAACAATCTCTGTCTCCGATTAGGTAATAAATTTATCACCAAAATTGTCAACATTGGAAGTGACAAACAGTGTATCCTATCCAGAGATAATTTATTTCCTCGTGGAAATAATTTCGTCTCAAAAACATTTCCTGTAGGTGACAATTTGTCTCCTTAAAGCCCAGCGCAAACTTTAGTCACTAAAGTTTAGTGGCAATTAAGTTTTCTCTCACAAACGTTTCTCCCTCACCTGGCAGAATAACGAAAATTGTTCGAGTTTCGCATCTTGCCAGAGGAAAAAATTAGTAATGAGAGGTTCAACTTATGGATTACTCTACATTTCAGGTAAATAATTCAAATTCATACTTCATGCTTATGGTGTAATTTTATTGTTTTTTGTCCTATAAATATTTACACTAAAACAAGCTTTTCTAGATCCGGATGCGCAAATTTCGTTCAACGATATGGCGCAGATTGAGATGACATTTTCCAATTTTATTGGAATGACATTCCATCTCCAAAGTTGCGTGTTCCACGAAACTCTTCGTGGAAGACGTTTTTATGGTAAAATAAAACTCCATGTAAAGTAGTGGTAAGTTTAATTTCTCTTTTAGTGTGTTTTTAAAATTTATACAAGTGACACTTCATTTCTTTTGGCCGCAATTAGACCAAATTCATTCCCAGCGTCAAATTCAAAGAGCTGGTGGAAATGTCATATTATGAACAGGTGGACCCTCATTTCATTTCTATTTCTGTTAATTAGCGATTTATTTAGTTGAGTACTGCAGGATAATATTTTAAGTTCTATTTGATTTACGGATAGCAGGAAAATCTTCACCAGAATAATAAACTCGAGTCAGCTAGAATAAATTTTCACTAACATTATAAGTAATGTAAGTATATATATATATTTGTATAAATATAAGCATGACAATTTAATTTTTATATTTATGTATGCGTATGTATGTAGTATGTGGAGACATGTGAAGAAATTTAATCTCTGACCAAACCGTATTTAAATAAATAAATACATATTTTAGAAACTATATTTGCTTCCCCCGGGTTCAATCTATTACCGCAAGGAGATAAATATATGCGCAAGACGGTGATAACTTGTCACCCATATTATCACCCCATGTAGGTAAATTATTTACACTGGGAGCACAGCTTATCTCCGTTGAATACATTCTGTAATCGACAGTAACAAATTGTATCCCGGTAGGTGACAATAATATTTATCTCCGCTCGGGAGACAAGACACACTTGTCAACGGACGGAGGTAAATTATTACCCTCCGGTAGACTCACATAGTACCTACACGAGGAGACGATTTTGGTGCCAATTTTGCTGAGAGTGCACATTAAAATAAATTTCTACAACAAATTCTGTGTAGAATAAAGAAAGATTTATTCCTGTGCAATCAAAACCAATCTTGGCATCTGCATGCCAGAAAGTAATTAGTATTTTTTTTATTCCTGATTATCTATTCTTTGATCTTTCTTCATCCCTAAGTATTTACTCAATTGAGTTCATTTTATTCCACTTTTTGACATCATACTCCTGCCGGCACAATATCCAGTTGGTCCTGTCCACAAAAACCATTCCCGCTTTGAGCTGGACTTGTCGGGACGCGTTATCCACGATGCACTCCGCCCTCGGAATCAGCCCGAGGTCCGCGACCTTCCTCGCGAGCGCCTTCATCACGATGATCCCCAACCCGCGGCGACGAAAGGCGTCCTCCGTGTGCAGAACTTGGAGCAGTCCGACCGGGGAGTGGACCGCGTAGCTGGCCAGGTTCGGATTCGCATACACCCCAACGGATCCCAGGTTGCGAGTCGTTGCGGATAAAATCCCTTTTGAGTGAGGAAGTGTCCAAGCCCAATTTTGCAAAATTTGGTCAAAATCCGCATCAATTTGTCGAATGGAGGAAACCCTCATTGAAATTCCGTTGTCTTGATAAGTGTATTCTGCAATTAATTTATTTATTAACGGCGTGAATTAAATTGTGAAACAAAAATACTTCCTACGCACGTCGAACATCTTATGCTATCAGATTTTGACCAAGCTCGATCTGCATTTACTCAATATAGAATTGTCAAATGCCACCATGTCCCAGTGGCATATTTGCTATGAATATTTGCATCCGAAGAGAAGAAAACGCAGAGTAAATATGCACTCTAAGAAACCCGGTAACTAATTTATTACCAGTCGGAGTATCTATGTGACTCTACCGCATGGTAATTTATTTATTATTCAGTGGTAGAAAATTAGTTATCAAATAGGTAATAATCCCGGTCGCGAAATTTGAAAATATTACCAATTGGTAACTAATTTTCTACCACTCAATAATAAATAAATTACCATGCGGTAGAGTCACAGATACTCCGACTGGTAATAAATTAGTTACCGGGTTTTTTAGAGTGTGGAAAGTGTCAAATTTTACACCATTTAGGAGAGATTTCTCTTCCTTTCATAGAAATACTTATCTCCGTCAAACTAGAGAATTTGCAGATCGTGACATCTCCAATTAACTAAAATTTCTATCGATTAAGGATAGTTTAATCAAAATCGGAGAGAACACCTTTATTGTTACAAATTGGAAAAAACCCACCTTTCTCATAATTTAATGCCGTGTCCACATCCAGGACATGCGCATCGCATGGAAAATCTTTATATTGAATCCCTCTCTTTTCCAACATGGGTCGCAAATACGAGTCTAGAAAGGTTTGCGGAACCGATCCAAAAATGTGGGTGCGATCCCAGTCAATTAATTCCTCGAAGGATTGCATCATTCCGGAATTGATAGGAATTAATTCTGGTGGACGCGGTAGGATGCAGTATTCACTGTGGATCTAATTAATTACCGTGGAAAATATTTACTTTCTTAGTCCAGTTTATAAAAATTCGGATCTTACATTATTTTGAACGCAAACAATGAAAGGGTCGGCCCACTCATCAAAATCTTGAGTTTCGTCATCATCCTCGTAGAGAAATAAGTCCGAAATCGTGGGTTCTTTGATGAGTTGAAGGATCTTTTGTCTCACAATGTTCAAAAACTGGTGAATAAAAGTAAAGATAAAATTATCAGAGGCCTATGCATTCAAATTATGCTAAAATTCGGGACACTCGATAGAGAACTTAATTCATTAATGTGAAATCTGGGACGATTTATGAATTCGTAGGTTTGGCAAAGTTGCATTAAAACGGGAGAAAATGTATCATTAAATATAAAGATATATTTTCCTAATTTACTCCGCTCTTTGTACTCTTCTGATGCAAATATCTCTGCAAAATTTCATTTTAATTAAATTTGTGATTGATTGGCTCTAATTAATTCGCTCAAAATAGGAGAGCATACGCTGCGAGACCTCCATTTTTAGAGAAATAGTGACCTCGATTGAAAATCGTTTATTAAAAATTAAGCTTTACAATTCAATTTGGCATGATAAATATTATATTTAATCTCACTTTTTATTAACCGATATTACTTTTTGTTAGAAAATATGTATATACATAATTTATTACCTGACTAGATTTTGGCAGGTACTTCATCAAAGCAGACTCCAACTTGGGTAATTCTTCCTCCCCAAGTTTCCTAAATTTGCCAGATGTACGATTTGATCCCATGTTAATTAGTATTTATTTACAATTTCAATCTATATATTTTTGCACAAACAACATGCCAAGTTCGTGGATTGACTTGAAATGGAAGGAGATCGCGAAGTTGGCTTAAATTAAGAAATAAGCATGGAATATTATTTATTACTCACTACATACCTTACTTGGTAATACACAGACGTCGGATATGAATGAATGATAAAACCTCAAAATATGAATGAAAAATGACCGTAAAAATCCCCAAAATATGACCAAAAAATGTCTTTATTTTTCAAATTTATGGCTTAATTGTTTCATATATTTTCTTGTAATGCTCAATTTTTATCAATTAAACAAGATCTGGGGTGATTTAATTCATTCCCAATGAATTAAATCACCTTAGGCGAAAGTGAACGTAAATTTGTGAAAGTTTCTCGCAATGAATAATTGTGAGAAAACTGAATTTTTTATCATTTTCTGTCGATTTGGTTGCCAAATCTTAAAATTTTGCCAAAAATGATAAAATGAACAAAAAAAATCACGAAATCTGATCGGGAATATGAATATGTCCTAAAACCCGAAAATATGACAAATATGAGAAAACATGCTTTGACCCACGTGACCTACTAGTGACCGTAAACATTCTCAGAAAGTTTGGCGACTGTAGGTCAATAAATGGAAAAAGTTATTTTTCATTCATATCCGACGTATGATAATAAATCTGTCATTCATATGACTCTCGCAGCAAGGTCAATGTCAAGGTTTCCCAATAATAAATTTATCCATGCATCCCAGGCACGAACATACTGACCAGAACGTCAGGCTGCCAGTTGTGGGGCCGGGCATAAAGGGTGCGATCAATTTTCAGAAAATGTTTAACCTAGCGCGACAAATGGCATAAATAATTCCCTTGGAAGAGTAATACATGGACCCTATCCTCCTCCCCCCCCCTCGAGTCGATCACATGCGTTTTGCATGGTCCATTTTCATATCTAAATAAATTTGTACTGTTACTAAATTTACGGGGCAATGGGCAGAAACGTGGGCTTAACCCAATTGTCACCATATTTACATTTTTTTAAACGGCATCGGATGTAGGGGCCACTAGGAAAGGCTACATTTCCCATTTAAATGGATTAAATTTACCATTGGATACTTTTGCCATCAACTATGCTTAGATTTCCATTTAAATAACCTATGTTGGCCATTTAAATGGTCCGCCATATAATTAATGTATAATTTTTATATTCAAATTTATTTCGATAATTTTGCATTGTCACATGATTAACAATGCCTTTGCAGCTTTTCTAGGCCGGCCATGGCCCAGTCACTGCCTATTGGAACATTCTTCGCAACGAGTTACATCAAAAAATCGAGCCAAAAATTAGGAATCACACGAGCCTCATATTTCCTTTGAATAGCCCCTTTGAATAAAAAATATATTGGGGTGACACGAGCGCCTTTTTTTCTCCCCGTCACTCATGGACGATACACGGTTAGAAATCTCACACCGGTATTAAAGTTGCTACCCCTTGCTATTAAAATTATTATGATCCGTAAAAGTTTGATACCGAAATGGTAAAATGTTAATACCGAGTTATTACTACACTGTATTATGTACCTATCAAATCAATAACACTTTGGAAGAGTCATATATGAATACCGCCCGTATTGTTTTAATCCTGGATTTCTAAGAGTGTAAAGAAGATAAAATTTACTAAAAACTTGAACTTGGTCCACAGTATTTTGCCTCAAAAGAGCTTTATTTGATTACGAATTTTTGGATCGATTTTTAATATAACTAGTTGCAAAATCCCGGTGCAGAGGTTCCATTGTCACTATCATCTAGCAATGTTTTGCCCACTCTGGCAATTAAAATTTTTAAACATTTTATAAAAATATAAAAAAGTATGAATGCATGCATGTATGAGTAACTGAAATAAAACCTTCAGGCTACACCGGTATTGTTTACCGAGTTATATTAAAATCTGGCCAATAGTTAGGATTGCATGATACTTATCCATTGCAAGGTCGTCTTGGAAGAAAAACATAAGCGGCGTAGCGTATTGGAGAGGCTTGAATTAGGTTCCGTTGAGTGCACAAACTGAATGAGTGTGCCTAACTTAGGCAAAGGTGCTCAAAATTTAACAAAAATGTACTTTCTTGTTTGGTTATCATGCTTTAACAAAACTTTGTACTATAAATATGAATATCTAATTAAGTGGCCATATGGAAATTTAGATGGGTCCAAAAAAATTTGTTAATGGCCAAAAGTAGCTTCAGGAATTTTATCCATTTAAATGGGAAAAAAATCCTTTTTAGATGGCCCCAAAACATAGTTCCTTTTTAAATCTCCCTTTGGTATGATACACTATTAAAAATCTGGTAGAGTAGCTTCGTGCTGGTAAAGATTTGGTAATAAGTTCCTTCCGGATTGGTGGTAAATTGTTCCTGAGTGGTAAATTTTTCATTGCTACAACATTACTAACCATTAATACCAGTGACGGTAGAGTCGCATATGTACATATGTACTCCAGTCGGTAATGATTTAATACCAGTTTTCTAAGAGTGTACTGATTTACTGATTTCATGCCTACATGTGGTGGCAAATAATTATCTATTCAATAGAACCAGACCAAGCGTACTACAAAACTCTTTTCCTTATTTTGCGTGAGGCAGAGTGAGAATCGGATTCTGGTGGGTATCCACCACCACCGCTCACTGTCGTTGTGACAGTGCCGTATGGTGGTCTGTCCCACTTCTCATTCTCTGCAAATTGTTCACCGGGATTATAAATTCCAAAAAGCTTAAGTTTTAAATTTGGACCGAATTTGTAATTCAGATATTACAAATTTGAATAAGTTCTTTAATTGCAATTATACGTCTCATTTTCGCATTAGTGACAATAGTTTGTTACGGCTGTTGCAAAAATAAGCCCCTCCCCAGAAACTTTGACCCCAAAAAACTCCTGGTTCCCACACTTTGCAGTCTGACAACAAAAGCTTAAAATATTCGTCTTGCGAAGGAGAAAAATCTGGCATTAGGTTGTCAGACTGCAAAGTGTGGGAACCAGGAGTTTTTTGAGGATTTGTATGTACGTAAAAAAACCGCAAATTTTCAAATTTTGAAACTCTTGATACATAAAAATGCTCGTATTCAAGAGGGAATTCGAATGTCAAATGCAAGTTGATGTCTCACTCTTGTTGTACGGAGTGTACATTGACTTTCTCATTTTTCCAAATTTTCTTCCCCCGTTTTTGAAGGGGGGTTAGATGCACATATTTCAAAAATCGTAATGTTATATAAATCCTTGCACCAGGAATTCAATTTACAATTTTTTAAATTGAATTCGGTGACATCGACGCGAAAAGGATTTGCACAGTACACTTGGCCTTGCTCTATTCCTATAAAAGGCCAATATTTATTTCACTAAGTTTCCAAGTTTTAGGTTTTTTATGAAACAAAAAACAGTTGATTGAAATAAACAATTTTTTGACGTACATATTTAGTCTTTTGGGGACCAACTTTGAAATACGACAAAAATATATCGAAGGAGCAGGCACCCTCCTTACGTGAAATGCCCCACCGTGATATTGGGCTCAATTTTTGATATGATGTACATTTCGACGTGCCGAACAAAAAATGTATTGGTCCCTAAGCCCTAAGTGACCTCGTTCGACCGGAAACTGAGGTCAAAGGTCAGCGCACTTTCTCGCTCGAAACCCCACAAACCATATATTTTTGGAAAGCTACGGACCACACCAGTCCGAATATACACCATACTTGAGTCAAAGGTCAACCCTTGACCTGTCGCGGTCAACCCTTAGCCTGTCGAGGTCAAATATGTCATTGGGGCAAGGTAAGATTTTTGGGAAAAAGTGGCCAAAGTACATTTCTGATAGGATGAGCAGTCATATATGAGCAGTCATATTTTCCACCATATTTAATCCTGGTTTTTTGCACCAATTTAGACGACGTAAATATTCGGGTCGATCCAGTGCGTATGTATGAAAACCATTATTGACCGTAAAGAAAGTCGTGGAAAAAAAGTTTGGATATCTTAAGAAAAGAAGGATTAAGAAGTTTCAAATTTGAATTTAAAAAATGCGATTTCTAGGACTAGAAGGTGGTCTATAAGGTATTACTGTAGTGAGTGTTGTATATTTTCAAGATGAATAAATTCAGCTTAATTAGACCAAAATGTTATTTATGCACATATGTATGTAAATCTCTTTTACGTTCAAAGAAGGAAACAAAAAACATTTAAAATTCTCAATCGATTCGTACAGTTACAGAGATTTATTCTTTGAAATAGTAAAATCTAAATTCTAGTGTATCAACATTTATAAGTCATGTATTTCATTTCTTTATGTGTCCTTTTTTTCAAAATATGTCCATATTTCCAGTCGGACCCCTTCTTTCGCCATTCGAGCCGCACCTTGGACCCATTTTGGTGTGAAAGTTCTAACATTTCCTTTAGCAGATGATTCATCACTTGGGTTGGTCAGGTAGGAAATTTCCACGGAAATATTCTTTGCCCTTCTTCCATTTCGTTTTTTCTCTTCTTCCAAGCGTTCCAGCAACTCGGTGCACCGATCAGTAAACAATTTTTGCAAATTTGGCTTCCCTGCAAATCGAGAGTAATCGTCACTTTAAAACCAGGAGGAAATTGTGCAACCTTAAGGTTCCCATGGATGACGTGTAATCTGACTCTGCCCCTACCCAATGTCTTCAAATGCAATTTCTACAATTGAATCAACTCCATAGTTTCTCCACAGTTTCTGTTCTCTCTTTACAACCAATATTTTCGCCTCCAATTAAGAATATTTATCCCATTTTAAAGAAAACTGTGATTTTAAATGTATTTATTTATTTAATACAAGGAGCCTAATTAAACCAGAAACTCACAATACTACACACTCATTTTTTGATATTATGGAGTCACTTGCTTTCACACTAGCCTGAAGAAAATTTTTGAAACCGGTCGCAGATTGTGGTGAATAAATATACATTCATTAGTTAAAGTGTCCTTCCCCTCGAATTCTTTCAAAGAGTTTTAAGATAAATGCAACTTTTGATATTTCAATGTAAAGCTAATTTTTGATACTACAAATATTTGAAAAAAATTAGCTAATTGGTTTGCAATTTTTTAAATTTCTTCACAAATGAATTCACTGATTTTTTCCAAATCGACTTGTTTGTAGTACCAAAAATTAGCTTTACATTGAAATATCAAAACTTGCATTTACCTCAAAACTCATGGAGATGATTCAATTTTAGAAATTGCAATTGAAGACATTGGATAGGGGCAGAGTGAGATTACGCGTCATCCATGAGAACCTTAACCTTCCTTACGCGATGATGATCTACCCTCCCTCAAAAAAGACATGGACCACATTAATAGCAGCCAGATCAGTTTAGCCAACCCTTTCCAGCTCCGTAGGTCTCCCCATGCCCAGTCTGACGAGCAGCGAAGATCGTCTTCCTGCAATCACACATGTTCACATTCATTAATTTAATAATGAATGAATGAATTATTCATTCAATATTCAAAAGTTGAAATAATATTGGACAAATATTTTATTTTGATTTTTGAATATTTAAATGAATATTGAGTGAATATCTATTCAATTCGTGTGAATGAATAATGAACGAATGAATATTTTTTCATCATTCATTTTTAACTCAATGCTTAATACATAGGGAAAGTTGAGAAATTTATATAAGACTGTAAATTTTATATAACATGAATAATGAAGGAATGTTGAATAATGAATAAATGTTAAATAATTAACGAGTATTTGTTTTACAAATTATGAATGACTGAATAAGGAATGAATATTTTTGTCAAGGCTTTGACTAAATAAATATTTTTTGAACACGTATGTACACCTGCAATGAATAGCTGCCGAGAATTCCTTCGCAATAACTGGGCTGGGGTCAATCCCTGTCAAAATGTTAAGGATTTTATCCACCTCGTCAGCTTCCAGGTACCGCTGCAACTCATCCCGTGAGTATTTCTTTAATTCCTGGATTTCCCTAATCCCCCACGTGGAGCTCACTTTCTCTCCTAAACCACTCTTCAACCCGGGAACATCCCTGATCTTTTTGGAAGACAAAATGTCGTTAAAATCGTTCCCTTCTATTATTGCGACCCCATTCGGCTTATTCTCTGAAGAGGCTAGTTTTGCGCGAAATTTGTTACCGGAGACCCCTCCAGACGCGGTCATTCTGCTTTTGGATTCTATCTCGTTACAGACACGGCGAATCAGGGAGGCCCCACAGTGTAACCGCATCCTCTCTCGGGTAGATTTTAATTCCTTCAAGAATTTGGGCATGATGAGGAGACATACAAACAAGGCAGCTAACGAGTTGTGTTGGAGTAACGTACAAAGGAACAATAGAATGGCGATCAAGTGGGGAAATATTTG
This sequence comes from Folsomia candida, assembly GCF_002217175.1. Lineage (NCBI taxonomy): Eukaryota > Metazoa > Arthropoda > Collembola > Entomobryomorpha > Isotomidae > Folsomia > Folsomia candida. Next base: position 1,408,036 of record NW_019091221.1, on the reverse strand, counting down.
GGAACTCGCGATCATCCCATAGTACGCTTTTTTGAATACGTTTTGTAGCTCATGATCCACCTGGTTTGTCAAATCCAAGTAAAATTCGTCGGTCGGGCTGTACTCGAGGACGATTTGATCCCTTAAAATGTTTTATACATAGGTCAAGATCAGGTTTAGGAATTTTGAATTTTAGGCATGTATAGGAAGTTGGCCCGGAATTTATAATTTTTAAGCTTTCCCGCTACAACGGGGCACGATTTGATGACCGTGATATGTTCCCCTACACTTATTTATAATTCCCTGACAATTTCAAAAAATCGTACGTGGGGAACTTTTAAAAATACATAAATGTCTTTTTATACTTCCTGATTTTAATTTTTAATTAATTTTGATGATTTCAAATTTGCTTGCGGGCGCGTTCTGATTAGTAATCAAAGTTAGAGAGCAAAAAAAACATTTTTGTATTTTTCTAAAGTTTCCAAATTACGATTTGGTTGCAATTTTCGGGGAATAATGTATTACCAAGTGTTAGGGAACATATTTCAGTCATCAAATTTATTCCCGGTTGTAGCAGACGAGCTTAAAAATTTCAAATTCCAGGCTGGGCTAACTTCCTATACATATTTTATGAATTTTATTTACAGTCCATTCTTTCCAATGTAATCCTTAATTATGTCGAGTACTTCTTGCGAGGCGTGGCGTAGCTTTGAATTATCCGGTTTTCCAAGCACGTCGGGGATTTTGAAGACAGTCAAGTTCTCACATTTCTTCTTTGCATCGGACACGCACAGAGATCTGGATATACCACTAGGACGTGCTTCGTAGTTTACAGAGACAATTCTGGAAAAAATAAATATTTCCATAAATTTGGATATTTACATGTTTAATCCTAGTTAACCAGACCCCTAGGACCAAATAAATGTTAAATAATTGGATGAATTGGCATAAAAATTTGGCTTTAAACTACTCAAAACTTTATAGTCAAAAGTACGAAATTTCTAAAAACACATGTAAAGCAAAGGTAGGAATTTTTAATACTAATTGCAAAATAGTATAAAAAATTCCATTTGTGTGGCGAGTGTACATACTTTTCATAATATTCATATATATTATTTCAATTAGTAATTATCAATTGCAATAAAACAATTAACTCACCGTCCCTTCGAATTAGCCACGACGCACGGGCTTCCCTTCAACTTGGGCTTATCCCTCTGATAAACTTGGCACTCGAAGCAGTCCATGTCTATGAGTCCGATAACCCTCTCCTTATCATCATCCCCTCTCGTTTCCATCCCTTTGAAATATATGTTCTCCTTTAAAATCTCTCCTCCACTTGATTGTGTAATTTTCAAAACAACACTGAACATAAAAAGTTACCAAACGAATTTATTACGTCGTACTTAAATATTTAATAACAAACGTTTCACCGAAATTATTTATATGTGGAGCAGAGTATGATATATGTAAATATTAAATATGTACATACATATGTTTGCACACGTAGATTTGGCTGTCCATGTTTTTGTTATGAAACTAGTCCGAGACGCAGATAAACATATGTATGTACGTGGCTGCTACTTTTTCCAGGGCAACCTTGACTGGAATTACCACTGACTTGGATAGTATACATACACAGGTTTGGTTTATCCTTAGTTAGTTAGGTCGAGAATTACTTACCATTGATGCATACATATTTTAGATGATGATGGCTCAACTTTCTTCCATACACACGTAACAATTGCATATCATACTCCACGTCTAATTTTCCCATCAATGCTTCCAAAGCTGTGTGTTGCATAAATGAAATTGTCTTAAATTTGTTGTGTATTTGATACGATTCTTAACCAATTCAATCATCCTGACAAAATGTCGCTTGTATTAAAATACACACATACATAGACAAGAAACTTACGTAATTTAAGCCAAATGCAAGATGGGGGAGAAATATTGCCACTTGGGGTGTATTTACTTCTATGTATTGTGAAAAGTAATATTCTATTACTCTTTTAGGTGCCGTGCAAAAATTATGTGGTTGATTCGACACGGGATGTATTTTAATACCCTTCTCATATAAAGTACTGCACAAATTTGAATACATACAGTTACTCAAATTATTGATGGCACCATGCGCAGTCATGACACAAACCTTAGTGTTTTCACGTTCTGGGAATATGTCATTATTGTAAAATATATCGATTCGATAGGAAATTTAATGGGGATTTCAAAAATCAAAGCAGTTTATTGCTAGCTTTAACGGTTTTCAAAATATTTTAAATGGAGCCACGAAACTTCCAAAATGCATGCAAAATTATTGAAGGCACCGTTCTAATTTTTAATTGAAATATACTTGTAAATTTTTATTACTACTTTATCAAGCCCCCTTTTGCATCAATAACTGCTTCGTTGTGACGTGAAATAGAATTCACCAAGTTTCTGACCACTTTCGGTCCCAGATTCCCCCATTTTTTGCTGATGATTACTTATAACTAATTTTACTGGTTTTGGAGTACTGTTAAAAATTCTTTGCTCCAATTCGGCCCATCAATAGTCAATGTGGTTTAGTCCTGGACATTTGGCATCCCAATAAAGATCGTTCATCGTACTTTCCTCAAAGTACCGCTTCATGATATGCGCCTAATGCTGGGGGTCCCCATATTACGTGGAGGAAAAGTTCTTCCGAAGACGCAGGTGTCTGAATAAAGTGACCAAATTGTCCCACAAAATGGTCTTTTGTACTTCCTCAGTTATAATTAAAACACTTAAGTGCAATGTTTCAACTTAACCCAATGGTTAAGGGCCCAAAATCATGACATTTCCGTCACCTTGTTTCACGGTCTTCCTCATGCACTGCGATTTCAGGGCTTTCCACGGTTTCCACAAGATTTTAACAGTCCCATTGGACCCAAATAGGTTAAATATGATATAATCACTCCAAATAGTTCGTTTACAGCCGTTGAAAGTCCAATCACTCTGTGCTTTCTTTTTCCCATCCGAGGGAACCCTTCATATTCTAAATATAGATGAATGGTTTCTTCGGCGCCACGTGGCCCTTAAATACAATTTCTCGAATTTTGTTGCAATTCGTTTGAGATGTAAAATATACTTTGAATTGTTGGTGAATGTCAGAAGTGATTTTAGGATTGAAGGTCCTCTGTGGGTCAAAATTGTACGGACTATATTTGGACCATTCCACGCGATGGTTGTCCTTTTCGGTTCCCCGCCTGGTAAACTCCTGGCTATTCCAGTTTCCTTCCATTTTTAACAATGTTTCGCAAAATACACTTCGAAAATTTAGTTTTGGAGCACTTCTTGGATTATACTAACCCTTTATTGTGCGAAGCGATGACATTTTTTCTTAGCTAAATCCTCAAGCCTTTCCTGCCAATTGTACTCGACCTTGTCAATATTTGAAATTGTCAAATTGCGTTTGGCACATTTAAAACCAATTACAACTCAAACTTATGTGGTGGTTTTTAGTTTGGACTTTGTAAACCAACAGCAAGGTCGAAAAATGATAAAGGTGCCTTTAATTGTTTTGCATGAATTTTAGAAGTTTTGTGGTTAAAATGAGAATATTTTGGAAACCGTTAAAGTTAGCATTAAGCTGCTTTGATTTTTGAAATCTACATTTTAAGAGTGACAATAATGAAAAACGGAATCAATTCACACATCCAAAATTTTTACTTGGACAAGATTCTCAGGGTTTGTAGAGCTAATTTTTCTGAGTTCAACGGTCGAAGTCCGGTGTCCCTACCCCTCCCCTTTTAGAGTGGTTAGGAGCTTAAAGTTGCGAAAATAGCCTCCGTCCGCGATTTTTAGCTCAACGGCGGGTCAATATTTTTTAAAACGGTTTTCGCCAGAAGTTTCCTAATTTTGTTCTCTACAACAGTTTTCGAGCGTTTTTCGAAATTCTCAAAACGAATTTCAGGATTTCAAAATAAACCTATCGAAAGGCCAAATCTCACATTACCCCATAAGTGGGGTATCGTTGGAAAGATCTCGGCGGGAGGGTTCAGAATATATATACTTTGTCTGGTGTATGACAACTCCTCGATGCTCCAGACGTAAGAATATTTTTGAGTTCTTTCCAATCTAGAGGGTGTTCCGGAAGTAATGCAACTTTGGTAAAATGCATATATGCAAGGGTATCAATTTGCCCCAAATTAGAAATTGGGATAATATTGTAGTCCACACATTTATCTAGTAGAATCCGAAAACCAGAAGTCGATATCTCTATCCGTTCCAAAATGAGGTCAAATACCACCAAGCAACTCGCAACCATCGTCTGCCACTACCTCGAAAAAGTGGTTACGCGCTCCAAGAAATTGAGCTGTGTTCACTTTAAAAAATAAGAAATTCCAAAAGTGACGATTTGTTGTGTTATACTAAGGTATGAGCTGCAAAAAACGACTAATCTCAAAAAATATCTGGTCGGTACATTCGTGTGGCAGCCCCGAAAGTAATAAACTTCGTGTAGATAGAAATTTGTTATGTCGGAGCGAAATTCGCTGAAGTACTTCAAGTTCTCACCGAACACCATACATTATTTGAAAGCTTAGAAGTTGGACATCAAATCCTAGAAGGTTCTAGAAGCTTATAAATATAGTCAAGAGTAAAATAAAAGTAGCAAGCAGGAGGGCAGAAAAAATCCTTGACCTGAAGTAATTAAAATTAACCAAAATTGATCGTCCTGTACAAGACGATTTACTGCTCAGATTATCAAAATGCTTTTATTTACACATAGTACAACTCTCCCACCTTCAAGAAAACCATTTATGCAAAACTGGAAATTAAATATAAGCCAAAGTATCACGCTCCGCCTTAAAACGGATCAAATGCAATTAACATGGGAGAGGTGAACGTTCCCAAATTTGCCAAATACAAGACCTATTGAAAAATTTTAGTTCCTATCCTATAAAAAATATTGTAATCGAAAAACTTCAGTCAAAAATTTGAACTTATTTCAACACAAGTGGTCAAAAATCTCAAAAAAGGTGACCAAAAACAGTGGCGAAGCACTAATTGTGAGCGCCCAACAAAAACGTCTCCAAATTTGGCGGAAGGGGTGTACGGACCATTGGAAGCAAAACTTAATTAGCTTTAACCTTTGTCCCTTTCTGACCAAAATTTCGCTTTAAAAAATTCATTCGTTGAGTTTATATGTGCATTTGACCAAAGTTGCATTACTTCCGGAACACCCTCTATTGCTATGTTAGCTCCCAATCTACCGCTGTGTTAGGTTATGGATGCTTGAAATCGTGAAATTCGTTTTGAGAATTTCGAAAAACGCTCGAAAACGGTTATAGAGAACAAAATTAGGAAACTTTTGGCGAAAATAGTTTTTAAAAATATTGACCCGCCGTTGAGCTAAAAATCGCAGACGGAGCCTATTATCTCAACTTTAAGCTCCTCCCACTCTGCGAGGGGGATGGGTGGGAACACCGGACTTCGACCGTTCAACTCAGACAAATTAGCTGTACAAACCCTGAAAATCTTGTCCAAATAAAAATTTTGGATGTGTGAATTGATTCCGTTTTTCATTATTGTCATTCTTAAATTTCCTGTAGAATCGATGTATTTCACATTAATTACATATTTCCAGATTGCAAAAACCTTGCGGTTTGTGTCATGACTGGGAATGGTGCCATCAATAATTTGAGTAACTGTAGATCACATGGTCCGGTGAAAGCCAAGATTCTCTGAAAATTGGGCACACCCTTTATGTCCGGCCTCCTGTCTGTGTATGTATGCATATTCCGACAAACGATTTGCATATAGTGTTGAAGAATGGAGCAACTTAAACCCAGCCAACTTTTTTTGCTCAGCGACTCATCTTTAAACGTTTGCGAGAAGGTGAGAAATTTGGCAAAAAATGTTTAAGAAGGATATTTAATTGGATTATTATTTGGGATTAGTGACGAGCAACCGGTTCACCAGCCCTAGTGAAGGTAGAGGTACTTATACAACCATACCAGTTCAGTTTAATTCATATGACTGATTATGATAGTGAATGAAAATGAATTTCGTATGATTTGAATGAAAATGAGTGAAAGATTCAGCCATTTCTGATGAATGACTATGAATGAAAGGATTTCTCACTCCCTTCATTTTTCACCCCATGCTTAATACATGGAGCGAAGTAAGAAATGAAGTCAGGTGAAATGAAGTAAAATGAAGTGAGTAGTGAAACGAATGAATGCATGATTTGAGAGAAAATGACTGAGTGTGAATGAAAATCTGCAGTCAGAAATCGGGATGACTGAACTTTGAATGAAAAAAGTTTTTTTGAACAGGTATGTATGAAACTTGACAATATGCAATGAAAAGGAAAGTGTAGTGAGCAAGGGAAGATGAATTACAGCTTGTTTATTAACGCAAGTCAGATTAAGTAATGCGTAACAAGTGGTGTTTATTTTTTGATCATCAATTCTGGTAAAAGTCAGGATTTTGTTCGCTTCAATAAATCTCAATCTCTCTAATCGAGTAACCGAACTCTGTAGCTTTTGTAAACATGAACACTTTCATGTATCTTGATATGATTGAAGCCAAGTTGATATCATTGACTCCTCCACTCCCGTTGTAATTTTCATGCACTGTGGTCCAAGATTCTTCATCCAGGGAGGACTGAATCTGAAATCCGGTTGCATACGCGGCTTCCCAATGAATCCTGACTCGGCGCACGGCTCCAACGTTTACTACGCATGTTAAACAGTACGTTGTCATGTATACTGTTCGTGAGTGCAACACTATTTTACAACTTTATGCAGGGATGGTAAGATGCACAAGTTGTCGACAAAGTTGAAGTAAATGAGGAGGTGAATTGAGACTTGGTTACTTTCTTGGGTCAGATAATTTACTACATTTAGAAATACTTATTACATGGAAAATGACCGATTGATACTGAGCGACTGACCCGGTGAACTTGAGTTCGAGGTGTATTTATAAGTTTATGTACGTCACACTTAAATAGTCAGTTAACCAATAGAAATGTAGAGAAGAAACGCAAAGAGAGGAAAATATTTGAACTTTAAAGGACACGACAATGAACTGATAAAACGATATTATACATTCAAAAGTCCAGCGACAAACTGGCGACTTGAGACACAATTCTTGTGTAACGTACATATACTGACTTGAGTAAAGAGGAAAAAGGTAAGTTTACATAAAAAGATAGCTAATTATATTAGTCAAATCATGGAATTGAGATTAGTTCAATCATCATAAAGTAAAATGCATAAGAAATCATAAGTTAAAATACATACAAATAATAAGTCAAATTCTTAATGCATTAATCATGTTAAGACGAAACATTCCGCCGGCCTTGAAATGCCAATTTTCAATTTTATTGTGGTGTGGATGAGATGGCTTGATCCGATTCGGAAGTGATGGGAAGTGGGGACAACTTCACCAAGGGACGCTTAAGTTCTCCGGTTGCTGTCTTCACTGTTGCGACACGAACAACGGAGTCTGGTCCAGGGTGGAGTTGCGTGATTCGTCCGAGTTGCCATTGCATGGGGGGTAAATTTTCATGTTTGATGAGGACTAGGTCACCAATTGATATCTTGTGGTCACCGTAGATCCATTTAGGTCGTTGTTGGATTCTGGTGAGATATTCGGAAGACCGCCGCTTCCAGAAATCTTGAGTTATTCTCTGGAGGAGTTGCCATCGGGAGAGGCGACTTATTTGCAAATCTTGGAGATGTGGTTCAGGGATGGAGGTGAGAGCGGTACCAATAAGGAAATGTCCGGGGGTTAACGTAGTGAGATCACTGGGATCGCTCGATTCAGGACAAAGGGGACGGGAGTTGAGTATTGCTTCGATTCTCGCACTTGTTGTCGTAAATTCGTCGAATGTGAGGCGTTGAGATCCAATCACTCGTTTTAAGTGAAACTTGACACTCTTGACTCCTGCTTCCCATAGGCCACCGAAGTGAGGACTTGCTGGTACGTTGAAGTGCCATCGAATCCCCTTGGTTGAGATGTGGTCGGCTATGGTTTGGTTGTGTTTTGCAGACAGGAACAAGGTCAGCATCTCCTTGAGTTCTCGGTCGGCTCCAACGAAGTTGGTGCCACAATCGCTGTACATGTCGGAGGGAAGTCCACGTCGCGACACAAAGCGCCAGAGTGCTGCCAGGAATGCGTCAGTTGACAGGGAGCTGACAATTTCCAAGTGAACTGCACGGGTACAGCAGCATATGAAGAGGGCAAGGTAGGCTTTGATTGTTGTAGTGCTTCTTGGTTGGATTGGTTTGATTAGGAAGAGACCTGCATAGTCGACCCCGGTTTTCTGGAACGGACGACTTGGGGTCACGCGGAAGGAAGGGAGGTCTCCCATCATTGGTTGAAGGGTGACTGGCTTGTGGCGAGCACAGGTGACACATTTCTTAACAAATTGGCGAATTACATCCTTCGCACGGATAATCCAGAATTGGCGATGAATTATGGACATCATGAGTTGTGGACCAGCATGGAAGTGGTTGAGATGTTCTCGCAGGAGGAGGAGTTCAACGAGTCTTCCGTGGCGTGGGAGGAGGATGGGGTTCTTCTCTTCTGGGGACAGTAGAGAGTGGCGTAAGCGACCACCAACACGTAGGACAGAGTCTTGATCCATGAACGGTTTCAAGGTGACAATTTTACTTGAAAGAGGGATGTTCTTATCTTGTTGCAGGCATTTAATCTCCAATGCGAATGCTTCAGCTTGAGTGATTCGGACCCAGCAGAGTAGAGAACGGTTGAGTTCCACTGGGGTGAGAGGGAGCATGGTCGGGTTACTGGATCTGACCTTGGCTCGACAATTGGTAGCGAATCGGAGTAAAATTGCTGTTACTCGTAGCAATTTATCCAACGACGAGTACTTGTTAAGTAGGACTTGATTTGGAGACGAGATTACTGCATGGCAAATTGTTTGATTCCGTTCTTCATTTTTGCACTGATCATCATGGGGTCCAATAACTCCATGTGGAATTGGAATTCCATGCTTGAGCCAGTGTGGACCTTTCCACCATAGAGAGTGATTGATAAGTTTGGATGAACTTATGCCACGGGATGCGCAGTCGGCAGGATTGTCCTCGGAGCGGACATGACCCCAGCGTTCAAGGGGAACAAGAGCTTGGATCTTTGTGAGACGGTTTGCAACAAAGGTCTTCCATCGAGAGGGGTGTGACTTAATCCACGAGAGGGTAACGGAGGAGTCGGTCCAAGCTGTGACGGAATGTAGTGGAATCCGAAGGGCTGATTGGACTGACGACATGAGTTCAGAGAGGAGGAGTGCTCCACATAATTCGAGTCGGGGAAGAGAAACGGTCTTGACTGGAGCAACTCTAGTTTTCGAAGTGATGAGACTTGTCGAAATCTTATCTTCTTGGTATGCACAAAGGTAGACCACGGCTGAGTAGGCTCGTTCTGATGCGTCGGAATGAGTACTTGATCGGAGAGTGTGACCATGTCTTTGTTTCGAAGAGTCAGTGTCCACCACCGGAACGCCCAGCATGGTACTGGAGATCGCGGGGTTTAACTGACTTGATTGACCACAGAGACCAGACATATTTGTGACCACCGGAACATCCAGCGTGGGACTGGCGATCGTGGAGTCGTGTAGATAGTGTCGTGGTAACTGGAGTCTTGCTAGGGTTGACATGTCACGGACCAGGGATATCCATTGTTGTTGAATGGATTCAGGTAGCGTAGTATCCCATCCAACTTGGAGAGTGTGAAGGGATTGCATCAGTAGTTTAGCGTTGATGATGACGGGTGATAACCAGCCGGGAGGGTCAAATATTTTGGCGAGTTCTGAGAGAACTTTCCTCTTTGTTAGAGGTGTATCGTCGTGGGCAGGGGGTTGTATCTTGAATACAAAGACATCTTCTTTGGGGTTCCAGCAGATTCCCAGCGTCTTGATAGTGGGATCCACGTCAAGGGGCAGAGTTGACTTTGACTCTCGTAGGTCTTCGGGTAGTGCGTTGAGCAGGGTTTCACAATTTGAGGACCATTTGCGGAGTTTGAATCCGCCTGATTCCATAGCCTCGAGGAGTTGAGATTGAGTGATGAGTGCATCTTCTTCATTCGCATCTCCACTGATGAGGTCATCCATATAGAAGTCGCGGCAAATGACGGCAGCAGCTTTTGGTAACTCTTCTTTCTTGAGTTGTCCAACTTCTTGTAGGGCCCTGGTGGCTTGAAAGGAGGCAGCTGCAGTACCATAGGTAACGGTACGCAACATGAAATGCTTGATTGGTTCGTTGCTGTTCTCTCTCCACACAATTCTTTGCAGGTTTGCATCTTCGGGACGGACGAGGACTTGTCTGCACATTTTTTATTAAATTCATCAGCATTTGGCGTCTGCTGATTTTAGCAATTAACGAATTTGCGTATGAAGACCCGGTTGACTTCCATGAAACTCACCACGGTCTAAACTCAGAATTAGGAATGAATGATACCATTCCACCTTTTACAAATGAGCGGAACGCTCCATCCTCACTGCCAACAAGTTGGGATTGGAGACGGTATGGATACGTGTCCGCTGTCAGAAATCAAGGTACCTACATATTCGCCAAACTCTTTCACAATCGTTACGTTGAAAGCTATGTTTTTGATAAGAACTAACCTCTCTTAATTAGCATTGGCTATTGTAACCTGATTCTGTCCTTAAGCAGAATGGGTGTGCCGTGAAATATGCTCATAATTTGTGCCGGAGCTACGAGCGGAAACTCGTCAAATTATACATTTTTATTAAATGTACCTCGGAAATTTGTGTACAAACTAACTAGTTTTTCCCTCGCCGAGGTTGAAGAGTACATAGCTCTGCATCCAAACTTAATCTAATTATCGTGTCTCCTACACATCCTGTGGAGAAGGCTCTTATCACTACATTGTAAAGCATCCGGTAGAGTCAAATATGTACTCCAGGTTGGTATTGATTTGGTAATAATTCATTACTGGATTGGTTATAGTTTGATTCTGAGCGGTACAGATTTCAATACCACCTCATTACTACGCCGTAACGATCGATATTACCGATGCCGGTAGAGTCACATATGTACTCCGTCCGGTAATGATTCATAAAAATTCAATACCAGTTGCCTAAGAGTGTAAAGATTGGACTACTCGTCCCTATTTCTATCCATGTTGAATCGAACTCTTGGAAGCTAGCCAAGAACTCGGCTGTATTAAATATTCATAGAAAAATATTTATAAGGACACTGCTAACCAAGGTGAATGAATACAGTTCACCTTGGGTAAGAGTGTCACACTATAGTATCTCAACCAGAAATTTTTCGATGCACTCACGCTGCTGCAACATTGTTGGATCACAGTGATTTTAGCCACTATTATCGCGTGGCAACAATTTTATTCGTACCTTGATTTCAAGGAAAGTCCGCCCGTTAAATTTTCCATCACATCCCTGTATTCTGATTGGCTCCCGGATTTCTGCGTCAACCAATCAAGGAAGGGACACGAATTAATATTATGATTATGGTTGTGATCATTTTGATTATGACTTTCCTTAGCAACTTTAAAAAAATCCTTGGCAACGTTAAAATAATTCCCTTCCAAGGTTAAAAAATTCCTTAGCAACGTTAAAAAAATTCCTTAGCGACCTTTAAAACAATCCTTAGCAACGTTAAAAAATTACATAGCATCGTTAAAAAAATTCCTTAGCAACGTTGAAAAAAAAACAATTAAAATATTCGTTAGCAACATTAAGAAATTCTTAGGAAAGTCATGAAATGCCCTTACTCAACTAAGAATATGACAACCAATTTCCAACAGTAGGCTAATTGTAAGCTTGAAATGACTTCATATGTTGAAATATTAATTTAAATAATTACATAAGGCAAATTCCAAGCTACTTTAAAAATGGTGAAAGTTCATTTTTTTGTAGCTTTAAATTTCGTTTATCTTATTATACAATTTATTCCGTTTGCCCAAAACCGGTAACACATATTCTAGAGTCTTCATTTAAGCCGAAAATTTAGCCTTGAGATGAATTAAATTGGCAGAATCCATTTCCATCCTGGTCCGAGCATGTGTAATGATTGTCAATGAGCTGGATACAATTTTCCTTAGGTTTCGCTGGTGTTGTTGCGTCTGGTGGATCTGGGCACTCGTAAATGAAATCGAGGTGGCATTCCTCACCATCGTAAAGCGTGGACACATCGACTTCCTGTATGTAACAATTTTGATATTACGATATTTGTACTTATAAATACTGTAGCGTATTCTGTAAATCTCATCACACTCTTAGAAATAGGATTACGATTATAGCCAAAAAGTAAACGTATGTGACTTTAACGGCGTGGTTATAAATTTGTCATCGAGTGGTTACAATTTTCACCGACAAACTATAAAGTTTCACCGACTTGGTGTTAAATTGTAACCAGAGCTAATAAATTTATAACCAGGCGGTGATAAATTCATAACCACGGCGGTAGAGTCATATATGAATACTTTTTAGTTATAGTCATGAACCCATTTCTAATAGTGCCTACATACATGTTCAAAAAATATTTATTCATTCAAAGTTCATTCATTGAAAGCCTTGAAAAAATTTGTTCCTAATTCCTAAGTTGTAAAAAAATATTCATTACTTATTCAACATTTATTAATTATTCATTTTATTCAAAATCAAAAGTATTAAATGAATTTCTCAACTTTCCCTGTGCATTAAGCATTCAGTAAAAAAACGAAAGATGAAAAAAAATATTCGTTCAAACGAATTGAATAGATATTATTTAACATTTATTTATTCAAAAATCAGAATAAAATATTCATTCAATTTTTGAATATTGAATGAATAATTTATTCATTCATCATTATATGAATGAATGTGAACATGTATGAATCTTCCACGCGGGGTTTTTAGATCTCCCGGTTTTATGAACAAAAGTTTCAATACATGAGCCACTAAATGCTTTTAGCAATCTTGAGATGTCTCGCAAAACAAACTCCAGAACGGTTAAACGACAGAAATTCGGGAAACCCACCCTTCGTTTCCTGACTGGAGGGGCGCCTTGCAATCTGTTGATTTCTTTGCCACACTGCCGCCCGGTTAATACGTTGTCATCCTTTTTACACACGCACTTTGCCCCAGGACTTGCTTGGGAAGCTGTAACATTAAGACGAAACTTGTATTTACATATTTACATAAATAGTAAAATTGTCTGCAATTCGTCTATTCCTGTCTGCACGGATAATATCATAAAAGATATCGATATGAAAGTGATCACAATTTAATGTAAATTGCGTCCATTAAAATTCTTTAATTTATTTATATTTCCCCACATATTTATTTAGCCGTTTTATTATTAAATGCGGAAATTGGTGTATTTTACCTGAAATCAGCACCACAAGAAAGACTAGGACCTGTATCTTGGGACACATTGAAACTTGCATGGATATCTACTACTCACATACACCAAATGAATTTTTTGAATGCGTATTAAACACAGGATATGAGGTTAGTTTTATCAAATTGCTGTGAACAATCGATCATTGTTTTAAACAAATGCTTTATAACAGGAATTTCCTGCTATACATGTTTCCTGTTGTTAGCGCCGTCATGAATTTTTCAAGTCATTGTCCAATTCCAACGTAATAGTATTCATAATATTCAAATTATAATTATTAAACGAATACGTGCATGCTTACAATAGCGAAACTTATATGATAACGAACTCGACTAACAAACTCTGTTGTCGCAACCGACTACGGAAATGTAATGACTGCATCAATAATATAATTCGACACCGTTTGAAAATAGCCAACCAGACTTTTCCTCGTAACCGAGGTGAATCCGACCGCCGTGGTCTTAATAAATCCGCACGACACGAGAAATCTTCTCTCCGCGAGGTCCTCCGTGTTGGACCAGGAGTCCAGAAAACTTGCCGACATGTCATGCAACACTGTCGCAATTTGGAATTGTGCAAAGGCCGAGCAGAGGGTGAGCACTGCGCCGAACGGGAAGAAGAAGGAGGACGGGAACTCCTCGATGAAAAAGTGGTTCATACTTCGCACGGTGAGGTAGCCGAGGCCAATGGCGGCGGAAAAATTCAAAAAGGCGCACATCGGGATGGCCACTTTTCCGACGGTGTGGTTGAAGAGGTTTGAGAGGAGTTGCGCCATCCGGTAGAGCTCCATGGACTGGTCGTGCTCTCGTAAATCTTCCCGCGTCATGTCGCTCTCGTTGTTGCAACTAGGACAAATTATAAATATTTTGTTAAGAGGTAACAGCAGGTTCTGTCCATCTGTGCGAATGGTGGACGAATTCTGAGATAAAATCGCCCGAATTCTATGTGGAATTCATCTTTAAAGGTTCACGAGGGAACATTCCGAGGTGTAAAACTAGTTCAGAACAGTGCTGGATGAATATTTACTTCTCCAGACTTCGCGTAAAATTGACCTACTACATTCTTCGCAAGAATATATCTATCCTCATAACTTCATGAGAATTAAATTTGACCCCAAGACTCCCTTACTTTTGCCTATTTTCTTAAGAAACCTTTAGCTCATCTGACACCTCGCCATATTCCCTTGTCAATTCTAGGATTTAATTGAACAACGCAAATATTTATCTTACTGCGCTTCTTCCATCCAAAACTCCAAGGACGTCGCATGAGCGACTGTGGCCCAGCCTAGAAACAAAGTCCCAGCCACGAGTTGTCCGGATGTGTAGACATCCTGCACGGCCCCCAAGGCAATGAGCCAGAGGGGAGTGTCACCCCCATTTTCTCCTCCCCAGAAATGAGTCAGGTAGAGCGGCAACTTGTAGCTGGAGCAGTATCTCATAGCGGAGAGGACGATTTGGGTACAAAGTATTGGGAGTGTAACATTCATAAAGAGCCCACCTTTTTTCCTCCAATCAGTCATACTCACGACGTACCGCGCTGTTTTAAAAAGATACAAAATTCTTGTAAGAAATGTATTAAGTTTCCCATAGATTTAGAGTATGTAGAATAGATCAGGCCACTTCCATATAGTCAATGGTAAAAATTCGGCAATTTTTTTGAGGTGGAGCTAAACCCTGTCTGTGTCTACGGTCTAAGCTTGTTAAACGAAAAAAACAATAACGACAAAATTTCAGCTCATGTGAAGCCGACATTTTCAGTTTTAATTAATTAAGCCTCACTATTAAGTTTTATTACATTCCAAAAACCTGGATTTGCTTGTGATTAGAAGAGAGAAACTCAAACTAATACAATTATTTTCGCAGTTTTTGTGAATCTTTTTAATGATACGCAGACGTGCTAAGCACTCCATGCGCTAACGTGCAACCATGCGTTATCCCCAAATTCTTCTCCATGCTGAGACGCATTTTTTAAAGTAGCCAGATCTATTCTACTCTAAATCTATGATCCCAACTCACCAACCAGTCTCCTATTGAAGGCGAACAAAGTATTCGTGTAGCTCCTCATCTCCTCACTGTAGATCAAGAAAAGCCCGCCAAGCATGACGGAGTGGAGATGCCAACAAATGCTCGTGTATAACTTGAACGGGAGCCGATACGAGTCTGGAGAACTTTGGACAATCCTGATTAACAAAGAGGACTGAAAAAGAGTCAGGACGCTGGAACAGGACAAAATCACGAGTGACCCCAGCAGCCAAATCCTTTCCCAAGTCTGGCTCCAGGCCGTGATCTCGAAATTAGAGATCTTATCTTCCCCCAGAAATTAACCCCAGCTCCAGGGAAATATGAATACAGCCCGTCCCAGGGTAAGGATCGTTTTGAGACGCCAAATTACACCGCTGCTCAGTAAATATGGTCGAGTTTCGGTTGGATCTCGATCATTTATTGGAGGACTTTCTGGCAAGCCGGAAGTTTCTACGGCCACAAATTCTGCCTTGGTCAAACCACTAGCTCCCCTGCAAAGATAATAATTTGTTACCTTAAGACTCCTCAATTTGTAAAGGGGCGTCCATAAATTATGTACTGCGAAAGGGAGGAGATGGATCTACAATGAGTTCTAGGCTTCGTACCTAGACACGTTATAAGGGGAGCTTGGGAGAAGGTCTAAGAAATCCGGATTTTTTTATTAAGTAATTTATGGATGGCTAAATATATACAGGGTATTTTAAATGTTGGGTTATAATGGAAAATTTGTCAACGGGAAAAATTCACAAAACTCCATTAGTTACCGAAATTTTGCCTCTTAAATTCAATATCTTAAGAATTTTGTCATCAGTGTTCCATAAGTTTTGACAGAACCATTCGCTAAATTCTCAAAATTTCGGGAAGTAATGGAAATTTACGGATTTTTCCCATTGAAAAATTTTCCATTGTAACATAACATTTAAACCACCCTGTATATAGTTTCCCCTTAACTCCTCACCTACCGATTGAGAATGACCAATTTATCCTTATCCTTGTTTGAAAGCAATCCCTGACAGGATATCTAATTTTTGAAATAATAAATGCATGATTTTTAAGCACAATTGCCTCACTAAATTACACAAACTTTCCCTCACCTTGGATAAATTACGAGCCCGGTGTTTACGAAGGGATCCTGCATTCTGCATTTTTCCGAGAAACGGGAAACACCCAATTTCTGGGTGGCGGACTGGAAGAAATGCGAGTATAAAGTATCCTTACGTTAATCTGTTAACTGGTCTCTCAACTAACACATTTCTTAGTTTTAGACAGCCAACAAATTTTATTGACATTCCGACAACATTATAATCCTGGGTAGGGTATATTGTCAAAAATATTTATAAAGTCTAGACAGTCGTGTTTCCCTATTTGCTTGTCAATTATTACAACCTGGACGACGTATGATCCCATCGATTAAAATTAATAAATGCATATGGATTTATCCTTCGTCAACAAGTTACGTATGTTGGGCTACATTTGTGTTTGAAAACCCCCAGGTCGAACAAGAAGCAAAGGCGAGGAGGATTGCAAACCCAATAAAATAAATAATTAGCCTAAACTTGTCCATTGTTTACTACTCCAGTCAGTTGCGTGTTAATTAGAACATGTCGATATCGTATTCATTTATGTGCTCCATATTCTACAAATGATGTAAATATCGATTTAAGCTTTTTAAGCAAACATGAAACCATTTCAGCAAAATGACACTCCGTCTGCCCGCGACATAGGTACATGTTGCAGAAATAGGGCAGAGAATTACTATTAAAAGAATAATAAATCTATTTTACCGAAGTGGATTTGGCAATAAGAAATAAATGTGATTCTCTAAAATTTTAGGCAGGAATTGATTCGTATTTTACATTGCGTGGTATTGACAAAAACTCCAAACTATGTATGTATGCCGAATCGGCAATGTATTAATTTTTCACAGTCCGTAGAACCATAAAGATTGGATTTATGTAATTTTTATGCCTAATTTGATGACCCACCATAAATTAATTTTTTCTTTATTCTTTGTCAACAATGTCCAGAAAATGGGGTACGTGACCACATCCACAAATAATCCAGCCATGTCAATCGTGACCTTATAACAGGTGACCAACCTAAATATTTCTTAAATTTTGTCAATACATATCTATAACTCCATAACCAGCAAACGTATTTACGTACGTCTTATTTAACCCGACCAAATATGAGACTTCCCTGATCGTGAGTGTATTCAATACGAGTTTGCATCATGTATCAACAACGTTGGGAAAAAATTAACCTTACAATAAACTCTTTCGCTTTAAAATTAATTCCCCTATGTATGCAACTTGTTCATCTCAACCACGGCATTAAGTCATTTAATCAAAGTGTGTATTTATGTAGTTTGCGAAAAATTTCTTTTTTGCATTTTTTTACTATGCGAATAAATATGCAAACTTGTAATGAATACCCACACTTTTTTATTTCCCATTTACCCGTTATGACGAGATTCTTACATGGTGCACTTCTTCCGAAATAAGAAAATTGTTAAATTTTTGAAAAAGCCAATTTCATGGCTGCCTTTGGTATTTATGTACATAAATATTTCTGCCACATTTTTTAAAATTTATAGAAGCACGTTACATATTATCCTCCCTCACACATTTATTAAGAACCAAATAAACATGCTATATACACACGTAAACGCGAAATATATGTATCTGAACTTCTTTAATTTCTCTGCATTCTCCTCTGAAGAAGATAATAGTTAATTGTCGAAATATTGGGATAATAAATTGTTTTAAAAAGTCAACCCACAATGTCCGTTTCAACTAATTCACATTTTTAAATTTTGTCCGTGTTCACAAAACCACTCGGTTGCCTCTGCAATGCTCACTTTGCCATCCTTATCTGTATCCGCTTCCTCAACGAACTTGTTAAAGTTCACCTTTGCCAAGGACGGGTCATGAAGGAGGCATAGTTGCACAGTAGCCTTGAACTCGAACTCGTCCACGAACCCATCCCTGTCCCTGTCCAGGGCGTGGATGTGGACCCGCATGACTTCCCTGGCGTCATCCGCGACCCCCAAGGAAGCAATCCCCACCTCCAGGGGAAGTTTCCCGCCGTGACAGTCCCGCAAAAAGGTGAGATATCCCGCCATCTGGTCCTCCGTGCAGGAAAAGTCCAATCTCTTCAAGAGTACCGGTACGTCAGTGAGGTCAATCAGGTCGCCACAAAAGGTCGGCATATTCTTAAAAGCTTCTTCCACCTCGACCTTGGAATATCTTCGGTTGTGCGCCATCCTAAAAGTACAAGTTGTATTTAATAAGTTGCTTCAGCTACTTTATGCGAGGACTTTATCTGTCCGTCTGTCTATGTATGTATCTGTCAGCCGGGTAACGGGAGAACGGATAAGGATAATCGAAATCGACTTGCGGCATTATACATAGGGCACCAGGGGGAGGATCCCATCGAGTGTAAAAGTTTGTAACTTTACAGACAAATGTAACCCAGTTAAAGTATTTCAACTGGGCAGCATCCGATATGTAGTATGTACTAACTTATGGGGCAACTCACGTCAAAGTTTGTAACCTTTCTAACTGCGCAAGGTTTGTAAACTTTAAAAAACTTTTAGCCAAATCTCGAGGGAACATAAACTTATTAACTCTTAAGTACTTCCAAGGCAAATTAAGCCTTGTATAAAAAAGTAACAAAGTTCGTAAACTTTTTGCGGGCACGGTACACAGAAAAGCGTTGTCTAGCTCACCGCGATTTAGTGGTTTGTAAATTTTATTTTTGGTTAATTTTAAAATTTTTACGAAACGATTTACAAAGTCAACTCACCTCAAAGGTGCGTAAGCTAAAACGATACAAACTTGACGTTAGTTTTTTCCCTCTGTATTATTTTAATGCATATTTTAATGCACATTCAGGTAAGTACGTACCTATTTTATTATACCAAGTGAACGTTATTAAATTAAACTCTAATTGATGTTTTATTTTGGGTGACTGGGCTGGTCTCAAGGGGTAAGTTGTAATATCAACGTGTGCCATAAAGTGAAAAGTGAGACTGGGTTTTATACTTTTCAGTCCAGGTAAGCACGCCCAGTTGGAGAGCTAAGAACACAGTTGCACATATATATGTACACATTTATGTACAGATACACGAACTGTTTATGTACATGACTCAGGTGTAACAGTTTACACCGGATTTTTTGGTACTAATTTATTGTTTGGTACTTTGGCATCGGACTCATTGGAATACAAACCAGGGAGGATTGAATAAATTATGCTTAGTGAAATTATGTAATACATGGATAAATTAGCATGCATATTTTAATATAAATACATACACTGATACGACGAAGTCTAAGGAGTCAATACATACCCCGTCAAGGACAACTACAAATTCTTGTTTAAAACATACGTAAACAATGCCACCTGAGATGAAATGACAATTAATTAAGTAAGACATTTATGTTCACATGTGTACCTAGGAACGTCATGTTAATCAGGTAAAGTTATGTTGGAAGTCAGGTATGCAAGAAACAAGTGGTAACAAATTTATACATATTGCTCATTTTTATCTGCGACCTACACAACATCTGCGGACCATGCATGTTTAAATATTTCCAGCATTTTTGTGTAAATGGTACCAAAATGATAGAAACTGCACCTCGACATTCCTACTACAGTTATTTATTTGCATATATCTATGTACTCCACTGCGGTACCATTTTGTGGTAATAATTTGTCACTGCTTCTTTCCAATTGTCTGATTCCTTACTCATTATGTATGAAACTTCTCATTAAAATTCCATCATATTGCATTATCTTGCAATCCAAAACAATCAGTAACCACAGATTGTGTTGAGTGCTCGCTGCGTGGCAAAAAGCCCATTATACATACTTGCATATGCTCAAGTAACAGGAATGCTTAACGGGTACAGCTTCTTTGTATTTAATCTTTAGATATTATTACATTCTTCTGTATTTTATTCTCTCAATCTTCTCACATCTATCCTGCTCAAAAACATTATTAAATACAGTTTCATACAAATTTCTAACCTTTTCTTTATACTCACTAATATACCTGCCATCTGTGTAACAATGATACGACAAACCTTCCCAGGTGTCAAAAAAATGAAATATGTATTCCCACTCCCTGTTACGATCATTTTCATCCTGAATAGCGTAATATTCCAGGGAATCATAGTCCGCCATATTTTCCCCCATTTGCGCGATAAATGACGCATTTCGAACGCCAACTCGTTCATAGGTGTCATCCTTTATAACTCTGTTCCGCTCTTGGACGCACAAACTACAATATTCTCTCAGCAGCTTGACCAACTCGGAGTAACGTTCACCAGGGTAAGGAAAACCCCGGGGTTTTGCTATTGTAAACCGATACCCCAGGGTTTTACCTGGGTTTTGCGGGTACTGGGGGTTTGGGGGCAAACTGAGTCAGTGTCTCATGTATTAAGTTCAGAAATTAATGAAAAAGATCAGTTTTTCAGTAATTTCGCAACAAAACTGCTAATTAATTATATTTTAATACGTAATTAATTTGTTGAATTACGTGGGTGTTTTATTATTAATTTTCAAAAGGTATGTTCCGCACTGTTTCTGACCAAACTTTTGATGAAATAACAAACTTCAAATACTTTTAGGATGCTGTGATTTTTTTCAGCTCTGTGGGTTAACATTAACACTAGCAATAACTCATTAAAATTTACCTCGAAAATATGCCAAAATTTACGACTTGATTTCATTATCATCCGAAAACCGTTTTCCCCTGATGTTTTTCTTTAAGTTTCGAAACGAATAATAATTACTAAGGGACAAGTCTGGACTGCACGGGGCGTGGTTTGTGCAGGTAAAGCGATTTTCGTCTGCACTAACCCTCGCAAAAAGCCAGGTATTAGGTGGCGCGTTGTCGTCTAAAAAAAGGCCAACTCCTTATTTTGACCCTACGTTTCTTTTCAACCGGAGGACGCAGCTCCTTCGGGGTTCCTGCATACACGGCCCCATTTATTGCAGTATTTCCAGCAATAAATTTTATAAGGAGGGGACCTTTGGTATCCTTGAAAATGGTCATCATCAATTTTTTTGTCAGATTTTTGCACTTTTCAATTCACGGGCGGTGGCAACCCCTCGAGCTTCCAATGAGGGAATTATTATTTGGTCACCGGGTCATAATAGTAAACCCAAGTACCATATGCAGCCAATAAAATATTGAGCAGGTTCCAGTTTTCATTTAATAGGTTAAAATTTGCATTGCAAAAGTCGACTCGATCCTGTTTGTGAGATGCCGAAAGCAATTTTGGTACCCAACGGACGGAAACCATTTTCATACCTAAGTCTTCAGTTAACATGGAACAAATTGCTGGTTTTGGAACACCCATCTCATCTGCTATATAGGACAGTCAATCGCGGATCTCTCATTATTGGTTCCTCTAGTTTCCGGAGCCTTTCTGTGGAAGAAGCGGATTTTGAGCGTCCTTGCGACTTTTTGCCCGAGACCTCGTTTCGCCATAATTAAAAATTATTGACCCAATTGAATTTGTGTTTCGTGTTGGGCAGTTTTCATTGTACATTTTAAGCATTCAACCATAAATCTGCGACACGTATTGCCTATCCAGCATTAAAAATTAAATCACATTACGATATTTAATTTGCAAATCTAGCATTTTTTCCGTCGAGGTAAAGTTTGCCGATTTATTGCTAGTGTTGACGTTAACCTTAAGAACTGAAAAAAATCACAGCCTCCTAAATGTATTTGAAGTTTGTTATTTCATCACAATTTTGGTCAGAAACAGTGCGGAACATACCTTTTGAAAATTAATAATAAAACACCTACGTATGTTGAATTAATTAGCAATGCCCTGTTATCATATTTTGTAAAATTTGATAACCCCGACTACCCGTGGGTATTGCCCAAATTTGCTACCCCAAAACCCACCAAAACCCGCAATACCCCAATACCCCAAAAACCCGGGGTAGCATACCCTGACGTTCACCTTTCTCCGATTCATACTCAGGATCCGATTCCACCAGGAAATCATATATAACCACAACTACTGGGCAACAGCCCAACAATAAAGATGACACTTGGAGACTGTTTCCCTTTAGGTGGGGCTCATTCGTAAAAAAGTCCAAAATTTTGATCACCGAATTTTTCGCACAAATGGCTTCGACAACCTTTGAGTTTCGTTGGAAATTTGGGTTATCTATTTTTTTAACTGCTTACTCAAGTAGACATAATTCGGATTTAGGGTCACTTGGGGTAAGAGTGTTTTTGATGAAATTTTCTTTTGATTTATATCTTTGACGTCATAATAATTGTGCCAACTAGTGCAGCGTACATTGTTAAACAGTTAATTGTTGTAATTTTTCATAAAATTTTTCATATCTATTCGCCCCAGAGCTGCTGCAAAATCAATTTTCCCAAACGCGAATTTAGAAATGCCAAAATAAAACCTGCTGAAATCTTTTGAAATTTTGATTACTTCTTAACCACAAGGTAAAAAAAATTCAAATTTTTAAATACAAATCGTCATATGCTATAGAATTTGTGTACAATATTTTAATTACCGTAGTGGCTTTGAAACTTAATTAAAACAGACTCACTCTTGCCCCTCAGTTGTGCGAAACCTGGGGCAAGTGTGTTTTTCTGTGGGGCAAGTGTGAGTTTGAAATAAATTATAATTTCAGACCTATAATGGTGCGAAATTATATAAGGACGACCAACAGGGGTGTAGGGGGACGGTGGACAAAGGATCAAATGGGTAAAGCTATTATAGATGTCCAAACCAAGAAGTTGACCGTGCGACAATCCGCCAATTGCCATCATGTCCCAGAATCAACACTAACAATGGAGGTCTCCCAACGTATGCTCACAGATTTGGACGAAATTAGTGTCAATCGATCACAAATATAATTAGTATGAAATTTGCAAATGGAACTATCTGCCAATGCGCAGGTTTGGCGGAGATATTTGCATTCAAAGCAGAAAAAATGCGCAGGAAATTTGGAAAATGATAAATATGCCAGCTCTTTGGTGCGTTTTCTCTTCTTTTTATGCAAATATCTCCGGCCAACCTGCGTACAGGGTTTGGCACGTACGTGGATACGAATTTGACCTTGAATAACTCCGGAACGGTTTATCGCAGCTGCTCAAAATTTTGAACAGACGAGCATGTTATCCTCAACAAGTTTTGGGCAAAAATTCAACTCTCTACTTTCAAAAATTCCTCCCCCACTGTCCCCAGAAGTTGAAACACTCATTTTTACTGTTTCCAAACTCGGTCTAAAAAATTTAGTCTCTGCCGCAAATTTTTTGTTTTCAAGTATCCGACCCCAAATAAGTTCATTTGACTTATCGGGGGATTGTACAGGTATTTCACTATTCAAAATGATTTTTATCCCCAATCTAGATTCAAGGTCCTTTGCATTATCTTGGGTTAACTTTGCCGTCT
The DNA here is from genome assembly GCF_002217175.1 of Folsomia candida. Classification (NCBI taxonomy): domain Eukaryota; kingdom Metazoa; phylum Arthropoda; class Collembola; order Entomobryomorpha; family Isotomidae; genus Folsomia; species Folsomia candida. The sequence continues at coordinate 1,384,246 of NW_019091221.1, read as the reverse complement.
GGGAAGACGCTCCGTCATGATGAAAAATCACCTTAATTATTTTTTTACCGTGCAATTTAGGAAAATGTTATTCTAAAAGTGGTTTCAGTACATGGTCCACATAATACTTCGAAGATTCATCCACTTTTTGGGGGACTTTGATAAGTGGGAGGACACCACGACCCGACATTGAACCCACAACCATAAACTGTTTAAAAAAGTTCTCATTACAAAAAAGCACCAACTTGCGTGAATTGTTTCCGGCATTTGTCGTGTAGTAAGCTCTTCGAACCTAATTAGTAACTTGTAGAGAAATTAGTGCTTCGTCAAATGTCCCTAATAACTCACTCTGATTCCTTCACAGAAAATTCGAATATTTTGTTTTGTAAACACGGGCGCGATTTTTTTCCTGTTTTTCGGTCAGCTGATGCACACGACTTTTCCGACGAAGTCGTTTCTTCAGAGTGTTAATTTCTCTTTTCACTGAACACTTAGACACCCCAACCTTACGGGAAATTTACTTTTGTGTCGGTGGATTGTATTTGGAGGTCAATAGGTCAATTTTCTTAAGCACGGTCGGAATTAACACTTTTTTTGCCCTCTTTCAGGGGGTGGTGGTTGCCCTTTACTCAAAATTTATCGCTTTTCACCTATATTTTTCAATAGCTTATTGATTGTAGATTTCGAAACTGTTTTCTATTCACTTTTAAAATGCTTAGTAATTCGATTGTATGAGTATTTAAGTTTGGAAAGAGTAAAAATGAGTGTTTCAACTTCTGGGGGCTGTGGGGGAGGCATTTTTGAAGGTAAAGAGTTGAAATTTTACACACAACTATTTGAGGATAACATGCTCCTCTGTTCAAAATTTTGACCCGCTGCGACAAACTGTTCCAGGGTTATTCGAGGTCAAATTCGTATCCACGTAAGTGCCAAACCCTTCTGTAGTGGCAGATAGTTCCATTTGCAAATTTCATACTAATTATATTTGTGATCGATTGACACTAATTTCGTCCAAATCTGTGAGCATACGTTGGGAGACCTCCATTGTAAGCCTTATCCCGTATCCCATGACAATTATGTGTTATGTTATGTACCCTTGCCCTTTGACCCTTGACCTTGATCTCAAGGTCATGAGGTCAAAAATATTAACGTCCTTGAAATCGCGTAAAATTTCCTTTAAAATTACACCCTATATGACAATTATGCATTTTTTGATCTTTAACCTCGTCGTCAAGGTCATGGGGTCAAAAATATTAACATATTTGAAATCTCCGTCAAATTTCCTTTAAAATGACACCCATATGAAAATTAAAGTTAAATTTAATCTGGACCACACCCCCTGGCGCAGTGGGGTGTGGTCCGATTGACCCAATTTTTGAACTCGGCGGAGAACTAAAAATTAGAAACACAATGTCGAAAACGGTGTTTGATTATGCTAACTCGTTGTGGAGATATCCTGCTTACAGACCGCAGACGGACGGACGGACAAAACGATCGCAATAAGTAGCTTCCGCTACTTAATAATTGATAAAATAGCTCCACAAATTGTTGGTAATAGCCTTATTTGTTATTAAAAACAGTTATTGCAGCTTCTGGATAAATATCGGACTAGTTTTTGATATAAGCACTCTTGCCCCACGAAAAATCACACTTGCCCCAGATTCTGCAAAACCGTGGGGCGAGTGCGCTCACATACTTAATTTTAAATAACTCATTCTAATTTGAATATTTTTAATTTTCTTTACTAACAATCTTGGACGACCTAATTTACGATGCCTTATCACAATTTGCAATTTTTGAAATTGAGTTGTTCATAATTTGTAACTCTATGGATGATAAGTTTGATGAAATTCACTCGCTCTTGCCCCAGTTGACCCTAATTATGGTAAGGACACCTGCCAACAATTCGGCGTCAACGTATTGACGCAACTTTTTCGCGACGTCGTCCACTTGTGCCTTAAAGAATCCAAATAATACGGTCAAAGCTCCCAAAACACTTAAACCATTGGCCAAATTTATTCCAATTATGGTGCCCGCGAGTGGGGCGGCGCTCCGAATTGCATTTAAAACTGCGATTGTTTCGTTAACAAAGGTGGAGGGTGGTGCTGTTGATCCTATCGTGGCGGCAGATTCGAATAATCTTGTCGGATTTGGAAGAGGTTTTGCCTCCCATCTACTCCATCGAGCCCCCATTTGTCAGAAAATTGAGGGCGATGTAATCAGCTAAATGAGACCTACATAATTAGAGAATTTTATTAGTCCATTGATAAATTATAAGAATATGAACATGAGGTGATATTAGGGGCTTACAAACTTGGAGTTTTACGTATTTGTAAATCAAGCTGTAAATTTTCCTACTTGGGAATAACTTCTTAGTCCGCAAATTATTACGTATTCCTTCAGTAGAATTTGAAATGTACACTCTAAATAAACCCGTTGTCGAATAAAATTTACCCCAAGGTATACAACTTAGGTTACATTTTACTCAATAGTTGTTATTACAAATTTTATTCAACCTTGAGAAAAATGCTTTAACCAAGTTTATTTAGAGTGTCTGTACCAGTGTGCAAATTCATAACTCTTATCTCACTCCAACTCTCACAAATGAATATGATACATACACAGAATTTTAAAATTGAATATTTTCATATTTTTTTACCTCCCTTAGAATTTGGATTTAACTGACAATAAGCTATAATAATAGTGACAAAAGCCACAGATTTATAGCTTACTCTTTATGCAGGCAAGTTGAAAAGCTCGAGCTCCTTCTCCAACGTTTTATTCACTATGCAAGTCTTATGTCTAAAAATATAAGAGCACGGAATAGCAAAATGTATCCGTCATGTGCAGATTACTTGTTGCATTACTTATTTCTCGTCACACATGATATATAACTAGACTTATGTTTAGTATGCATATCGTATAAACAGAAGTTCTGGCCCATCACGGATGGGTTACAAAAAATCCACATCATTAAACTGCGGGCAGAGTTTGGTATAAATAAACCACCAGGAATAAACTTACATACATACACCACTTAATAGACAGGTTGAGCAAGAGTACAATATTGTAAAAAAATGATTGTAGCTAGAATCACAATCACAATCTATGATTGTATGTTCTTGAGGTTGAGCAAGAATATTTTATGGGAGGATTGTAATTCTCATTAATTTCCGGCGGCAGATTTGAAATTCCTGCAAGTTGGGTATATGAGTACAATACAATGCTGCCTGGAGACGGAGATTTGTAATCCTGAGTTTGACTAAAAGTTTGACTAATTTTGATTTTCCCGCTGTGTTTACAATCGCAAAATACAATCATGTACTCTTGCTCAACCTGTCTAATAGTGGATACAAAAATGTGGTGTCCGAAAACAAGAGTGTAAGCTTGTAGATACACTAACAGTGCGATGACGCCAGTGATCTCGCTTCGATTTTGACGAAACCACGATAATTATTTAGCGATAGATAAATAATTGACCACGTGTTTCAGGATTTTTCATTATGTTCCGCTTAAACGAAGATATGATGGAATCCGTGAGCGAGAATTTGCATTTTAACCGTGACAATTTTCTCATGAGGGAGAAAATGCCAATTCACGCTCACGGATTCCATCATAATTTCCTTTAAGCTGAGCATTATGAAAAATCCTGAAAAACGTGCTTGATTTACCTAAGGCTATATAGTTATCGGAGCAAGACCGCTGGCGTCATCCCATCGTAAGTATTAGAGAGATTTAAACAAAATCTGTCAGCAAATAAATTAAACCCCATATAAAAAAATGCCTGAAAGTTCAGTCCGGGAAATTCGCATGTTTCAAAACTGCTGATTTAAGTTGTGTTCTCGAAATTTGTCTGAATTTTTCACTTCCATGAAAAAAGGATGGAAGGATGAGGATCAATAGAGCGTTGAATGGGGAGCGTGGTGGTGAGTTTCATGAAAATCTCTTTGCCACAGTTTTGATGTTGTTTCCTCAATGCATGGACAACAAATGCGTCCATCCATGCATATGACATTACCAGATTTTTAAGAGTGTACGCAAATTTTGGAGGTTAAATTATAACCCAAGTATGAACCCATGGTTGGTACGTATTTTCTTATTCATGACATAATTCAGGCTACCAAATACATATTGTCGCATCAATTCTAAAAAAACTTGAGTGCAATTCTAAAATTACAAACCGTTCATTACTTCTTCTAAATTGTCTTGAAGAAAATTTCAATTTAATTTCCCCGTAGGCAAGTAATGACAGAACATTCGAAATTTTTAACACCACCTCAGGGGGTGTGATTCTCAGCGCCTCAGAATTACATCCTGACAAGTCATATATCTTTTTTCTCAGGCAATTGCGAAAGATTATTCAAATTTGAAAAACCACACCTGCTCTCTGTCCAAATACGGTGGTCAATCGTTAATATGATTTTCGCGTTTGCGAAAATCACCTTAATTAACATGCATTTTCTTAATTTTATTGAAAAAGAATTTATTAAACATATGTAAGCAACTTGTTCGTTGCCTTGGTTACGGTGAAGGCCAAGAATCATGCAGACATGAGTCACGTAAGCACTTTCTCCGGGAAATGTGCCAGCCCGACGTAACCCGAAATTACTTTCACCAGTTGAGAAGAAACACGTGGGCGAAGCAACAGAGAGAAAGTGGTAACTCCAACACCGTAAATATTTACAAACTATGTGATAATTAAAAACGATTAACCTAATCTTTATTCAAAAATAACAATTTGTCCATACTATTTTCTTGTTTTAATCTCCACTAAACCGGAAAAAATTTTCCTCGTATTAAAATGGATCTTCAAAATTTCTCTGAACCTAATCTAATTAACTCCAGGGCTGAACCGGCGGCGGGAAATAGTCATATCAAGTTTAAGTATGCTAATTGTTGCAAGATTATCGTAAAGTTTGAGATGGTAAGTGGATTCGAATTTATGTATAAACTGCAAGAAAGAAGCAATTTCACCCGCAAGAAAGGGTTAGGTTTAAGAACTCCTCCCCGCGGCCACACAGCCGACACATACATAATTCATTTTACCGCGCCGCTAGATGGCGAATGTTTCCCACACTTTGTTGGGCTACTTGTGCCGTGCGATTGGCATTTCTTGCAACCCTCGAAACATTGTAGGCATTCATGTCCAAAAAATGTTTATTCATTCAAAGTTAATTTATTCAAAGCCTTGAAAAAAAATATTCATTCCTTATTCACTCATTGATAATTTGTAAAAAAAATATTCAACATTTATTAATTATTCATCATTCCTTTATTATTCATTTTATTCAAAATTCACAGTATCAGATGAATTACTCAACTTTCTCTTTGTATAAAGCATTGAGTAAAAAATAAATAATGAAAAAATATTCATTCACGCGAATTGGATAGATATTCGTTTAAAAATTATTTAGTCAAAAATCATAATAAAATATGCATTCAATATTCATTCAATTTTTGAATATTGAATAAATAGCAAATGAATGAATGTGAGCATGTAAAGCTCTAGAATCATAAATTATGTATGATTTATCCACCCCTTTTACAAGTACTTAATCTTGAAAATTTGAGAAAATTAGGATGTCAGTGACACAAAATCAAAGTCATGTTCCTCCCTAAGTTTTCCAAATATTAACTAAACTGCACCCCTAGCCGGAAGTACAAATAATTTGTTGTACAGATATTTAAAACCTAGTTTTTTTATAATTGCATTTATTTGCAGCTTACCGCCTTCGCACACGTCCTGACAGCAATAAGTGTTTTCAAGAATGATGAAACTTCCAGGAAAGCTTTAATCGCAAAAATTGGTACTTTGTTTCTCACATAATAATCCTAATAACACTTTTTTAATGATATTTCATATCTTTCATAGAAACGGAAGTTGATTTATTTATAAAAAATTTGACACTCAATATGAACAAAACTGGAGTCCTGGGCACCGATTCGTTCAGAACCATAGCGGGGAAAGACCTTGAAAAAATAGGATACACATCCACGACCACCGGAGAGTTTTTTAGTGCGCGCCAACTTCTCAGGGAATTACGGGGATTGCCCTGCTCAGAACAGCTCGCGACCTGTGTTCAGGACCTAATATTTTCAATTTACATATTCCTCACAGCCTTAATTGTACCTGCTGGATATTTTATGTTCACTCGGACATTCTTTCTTCGACCGGAAGTAAATATTTATTTATTTTTAGGGATGGGCAAAATACTTTAGTATTTAGATCTTCGTTCTGCCCAGGGTTTGGGTTTTCAGGGCTGACACCCACCCAGACAGCCACAAAAAGTCGAGGATCCAGGTGGAGAATACAATATTCGCAAGAAAATACATGTCTTGTGAAGAAATTATTTTTTGATCACTGTCAACACATTTTTTTCTTGATTTTCTGAAAATAAGGTACATATTTTGACAGTAATAAAATATTAATTTCTTCACAAGACCTGTATTTTCATTTGTCTTCTGAAGGTAGATGTTCAACTTTTTGTGGGTGTAACAGCCCTGAAAATCCAAACCCTGGGCAAAACGAAGATCAAAATACTGTATTTTTACATACAAAGTATTTCCCCCATCCCTGCTCATTTTTAAATATTCTTCCATTCCCAATATTGAATAACCAATTACAATAAATTCTTTCCCATGGTCATTGTAGGTGTCAAGTTATACTCAACTACGTCACGGGATGTTTTCATGCATTCTATTTGGGACCTTACATCTTCTCATCTTGCTCACAGCTGCATCTATCAACGTAACGGATCACATTTTTGACTCGACGTATAATAGGAAACCATCGGCATATTTTATACTCGTGAATGTCGTCGGAATTTTTCCAGGATTTCATCTTGCCAAAGAGATTTGGATTTGGGTGAAGAAACGTGGTAGAAATAATATTGAACTCCTGAATCTAAACGAGTTAATCTAGTAATCTTATCTAATCCAGTGATTGTTAACTGATATCCATTTACACGTGAATAAAAGTTGAAATGAAAAAAAATGAAACGAGGAGTAAATACTTGGCTTTGGGTAAAATACATATTTGTAACTTGTGTTGTAATTGCGAGATAAGCTGGAATATTACTGTTATTTGTACTTCATACCTAATTACATACGTATATATATGTAAATCCTGGTTAGCTTTTCTGTCTCTTTGCAGTGGAAAAAATCGTGCATTTCCATTAGCTCCAAGGATTTTAGGAAAATTACCTTATTTACTAAATATGAAAAATCGGTTTTGGTTAATTTCAAGGACAAAACTTTCGCAACCAATTAAATTGTCATTTCTTAAATGGAAATTTTGGAAATGACAATTAAATTTCTTACATTTAAAATTTTCCACTGTAAAGAGACATTTGTATTTAGGTTTTCGTTTATTTATGATGCATACTTGTCCGCATAAATATCTGTATGTCAGGCGAGATGTGCTTAAATTTTGCACATTTTATATAGTTAATGTATGTAATTCCCTTGTCACACGGGGCAACTTATACTCCATATCTGACGTTTTCGAATAAAATTACAGCACGATATAATTATCGAGGAAGTTATTGCAATATTTGAAATTTGTTTAATATATATTAAAAAGTGTGGTACAATTCGGAAAATTATATTATTTGCCGGTACGCTTCAGGAAATTTGTACGTAATCGAGAAATTTATATAAATATTTTGTTCGACTATTTATCACAACTAAGTTTGCACATAAAACGCTAAAATAATCTATTTTACAACTAACTGTTAAATAATTTTCTTATTGCGTTAGTCCTGCATCTTTAGCCATACTGTAGAAGATTGTGGTTTTATCGCTCATCAAATTCACGGGAGTGTCAAACTCAACAATTTGACCTTTATCCAACACGACAATTCTAAAAACAAAACAAATCGAAAAGTTTAAATTCGAATTAACACAATTTACATACAATTAACAAAAGTAATTAAATATCTACTTAAATAATTATACCTTGTCGAATCCATTATAGTATTTAATCTGTGAGCTATCGTTATCACAGTCGATTCTGCAAATTCCTCTCTTATCGTTTTCTGTATTAAGTCATCCGTCTCTAAATCCACGGCGGCCGTTGCTAATTTCAAACAAATTAGTTTAGTACAACCATACCTGTTCACCTTCATTCAATTATACCGAAATGAATGAACGATTGAGTGAATAATTCACTTAATGAATGAATAATTCAACATTTCAATATGAATAAGTTCATTTTTACCTGATGTTAAATACATGGGGTTAATGAATAAATGAATAAATGAATTATTCGTTGAATGAATGAAAAATGAATAATTAATTACTCGTTGAATGAATGAACAATTCAAATAGAATTTCAAAGTGAAGGCGTTTTGAATGAAGCAGAACAATTTAACAGGTATGCATACAACTGGAGATAATTCGAGACTATTGCTCACTTCGGAAGTAAGAGGGATAGAATTCCTACGCGCCTAAATCACGGCCATTTGATTAACATTAAGGGCGGGCGGAAATTAAATTGAATATGTCCCTATTACTTCCGAAACCTTAACCTGTTTACCTTCGTCCAACACCAGGATTTTAGTTTTCCTCAAAAGTGCCCTAGCCAAACAAACCAGTTGTCTCTGACCCATACTAAAATTCTGGCCTTCTTCCGCCACCTCATACTCCAACCCTTGGGGCAAAGTGGAGACGTAACTTTTCAAATGCGCAGACTCCAAACAGTCCCAAATCTCCTGGTCCGTATGCGCCGAGAACGGATCCAAATTTGTGCGCAGAATACCTGAAAATAAGACAGGATCTTGGGGGATTATCGTTATTTTTTTGCGGAGATCGTGCAACCCGATTTCGGCAATGTCTTGACCGTCAATCAAAATTTTTCCGGAAGTTGGTTCGATCAACCGAAAGAGGGCAAGTGTTAGAGATGATTTTCCCGCGCCTGTGCGCCCAACTAAATAAAATCAAAGTCAGTAACAATTTACAATTTGAACTCTACCGAAAAAAGTTTTTTTAGCAGAGGTCGACGCCGCCGATAGTACGCCGCCGATACGGCGTACGGCATTTTACGCGCCGCCGCCGCTGAAAAATTTGATTTCCTATTCCTGTAATATTGCGACGCCGCGCCGCTGACGCCACCGAAAAATTGCCAAAATCTTGCGCCGAAAATTTGTCGGCGTCGACCTCTGTTTCGTACTTATTTACCAATCCCAATTCGTTCCCCAGGTTTAAAGGTGCAACTGATCCCTCTAAGAACTAAGTCGAGGCCTTCCCTGTACCGCGTTTCATACCTTGAAAATTCCACCTTCCCCTCACTTGGCCATTCTTTCGCAGGTTTTAGCCCAGTTTCCCACGGGGCCTCTTGTGGTGTCGAATTCAACTCCGAAATCCTTTCCACGGCAACAATATTTGTTTCTAAGTCGGAAGCCGTTCTCACCAAAAAGTTTAGCAGCGCTGTGATTTGAAGGGCGGAGCTTATCGAAAGGCCGACAATCTCTGGATCTATGGACTCTCTTGAAGCAACGGCAAACATTGCGGCGGCAAATATGATTAGACTTCCGATGGCTTCGAGTCGTGTAGCTATCCATCTAAATAGGTATTCATTAGTGATACTGATAGCCCACTGCCGTTGGGTCGTTTGAATTGGAGACTCTTTTGGTAAATTTTAAAATTTTCTGGTAACTAAGAAAAATATTTAAAACATCTAAAAAGTGCTGTTCACAAATTATATGCAATTAAAAAATACATTTGTTATCAAATAATTCATTCCATAAATCTACGAACGGCCCTTCACGATTTTTAATTTTATCTAATTTGTTGCTACCCTGGAAAAAATTCTAAAATGCTAAAAGAGTCTCTAATTCAAATGACCAAACTGTAATCAATTATTACTTGATCCAATTAAATTATTACTTACAAATTGGAAGCAATGAAGGGATAATAGGCTTGCTGGTTATCATCAATCTTTTTATCGCTCTCAATTATAAAATCGTCTTGCAGCCCGAACGCCCTTATTGTCGTGGAACCAGAAATTGTTTCGCCAAATTTGGAATAAATTGGAGATCTTGAGACGGATTCCATTCGTTTGAGTTGGCGAGATGTGGCAACGTAAAATCTCTGCAAAAATTAACCCAAATCTCAAATTTTGCAAAATTTTTGTTAAAATTCATTAAAAACATTACTCACCTGCAGGAAAAAATAGAAGACTGCCACCGGCGCAATAAACGTCAGAAACAACGGCGTGCTGTACGCAATACTGACAATGGCACTCAACGTATTAAACAAAATCGTACTTCCCCCTCTCAAGTTCTGGGGTAACACGATATCCACCGTGTCCATATCCTTACTAAACTTATTTATCAATCGGCCCAACGGCGTGGTATCAAAGAACCACATCGGTGCTCGTACAACCTTTCTCAGCATGCCAAAATGCAGTTTCTCCGCCGCATTCAACGTTGCCATGGCGATACTTGCCGCCCCAAAGAGAACCGTAACCGCCTGCGCGGCTCCTAGGCCGCCATAAACTCCTAAATATTTGTCCGTCGTTTCTCTATCGTTCGTTCCATTTCGCTCCATTTCATCGATCGTGGCTTGCTTCGACCATTGCGATAACCAGATATTTGCATATGTTGAAGCTGCATTGGACGTTATGGAGAACATAATCCCCACCATGAAGATTAAGAACCCGCCTTGTTTGAAATATTCAAAAATTATCCCGCCCTGAATATTTCCCTCTGCTGTGGTTTCAGCCTGAATCAATTTTGGTTTTTCATCCTCCAATTTTACTAAATTTCCTTTCTTTCTATTTCTAATACTTTCCTGGGTCGACCTTCTTTTTAGGGCATCAACCTTTGAACTGTTTCGACGTAATGTCTCCATGCCAACGATTTCTCCGATTTCTTCGACAAAACTTTCGTCAATTTCTTCCCCTTCCCCGATGTCCAAGTGTTGCGCTAAAAATTCGGCGAAACTTCCGCGGTTTTTTAGAAGTTGTTGAAATGTTCCAGATTCGCTGACCCTACCGTCTTTTAGGACGACGATTTTGTCAACTTTTGGAAGGAAGGAGACCCCGTGAGTTACAAGGATTCGAGTTTTCGAGCTAAGGAGACCTTGCGGTCCGATGAGTTTGTCGAAGATGTGTTTTCCCACGTGCGCATCGACCGCAGAAAGTGGATCATCCCAGAGATAGATGTCGCTCTCTTTATAGGCTGCCCGGGCTAAGGAAACACGTTGCTGTAAAAATTTCGATTTTAATTAGAAATTTCAATTAAGGTTCCAATGGATGACGCGTTAGCGCGTAATCTCACCTTTCTCCTATCCAATGTATTCAAGTGCAATTTTTAGAATCGAATCAACTCCAGGAATTTTCAGATAAGCGTAACTTTTGATATTTTAACCTAAGCTAATTTTTGGTACTATAAACAAGTCGATTTAAAAAAATTAACGAATTAATTTTTGAGGAAATTTAGTATGAAAAAGTGGCAAACGAACTGGCAATTTTTTTCAAATCGACTTGTTTGTAGTACCAAAAATTAGTTTTATATAGATTAAAATATCAGAGGTTGCGTTTACCGGAAAATTCATGGAATTGATTCGATTTTAAAAATTGCACTTGGATAGGGATAAAGTGAGATTACACGCCAACGCGTCATCCATGGGAACCTTAAAAATTAGAAATTTAAAAATTAAGGTATGCTTACTTTTTGGCCACCGCTTAAATTAATTCCCTTCTCCCCAATCTCGGTTTGGTCTCCATTCTCCAATAATTCTAGATCAGGACCCAGGGCACAGGCGTCAATCACACTTTTATATTTTCCTTCTTGGAAACCATCTTTGAAAAGGACGTTTTCTCTTAAACTTGCGTTTTGAATCCAAGCCGTTTGTGCTACGTAGGAAACTGAACCGTCAATATTTACTGAGCCCTTATGTTTCTTTAAATCTCCGAGAAGGGCTGAGAGCAAAGACGTTTTTCCCGAGCCCACAGTTCCAACTAAAAATTGATTAACCTTTTAATAAAAAAACTATAAAATTTTCGATAAAATGAACTAACCGACAGCCGTCAACGACCCTTTCTTAACGCTAAAATTGATATCGGCCAAAGTCACACTTTCATCGGTCCATGAAAATGAGGCATCTTTAATCACAACTGGTTCAGCTAAAAATTAAATAATTAATCGGTTACTACTAATCAGAGCTTCTTAATTAGCCACCTTTCGAATTAATTAGTAATTGATGATTAGAAGGAAAATATTATATTTCGCCTAATTAATTAGTAATTAGTAATTAAACTCAGGCTGCTCATTAAGCCAATTAATTAGGTAACTAATTGGAAAATTGACCAATTACTTGGTCATCTTTAGTGATTTTCTAATTAATTATTAATCAAAATTAGCTTCGGTAGTACCAGTTAAGGTTAATTAGTAATTAATAATTTCTTTAAACATGTTATTTAATTTGATAATTAATTATGAAGCCCTGCTACTAATTGAAACAGTCTAACAATTAACTAACCTTCATTCTTCTCCTTAGTCACTAAATTCTTCTCAAGTTCCTCCGCATTCAAGAACCTATTAATCCTCTCCACACTAACCATCGCTTGAATCATGATTGCAATCACCGCCGGCAACATGGTCATCGGCATCCGCAAAATATTAAACAAACTTAACGAAACAAACGTTTTCTCCGCATTCAAATTATGCGTTTCATCCGTCAGCACGTAAACCGCGAAGGTTGACAGTGAAACTAGAAACGGGGCGCACGTAAAGGAAAACATCGTACTCGTTCCGTACAGCGCCGCGCGCCTCAATAACATCATCTCGCGATCCCGCAACTTTGTTATTTGATCCGCATAAGATTGTTCCCACCCGTACAGTTTTAGAACTTTCATACCCGCCAAAATTTCGTTGATTAGTTTAACCCTTTGATCCTTAATGAGCATTTGTTTCATTTGCAAGTTTCTCACGCGGGATTGCGTAAATCCCGTGTACGGGATTAGCAGGATCATTACCGCCAAACCGGCGAAGACTGAAACACCCAGCGTGTTGTAGAGGAAGTAGATTGACAACCCAATTTGAATTGGGGCTGTCAGCGCCATGAAGAAGAAGCCCGTTAAGTCTAAAAGTCGCTGAGTATCGACACTCATTAAGTTGACAATTTCCCCAGCGGTGGTATCCCTCTTAGAGGCGGAAGTTATGATTAGGGATTTCCGGTAGATGGCGGACGATAGCACGGTACGGATGCGCATGCCCAGAAGCATCATGCGTTTCATGTGTTGCACGCCGAAAATCGTTTGCAGGATGGAGCACAAGATGAGAAGGCCGGAGTAGAGGTAGCCTTTCCAGGATTCTTCGGTGCTTTGGGGGGCCACGTGGGCGACGAGGAATCTGTGGAGAAATTCAGTTCAAAAGTACTGTCCAGCCGATATTAATAGTCGGAAAAAAATCTGAGAGGTTTCCTGGCAGATGATTGATATTACTTTCAAAAAACCAAATAACCTCTCAGAAAAATTTCTAAAGACTATTAATATCGGCTGAACAGTAGTATAAACATACAAATTTCACAAATTATGTAGTATTATTTTTTTGCATTTACTTCATTAATTCGGGTGAGATGAAGGGTAACAAATCTTGTAAGAGTTTCATGAGTCCCGCCACGCATAACGTTTTCCAGTAACATTTGAACAAGATGGAAACAATTGAAACTTGTATGGCTTTTCCGGTTTTGGTGATGTTTCTAAATTTACAATCGAATAGAATTAAATTTATTACTTGCTAGTAAGTGAGCCCGGCTAGCCGGGCCTCGAATACAAATGGAATAGGTTTGGATAAAGTTTTGGCTCATGGGACGGCAATGTACTTTATTGAAACGTAAAGTACCAATGTGGTGACGCCAGGTATGTTTTGGCGCATAATTTAATATATTCGGGGCAAACAGAGATCTCTATAACTTGGGCGTTACAAATAACTTAACTGACGGCAGGTGGCTCGAAATTATGGGGCAGGACCAATTATTGGTTTAATCTTCAAATTTATAATCGAGCAGGAGGACAGAGCTTGTTGTAGAATTATTATTATCAGTGTTTCTGCTGTTAAATAACACCTGCACGAAAATAGTGCACGAAAATGTTTTTAAACGTTTAATAACACCCACTAAAAATCCGAAAAAGTGCATGAAAATGCACGAAAATGCACGAAAATAATTTACATGCAAATAATATTGGAATAATGTAATTTTTCTAAATATTCGATTAACTGAGGAATCGACGTATATTGAAAATATTTTCCTCATCATTTTAGTATTTTAGTGTAAAAATATTTTTCATTTTTCAATCCGAAAAATGAATTAAAGTTTTGAAAATGAAAATGAATGAACATGCATGACGATTTTTATGTACGGCTGAATACGGGCTTGCAAAACAAATACCGTAAAACCTCTATTTATAGCCGGGGCTAAAATCCAAAACTTAGGGTCACGGACCCGGCTAAAATTAGAGACCCGGTTAAATTTTGTTGCTCCAAAAATTTTAGATGTTACAAAATCAAAAATTATTCATTTTGACTCAATTTGAGTTTTCTAATTTAGCACGATAAGCCATAAGTAACCCATTCACTTTTAATCTACATCTTGAAACGAAGTATAGCAGGTTTTTTAAATGTTCTGTCATGATTATATCCATTATTAACCTGAAATTAATAGGAAAAAATTGTAGTTCAACTTATTCGTTGATTGGCATAATGTGCAACATTTTTCTTTAATGGACTATGAACAGGGACACAGCGGACAAGACGGGCCATAATTGGGGACCCGGCCATAATTGGGGACCCGGCTATAATTAGAGACCCGACTAAAATTTTCAAATCTTGGTTTCTAGACCAGGCTATATTTGGAGACCGGCTATAATTAGAAGAGGGCTATAAATAGAGGTTTTACGGTACTTGTAATTTGTTTGAAATTTTCTTGCCGAATAATAATTTCATGTTATTCGATATGTGTACAAATTCCAACTTGACAGAGTAGTAAAATATAAAATTTCCTTAAAATATGAAATTCCTTGCATAAGTTGCATTTCATGTATTATTATGCATTTTCATGCATTTTCGTGCATTTTCGTGCATTTTTATGCGTTTTTATGCATTTTTATGCATTTTTATGCACCGTGCATGCATAAAAATAATTTCGTGCGCACAAAAAGAAACACTGATTATTATAGATCAATCGATCAATCAATTAAAATCTTACGCCTTTGCTGTTTCAACCGCAGCATCCCAATACTTCATAAAAATTGGAACTTGCTCATCCGCTCTGTCATCTTTGTTCAAATCCCACAAATCTTCAAAGTTCAAAGGTCTTTTGTACCCCGTCCAGGCGATCGAATCGAACCAAGAATAAGTTATTTTGGAAATGAAAGAGGATTCTTTTTCAGGGCATGGCGTCTAAAAAATCATATTAAATAGTAGCTTTTTCTTCTAATATGCATATGCACATTTCATTTAAATTAATATCTCATTTAATGAATGATGACAACATTTTAAACGTTTTTCCTTATTACTCACTTCAAACGGCATGGGACTCTTTTTCCCCACTCCACAAGTGGCCTTATCTCTGTCGGAAAAGCAGTGGAAGATCAGCTGCCCGGCACACAATGGGAAGATAACAAACCGCACGAGGTATATGTGACGTTGCATTGACTGTGAACGTACAAGGAAATGTAATGCACTCAACATTTGAAGTGACGATCATTATGTATTTCACAATATAATAGTCTAAAGTCACATGGACATGAGAAACTCTCAGCTTTTTCCAAGCTACACCTGGATATCCTAGCGAGTTTTATCAAAAAATTTAGCCAAAAATTAGGAGTCACGTGACACTTATCTTTCCGTTGAATAGCCCTTTCGAAGAAAAATATTGGGGGTCAAAGGTCGCACTCCTCCCTGGGTTTCGCCCCGAGGAGGAAAAAGCAAGAAAATTTTCTCCAAAATTGAGCTTAACCGTCAATATTTTTCTTCAAAAGGCCATTCAACAGAAAGATAATTGTCATGTGATCCTAATTTTTAGCTAAATTTTTTGACATAACTCGCTAGGCGATCACAGTGTAACTTGAAAAAAGGTTCCATTGTGAGAAGAATAACGTTCAATAACTCACCTCTTCCACCGTATCGTCATATTTCCTTACTGCCGTTCTAAATAAAATCCCCTCAGTAAGTGTTACTAACAACCAAAATAAAAACTGAGTCCCGGATGCCCGGATCCCTTTCAATTTGCCAAGAATTAAGAGAAATAATGCTAAAATCTAAAAATACAAAAAAAATATTCAAATTATAATTGTTGCATCCATTTAAAAAAATTATTTTTATCTACAAACTCACATAAGAAACTAATCTCACAATCACAGCCACATTTTCAACTTTACTCGTTTCCTCATATTTTTGTAGTAAAATTAAGTGAACCACCCCCACCACGAGGAGACCTATGCTTAATAAGGATCTCCCAATGTTAATCGGGTTCCAGGGCAGGCCCTCCCTTTTCCTGGAATTTAAGGAGAAGTTTATATCGAAGAAGGCAAATGAAACGAGGAAGGCTGCAGGGAGCCAGGTGAGAACGGTGTTTTCGAAGCAAGGTGTGAAATATGGGTCGGTCGTGTCCCAGGTGACCTTCCGATCCTAAAAGAATTAATTGAAGTCAAATTGAACATTTTTTTTAATAAAAAATAAATAAAAAATTAGAATTTTACCCAAAAAAGTGACCCGCAAAACTCATCCATTTTATTATAAAACAGTTTTATTACTCAATTTCGTCAAATTGATAATTACTTTGACTTCTTTACACGTTGAGAGCTGATTAATTAGTACAATATTTTCGGTTAAGGTTTTAACATTTATTAAATTGAATTTATCTTGTCAGATGATGCTTATTAACCTTAAGTGTTGGAAAAGCGACTCGTGACCCGATTTTATATGTATGAAATTATTGACAAAAGTAAGTATACACTAATGTATGATAGGTTAGTGTCAGATCTGGGTAAGGGAAACGTTCCCAATGTTTAAGCATTGCCCTTTTTCGCTCTTATCTTTTTTATCAGGTTGATAAAATCATAATTTGTAATGTGAACATACTCCACTCCACATATGCAAAATGCAAGGCAATATTAACGAAAGTACCACTAATATGTATTCTGGTTTGTATTGTATTGTTTGATCTCGCAAGTTAATGATTACTAAATTGTATAGAACTCTTCTACGCATTTAAAGAAAAAAAGAAATCAAATTACTCTGTTTTGTTCTTTCAAATTAATTTGCAGTAAAGTCCCCAAAAATCTTTTAAAATGTCAAATGGCTCAAGTTGCTCATAGCCATTGACAGCGATTTGATTATGCATATTTATTGTACTTTTCAACTTAAAATTGTGTGAAAGGTGGAAAATAATGTATTCTTAAAGAAACTGGGAAGTCACGGAAAAAAATCATCCGCCAAGTAACCTTTCAGATTTTTTACTGCATATTATTTTTGAATGAACCGTAGTACACTACATAATTTGTGTATGGCTACATTGTTTAAATTGTTAAAAAAATTGTGACAAATGGTTTGAATTTGTACATAATAAAGAGTTTAATCTATGAATACTTTCACTGGTCGGCTAATAAACGTGTAGAAATAGCTGTCGCGATCCATTAGTTACGGTTACACAAATTACAGCGTGGTATGAAATGGAAGGAACGCTTATCTAACATCCTGAGATTATATGCGAAAAAGATTTGTAGATGACGGTTTATTTTGGTAAATCGTGATAACATCTCGGATATTTATACATGGTGTGAAAATATATTTAAGGATGCATACCGAAATTTTACTGGCGACCATAGTTTCAAATCAACCACTTTCTTAGATTTTACGAGCACGTTAAGCAGACAGAACAAAATTGTAACATCCTTATATTCAAAGCCAAGGGCTTAAAGTGTTTTTTACAATATGAATCCAACTACCCTAAATTGTTAATTGAATCATTACCTTTTAGCCAAGATTTAAGAATTAAGAAAATATGTTCAAAAGCAAAGAACACAGAAACCGAACTTGTAAATGTATTTTCTAAATTTAAGAACAGAGGGTATCCCGATTTATTACTTCAAAATATTAAACACAAATACAGTCCCTTTTTGTTATACAGCCCTAACAAAATATGTCTAGTCCTGCCTTATTACAGGAAAATCTATGGACTAGGAAATTTAATGACTGATTTTATACAAGAAAAGGAAAAGTCAACTCATACCCAATACAAAAATATCATTACGAATATCACTACGAATTAAGTAAAAAACCACGACTGCATACATACATAAATTTAGTCGTTTTATACATAAGTTACTCTTCTGCCTTCGTCAATTCATCCTACATTTTCTTTTGGCATATGTAATAATGTGAACAGGTATAGAAGATAAAATAATCCGTTATAACTAATGTAACCAAGGGATTAAAGCAGCTGAACTGAAACTGAACAACATATTGTTTCTCCCCGTCCAAAATTTGACACGTGTGACGTGTTTTCAACGATTGTGAAATATGTATCAAATTTAACAGTTGATGGCGTTGCTATGACCATTCGCGACCTTTGAGGTCAAACTGGAGGTCACCATTTAATTCTTGGTTACATTTCATTTCAAATTGATATATTGATATATGTATCTATGAAATTCGACCAATAAATGACATTTCATGACTTTTTCACATTGGAAGCTGTAGCCAACATACACTGTCCATCTTCGAACTCGTCCTGTCCTTTGACGTTAGGAGTTAACCTTCAAAATTTCAAGTATATATTTCTCTTCGTTCAAAAGTTGAAGGACCATCGGACGGACATAACGATCTTATAAATAGCTTTCACCCCTTAATAAAAAGACATCCAGCGCAAATCATGCTCGCGAAAATATGTATCATATTTACAACCATGCTAATGTGCAGTACCTTTATGAATAAATAATGCCCCAATCCCTACTTCATCATACTTATATAATTTATTACTTGTATCCCAAACCAATTAAACCAGACGGGCAATCAAGTTCATTTTAAATTAGTTAATTTCCCAAACAACGACCAATTTTAAGCAATTATTGAATCAACCCCTTCAATTACAGGGATCACCACGTTAAATAGTGTATTCAATACAAAGCAGGTAGCATTGTCATATAATTCAAAGGAGAGGGAATTGACCTTCAAACTTTTGCACACCTGTAATTTATATTTCAAACTGCATGCGGCCATGACATAGTCACACGAACGTTGGGTTCCCATATCCACGCAAACAGCGGTCGAACCCGCGCATTTGCAATCCGCACGGATCGCAGCCTCCTCTGCGGTCAGTTCTCGATAGCAGACACACTGCTTGATGTCGTTTGCCTTGTCTACCCAAAGTCGGCGAAAACCGTCAGAACAATTGTTATTCCAACCAGTGCATGACACCTGGATTAAGTCGTGGTCAACATTACTGCAGTCGTATGCATTGGATGCTGAAATTTTAGAAAGTACGATTACATTTACTTCAAGTTATGTACATGTACAGGCTGGTTTAAAAATTTCAGATACAACGAAAAAAAAAATTTTAATGAGAAAAATTCGTAAATTTCCATTAGTTACGGATTTGGGATTGAGATTTTTATTAATTTTTATCAAAACTTGTGGAACACTGATGGGAAAATTGTTAAAATATTGAATTTCAGAGGCAAAATTTCGGTAAATAATTGACATTTACGAATTTTCCCAATTGAAAAATTTCCTATTGTAACCTGAACTTTATAACCACCCTGTATGTGATTTCTATAAGAATTTGGAAATTTTCGTATTTAAAAATGAAGCTCGTTTTTATAACTCTTGCAATTTTATTTAGACGAAGAAAACGAGCCTCATTTTACGTCAAATATATGCAACCCCTACCTTGCATATTCAGGCCAAGCAGTAGCACGAGGATGAAATTGGTGCCACCAAAAAACTTGAGAAAAGATATAATTAATCCGATCCAAACTAAACGTCGAGTAATATTCAGTACTATTTCGCTTCAGCAAGTGGTTTGATTCTCTTCTTGTTCAGTTTGAGTAGAATTATGTGCTTTATAAATAGACACGGAACGTGACATTGTACGAAAATTGGACAAATCTTGACATTTAATTATACACTGAATCGAAATAATTGATCTCTTGCCGTACCGGGTGGCCGAGCGGAGTGTGGTTGGGCATAAATTAATTTTTGTAGTTTCTCCAACCAGAGGTTTCCAGGTTTCGTTTAAACGAAACTGAAGAGTTCTGCTTAATTTATTCAGTAAAAATTCCTTGAAGACCGCACGAGACGATCTCCGTATATGTAAGTATTTTATTCAAGTTTAATCAAACGAATCGTATTGTAAATTAAATGATTGATGGACAATATGGTTAAAAAAACAAGCGTCATCGTTACACAACCACTTTGCGTAAAGTTATTAATATTAATTTACTTATTACATGTTCCAGGCAATAAATATTATTTTATGCATCGTTGCTTTGAGTTGTAAATTTGAGGAAACGCATAAGTTTCTGTAAAATGGAAACTTGTTAATTTACTTGGTTTTGTGAAATGAGGTTAGTGTGACAGTTGATTCTCCACGTGAACGATAGCATCTTGGAAGAATTGTCATTTCTCAATTTTTAGCAATTATTCAGGTGCAACGGTATTCTTTAAATATGTGAAACTACTGTCCGTTGTTCATTGAAATTACGGAAATTGGGGGTTTTAATCATTTTAATTATTTCTGTTGTTTCATTTATTCTGAATTTTTGGAATCTTCGTTACTACAAAATTTCCAAAACATATACATAATTATATTGATCGATTACATCGGTATCAGAGGACATTTTAACTTGAAATATTTATTGTTGCAAGCTTTCGATATTCATACAGAATTTCTTCATCACGCAAAAATATTTTTAGGCAAAAATAGTTTTGTTTGATATCACATAATTACATAATTACACTCATAAATTTTTTTTCAATAATATACATAATTACTTGAATTTGCTGAATTTGAAGTTAATTTTTTAGCTACACAGCATTCCGAAATATGGGGATGTAACACCCACTGCTGACACAATAATGGAACTAGTTACATTTAGATATTGATTAACTACCAGAATGTCTTAACTATTTAAATAGTATAATAAACTTATTGCCGCAAAGCTGTCGGCCAGGCGGGTGCGGTGGCTGCATCCATTTCCGTAGCTAATGTATTATCCGCCAGTAGTGCGTGGCTTTGACCACCTAAAAATTTGCGTAAATTTAAACATCACATTAACGCATGTCCAAAAAATAAATTAAATGACTGTAATATATTTCTTGCCAACCAATAGCTGCACCACACTCGTTACATTTGCCCGTCTCCATTGCACCACCACAATCTCCAATCGAATAAATGTGACCATTCCGACACTTGAACCAATGACCTTTTCCCATTCCAAGAGCGCCCAGAATTTTTATTCGTTCACCGTCCGAAATACCGAGCCCGGTTTGGCATATATCTTCCAATTTCTGGGTAATTCAGAACCAACATAGTTTCATACTAGGGCATCCAAAATCGGAAAATTTTGAAAAATAGGTTTTTCGATTATTCCGATTTTTAAAATTTTCGTAAAACCGGTTTTCGATTAATCGGACTTTGAAAAATTTTACGAAACCGGTTTTCGATTCTATGCAAAACCACCGGTTTTAAACCTGGTTTAAAAATCGGTTTTAGTACAAATTTAAAAAAATGCAAAAATAATAGACAAGAATCAAATACAGAATTAAAATTAAGTATAAACTTAGGAACAAGGGATTCCAGAATACTTAATTCTTATCTCAACAATAAGAAACATTAAGTATTAGCTGGAAAAAAGATTGTTTTATTAAAAAACGAAAACCCGTTTTCGAGAGTGTAAAAATCGTTTTTTTTAGAAAACTGGATTTTTACAAAATTGTAAAACCGGTTTTTTGTCAATACCGTGTATTTGGAAAATTGTGCAACTGGCTTTCGGGTAAATCGAAAACCGGTTTTACGTAATTAGAGAAACCGATTTCGGATGCCCTATTTCATATTAGTTAATCAATTAATTACCTTCAACCACTCCAAACACCGTTTCTGGCTTTCTCCCGTGTAAGGCCGACAAGACTCTAAGATTATGTCCACTCGATCGTACACGATGCCCACCTCATCACGCGATTTGTACTGGTGAAATCGGTACAACTTTGAGCAGTCGATAATCCGAATCATCTCCTGTTCTAAATTTGTAATTTCAAATCGACTCAACGGAAGCTTTCGGTGGTGGATGAGTTGGTCGTATAAACGGTTGCATTTTCTCATAAATTTTATAAGCATGGGGTCCTTATCAGTAAGATTTTTTTCCATATTTTTTAAAGAACGAGACAATTTGTCCCCCACTTGTACAATAATGGCCAAACTGTTGAGAAGATGGCTGTCAATCTGTGATTAAATAGAAATTTGTGATGGTCAGTCGTTTTAAGGAAGATTGATATTTCTAAAGAATTGGCAGATTATTATGTAGTTCTTACAGATTTCAATATACGAGGAGACTCCCGGACATACATGCGAGACGTTCCAGTTTTGTGGAGGTTCTCCGTCAGTAAATTAACTACATATTCCCGCATCTGTTCAGGAACGTGGGTGAACCATTTGGGTTTTGAAATTATTTTCAGCAATACTGCCTGATATGTTTGAAGGTCTTTTAAATTTCCATAAATCTTTTCGCTAACTTCTCTAACTTCGCTGAATATTTTGTGCAGAATATTTCCGAATCGGCGACAATTGCGAATTACAGTTTGGCATCGGGGACACCGTTTGACGACAATTTCGTCATCACCATCACCCCCATTGGTCTTCACTGTTAAAAACTTTTCAAATCCGAGTGCTTCATAGCAATGACCACAATCCGGTAGCCAGACAAATCTTTAATTAAATTACGATGGGATTTTTTAAATTTTAAATTTACTTAATATGTGACAAGTTTTACACTTGTTACCTAGAATCTGGTTCATCCTCTGTATACAGCAGCTGGAATTCTAGTAATTCATTTAGATCACATTCCCGGCAGAGTGGAGGGCAAGGCTCGCCACAGTATCCGATACATGGGTGTCCACACTTGGCTAAAATTTTAGAGCAGGGTTCATCACAAGGGGTTCGGTCGCATTGTTCCCCGCATAATTTTGTGCACGCTTTATGTGGACATTTCCATGAACAAGGTTCCTGAAATAAACGTGGCGCTAATTATACAATGTTTCCAAAAATATATATTGATTACTTATTTGAAATTATTCCAACCCTGCAAACGGAACAAGGTCTCCCACAACTTTTTGAACATTCTGAATGTTCGCATTTCATACCACACGGTTTTGAACAAGGTGGACATTCGCTTGAACATGGAAATTCGCATCTAAATAATTAAACAAAACACATTGAATATTTTACAATAAAATGTGTGAGGGATTCAATTTTTCTTATCATACACATGTCCGCAGACAAGAAGACGGCCACAAGGGGAATCACATTTGACATGGAAACGTCCCCCTGAGCACGTTCCACAAGTTCCGCTGCATTTGTGACCACAACCCCCATCCGTTTCTGGAAACGTGTAACCACATTTCTGACTGCAGTGGGCAAGAACTTCATCGGATGATACTGGTAAAATTAAGTAATAGTGTAAACCTTCGTTGTTATATTTTTAGGTGAGCCAAAGGAACCATGTTCTACCGAAAAAACTGTTAAAATTACTACGAAGCCTAATGCAATTATCCTCCTCCAAAATATATGAAACCAGATTTCTCGAAAATGTTTGAACATATTAAAAAAAGAGTTTAAGCACAAAAGGTTAATGAGTAATTTTTTGGAAAGTCTTTACTCTTTACATAAAGAAAACTACCAGCAATATGAATCAAGACAGTGATATGAATTGGTCGCCTCTAACGTTGCCCCAGCCCTATAACCAATCACAACTCAGAACATTATTATCACGACAATAATAGTCAGTTGCATTATTATCCATGATTTTAATCCCAATTTTGCATGTCTACAACATATTTCTTCAAAAAAATTTTATCTGATGGTGATGCAAGGGTAGCATCGAAACCTCGTAATAAATTGCTTTATACCAACAACCATGTCTTACGAGAATTCTACTATTAGCTAATGAATAACCTTAGGTCGTTTTATGGCCTGACTTTATGTAGAAATTTTACTTACGCGTATTTGCAACATTGCAAGGAACATAGACAGCATGACTACAAGGCGATCTATTCTTCGACTTAACCAATGTTTTACACTTCGCTTGATCAGGTATTTCGCTGCACGAGAAGACATTAACATGTCCACAGATAGGAACGGTGTGTGGTGTTGGAACCTATACAAACAAGTCAAAACCAATATTATCTCCAGTAATCTCCACTCGGAGCAAGATAGTATCTTTAAATTATAAATCATACCTGACAAGGTCCACAACTTTCGCCACAATTTTTATCACATTTATGACCACATGGAAGTATTCGTTCGCAAACATGTTTACAATTTTTATACGATGCTGGATCTACATGACATGATAATTTTGCAGAGTGTCCACATGGCAAGTTCTTCTTCTCAGGTACAGTGCAAACAGGACATTTTTTAAAGCACGCGTGCATTGTGGCACACTTGTGACCGGATTTACAAGCACGTGCGCATTCCTTTTTACATTGGTAATTCTTATGGTCAGGATCATCTTCTGCATGACACATTTTGGTGCAAGCATGCCCACAATCCAGTCTTATCGTGCATTTATTTCTGCATATGTTTTTAAGTCTCTCGTTATCTTTATCCTTACAAAGGATGGTTACCTGAAAGAAAAAAGAGTACATTGATTTATAACCAGAAACTTGAAAGATATTAATTGATAGTACGCACTTCATGTTTGCATGGAAGCACTTTTTTCACTTGGTTGTGACATTTTACTTCATCCACGGATAAATGACATACGTCCATTTGTTCATGTCCACACGGCAGACTTTTTATGATTTGTGTCTTACATCGAATTTCAGTCTCATCCTCGTGACATTTTAATCCCTTTGTATGTCGGCAGGGTAGCAATTTAACCTCTTCGACTTGACATTTAAATTCGTCTGCGTTGATGTAGCAAGCCATTTGTGTGATGTGTAGGTTGCAGGGCGGCATTTTTTCGACTAATTCTTCACACTGAATTTTTGACTCATCCTGCAAAATAGCCAAAATGAATTTTACCGTTCTTGGAAATAATTCCACTTAGTTTTAATCTACACACCGTAAAACAAGGAATGGACGCAGTTACATGACCGCATGCCAGGATCTTTTGAACTTTAACGCTACATATTTGCTCTTCCCATCTATCTCGACACAAAACAATTTTCTCATGTCCACACATCAGGCGCAGAGTGAAATCGTATCGACAAGGAGTGCAAGGCATGATATGACAACGATCCCTGCATGGATGTGCTTCATCCTCAGGACATGTTTTTTCACAGTTTTCCAAACATTTGAAATTTGTGTGTGAAGGATCCTCGATATGACACACGTATGTACATTTATGGTTACAAAGTTGAAGGTCGGATTCGCAAAGGCGAGTACACCCTCCTCGTGGCGCACGGGTGTGAAAGTCGACTCCCCTCGAAATTTTTTCAACAGTTCCGTGATTCCTGCAAATGATGGGAAGTCCGTCTCCCAACCTGCCTGGACCCAGCTTCTCTTTAATTTGCGGCCAAATCTTGCTACCTTGCGAGAGCATATCCATATTTCCAGCGATATACATTCCTAGCCTGGTATATAAAATAGAAAAAAAATATCATGGTTGCAAAGTTAGATAGCACAGTAAAATTCGGAATTACTTGGCTCTCGATAGTGCGACACAGACTCGATTTTCCACCTTTAAAAATCCTACTGCTCCATCTTCATTACTTCGTACGAGGGAGAGTAGAATTATGTCATTTTCTTCCCCTTGGAAATTATCCACGCACGTTATCCTCACCCCAGAGGTTGCATCCATTCCTCGAAACTTTCCCTTTAAGAGAAACATTTGACCTGTGTATGTGGCTAGCACTGTTATCTGCGAAGGGGAATATCCCTGATGGATGAGATATCTACAAAGTCCGAATAAATAGTCGGCTTCGAATTCGTTGGACTTGCTCATAGAATCTGCTTCCTGTCAAAATCAGAAAAATGCTGAATATTCATAAAACTTTGGTTTTTAATTATTTTAGCTTACGCAATTTTCCAGTTCTTTGTGCGAGATGAAAAACATGTTTTGTGTCATGCCAAGAATATCGGGATAACTAAGGACAGATGTTGCGTCAGTAAGTTCTGGATAGATTGTTCCACGAACAAGATCGGCTATCTCTGGACGCATTCTGTGTTGTTCCTGATAAAGTGATAATAAACCGTAGTAACGTTAGAAGTAGCTCACCCTGTCATAATTATTTAGACAGAAGTTAGCACTGAAGGTGCAAAATTAGCCGACAAAATAGATCATGACTCTTATACATTCTTGCACCGATGGTGCAATACCAACGGGAAAATATATAAAATGTCCGAATTACTTTCATTTAACTTTAGACCAAATGTGCTGAATAACCGCAAGTATAAAATTTATATATTTTAGCGTCAATGGTGCAGAATAATGGAGCAAATAGATTAGAATAGAATTTTCAAATATTTTTGCATTAATGGTGCAGGATAATCGAACAAATAGAACAGAATTCTGACATGATTTTTGGGGTGAAATAGATGGCCCACTTGTTACGCATCATTGATTTTTGGGGGGAAATAAATGGCCCACTTGTTACCCATCATTGATTTTTTTGGGGAAATAGATGACCCAATTGTTACGCATCATTTTTAATAACCAATTGCTCGGTACTAACGGTGCTACTTATTCCATAATTATAGTCCTATCTCGATCTATTTGCTGAATTAACTTGCACCATTTGCGCTCGGATTGTTCTATACCAATGGTGGGGTTAAACAAGTCTATAATGGACAAGGGGATTTTTAATCAGCATCAATTGATGCAAAAAACTCGTCAACGGACGGACGGACGGACGGACGGACAGACGGACGGACAGACAAGAGGAATTCAAGGATTAGTACAGATAAAAATTCATGGCAGACAAGCTAGTAAAGGGATACTTTTAATTTGTACGACTGCAATTTATTGTTGATCATCCGCTCAAATAAGGACACATCCAGGTTATATTTTTTTGACAGCTCATATACTGTGGTACTTGGTTTCAATTGATGATGGTCTCCTACGTGGAAAGAGGAAAGATGTAAACCTGATCACGCAATTTCAAAAATCAAATTAATTGTCATTCCTTAAAATTACCAATCAGGATTAGATGTTGGCAACTTTTTGTGAGACATGTGGCAATGTGAGACTCTTGAACTTCTGCTGCCTCTTCTACGATAACTACAATTTTTGAAATAATAACATGATTATCTTAACCCTTATTTATAATAAAATGAAATATACATATTTATTCGAACCAATTTTTGAATTCAAATTTTGCAGGATATCATAATGCTTTCCAGCCCCAGTTGTCGTCATTCCAACCACCTTGCAATGCTTTAAAATCTGACTGTCACCGTATTTCCGAATTTGTGCTGACCTCCGCTCAGCTATAATCAGCTCGGGTTCAAGTTCTTTGCGGCGTTCGTTTAGCAGCTCTTTGGACCGCTCAATTACTACTAGATATGCTTCCCATCTGCACGATCAAATGGATTAACGACTATAATCTATTAAAGAGGTTAAAGAAATTTCTTTACCGAGATATGACTGATGGGAATATTTTCCGCCATGGCTTCTGGGAACCCCACATTTCCTTAAGCGTCTCGTGTACTGCTTCCTTGTCAATTTTCATGCCTCTTAGACGAGGTAGTATATTTTGCAATAGGTTGATACGATTTTCGTTCAGCACTTGACGCATTCTTATAAACTGAATCGTTTGATCATTTACTTCTTGATCAGTCCCGATGTTTATTTGAATGTTATGCTTTTCTAAAGCTGTCATCAATTCTGCTTCAAGCTTTGACCTCCTCTTTTTGCAATCCATCAATGACAGGTTGTCAAGGAAAGTTAATACATGCGGATCTCCATGCTTATTGCTGGCGATGAATTCGCGTCTCTGGTAGTCATCTACCATTCGGGTTGACAGCAACTCTTCGAGATCGTAGTCTTCTTTTTCAAGTTGATCGTCCTCCTCGACCTCTAATTTCACTAAAATTCGAAACCATGTTATAACATTATGTAGATATTACTTACAAAACAACTTACAGTCTGGGGTTTTCTTGGGCAACTTTGAATTCGGATTTCTACCAAACCAAGAATTAACCAGTGCCGTAGCATCAAAGTTTCTATGTGAGAGTAATGCATCATTAAATTCGAAGAATTCTAGTGATTCGAATAACCCCCATAAGCACGGAGGAAATTCAGGACGTACTGAGTCCCATACTGCGAGACACCGAAAATCCAAAATTCCTGCAAGAAACAAGGAATGAATTCATATAAGCCCAGCGAAACTCTAGTCGACGCAGTGGACACAGTGGCTGTGGCCATGAGAGCACAGAATCTCCGTTGTGAACTACGGACGACCGCACTAGCCGTTGTTCCCATGGATAAATGCAGCTTGGCTGCCGTTTATATGGTAATCTCTCCCGTTTCACTTCCATTGAACGCAGACTTTTCAAAATATAATATAGATTCGAATAAATAATAAAATTTAGAAAACCTTTCATTTCTTTAAGTTCGTTGTACTGTTCCTTTAGATAATCGACTTGACATCCCCAATTTTGTACCGCCTGACGGGCTCTGGTACGTAGATCATACTCCGCCTGGGATTCACGCCAACCACCACGGTTTCTGACATTGGACAACTCGAATTCTTTAAGTTTTTCAGACTTGCTTCTGCTTCCTAGGCGAACAATACTAGTAGTGCAATCGCGTACAAATTCTCGTGTTTTCTTTTTGCCTTGTTGCTCTAATATTTCTGCAATTCCTTCAAGGAATTGGTCCAAAGCGTGATTTGTGTAACAAACGACAACTATTGGTCCAATTTTCTCGGAATGTGCTGATTTTTGAGACATCCATAGGTCATGATTTTTGAGCAATGTTTCCGCTATTTTCAACCCTATTAGATACACGGAGAACTCAAAATGAAATAAAGTGTGCTGGAAAAATTTAAAAATTTTTTCTACCTAAATGATTACACTACCTAAATAAGTTTTTCCTGTTCCCGGAGGTCCTTCAATAATGACAAATTCCTTCATTATGGCCGCTTGGAAGCCGGCATATTGATTTTCGTCCAAACCTAAAGTATCCCCAGATGGCCAGTCTGTTTCAATTAATGGATTAATCGTCATGATTCCTTCTTCCTCTTCCTTTGGAGGATGATTTATTTTAAGCAATTTTGTCAGCAGGTCTGCTATGTAATCGTCCTCTTCCCTGGAATAAACCAATTTCAGCGGTTTCAACTCTTCGTCTAATGGATTGTCGAGTTCATCAGGCTTGTCTTACTTGGATGGGATAACTAGTTTCATTTTCTTTTGTTCATTGTCAGTCTCATTATTTGCTAGATATCTTGGAGCCAAAATTTCAGAGCTAGCATCAACCAAAAATTTTGCCATGGGAAAGTCCCCCAATTCCAAATTCTGTAGGGTTTTCAGGACATATCTGTTGCAGAAAAATGGATATTTCAACCCGTACTGTAATTATATCATTTTTTTACCATGCTTCTAATTTACCGGTAAGCTTCAAAATAAACTTCACTCTCTATCAGCATAAAATTATCTGTGTCATTGTAACTTGGTGGGTCTCCCTCTGGAATGAATGATAGTTCCCCAGACTTCTTCAATTTGTCAGCATCTCGTATCCCAACAACACCGAATGAACCAGTTTTAAACGCATCCTTCGTGAGGACCAACAACGAACCGGGGAGGAGACGTTTGGATCGGTCCCATTTTACCTTACGAGTAAATTTTTCAGGCAAACGGAGCCAGAAATGGGTCACCCCGCGTAGCAATTCTGATCCAAGAATTTGCACATTGTTGTATATTCGGATGGATCCTAGCGGCATTTTTTTCCGTCCTTGAGAATATTCCATTCTAAAATTTAACTCACGTTATTAATGTAAGACACAATAACTATACAATTTAAATATGTGGAATACTGTAACTACCACATTTGTTCTTAGTTTGCCGTGGTAAAAATTGGTTCCGCCAAATTCAAATTTATTATTATTCTAAATATTGTGGTAAGCAATCTTTGAATACTACAACATTTGGTCCTAATTTGTCGCTAAATGGTCAAATTCAAATTTATTATCATCCAATAGCATGAAAATTAAATAAACCGTGATAATTTTTTTTAATTTGGCAGAAATTTTTACCGGCGACAAATTGAAACCAGCGTGACATAGCATACTAGTAAATCCGCACGGTAACGATTTTGTATCCTTATTTTAATTGTATAACATTTTGTATAAGCTTTAATTGTCTTACGGATGTCGCAAAAATTCTTGAACGCCTGATCGTAACGGTGAGACGAAATCTTCTCTCATGAGACGGAATTGAATATCCAGATAGTCCAGGGGACTCGCGTATGCACCGCGGGTTTTGTTCCGCCGAAGGAAGACGTCCTCTCGACGTTCCCGCATGAGTTCTTGCATGGAGGGGACGATCGTCATTTCTCGATAGTTACAGGGTGGTTCCATATCGTCCAAATACTTCCATTGTTCTTCCGTTGACCCGCGCCTAAAATACACGAAGTAAAATAATAAAATAAAATACGGTCAGTTTCGCGAAAACCCTTTCGGCTAAAATGTTTTGCAGAATTATGGCCAATAGGCATTTACAGATGTTTAAATATCTGTAAATGCCTTTTGGCGAAAAACTTTTCAACCAAATATGACAGTAATTTCGCCATTCGGTACTTTCATATTTTTGTACCAGTTTTTTTACCACTTTTTTACCACTTTCGCCGATTGGTCTGAAGGCGACCAAACAATGGTCGCCAAACTGGCGCTCAATAAAAATAATGGGAGCAATTTTTTATAGCAAAATATGTATATACATATCGCAGCTATGTAAAGTTTACATTATAAATATACCTTTCATACTAAATTCAGACACGTTGACATTCGGGGTGTGTATTCATCACGGGTTCTTATTGTTAGTAACAAAATAAAGTTCTCAAAATTGTATGTGTTTGTCTACATACTTCGCAAAATATGAATATATGTTTCATGACATACTTAACTATATTGCGATGGGAACATACAAATTCTTAATGAATATCCCCATCAAGTTATTAAGTAGCGTCAGCTACTAATTGTGATCATTTTGTCCGTCCGTCTGTCCGTCCGTAAGCAGGATATCTCCAGAACGAGTCAACATAATCAAACCCCGTTTTCCGCATTGTGCATCTAATTTTTATTTCTCGGTCGATTTCGGAAATTGGGTCAATCGGACCACACCCAACGGTGTCAGGGGGTGTGGTCCAAATTAAATTTAACTTTAATTTTCATATGGGGTATCATTTTAAAGGAAATTTCACCACGAATTCAATGGCGTCAAAATGTTTGACCTTATGACCGTTCCGACGAGGTCACAGGTCAAAAGATACATAATTGTCATATGGGGTGTCATTTTAAAGACAATTTGACCGAGATTTTGAAGACGCTGATATTTTTGACCTCATGACCTTGCGGACGAGGTCAAGGGTCAACAAAATAGATAATTGTTATATGGGGTGTCACTTTAAAGGAAATTTGACAACGATTGTGATTACGTTAATATTTTTGACCTCATGACCTTGAGGTCAAGGGTCACAAATAAATGATTGTCTTATACGGTGACACTTTAAAGGAAATTTCGATCGTTCTGACGCTACTTTTTTATATTCGTTTGCAAGGGTTTATTTGTACAATTAAATGTACAAAATTCATTTGCAATTACATATATTCAAAAAATTCTAGCGTAGAGTGTCTAGAACTTATCATAAAACCAATTTAAATAAATACAAGGAATTTATCCATACCTAGTTTTGAGTACTTGTTTCACCTCTTCTCTCTTAGATAACGTATCCAACTGCAAGATAAGCTCTTTCAAAGGCACTTCAAATTCCGCCACGGAAGGATCCACACCTTTAATCGCCATCACCAATCCGTACGCCGCAGTAAGAACTGTATTCTTTAAAAAATCCCGAGCACTTTCAGGCATCCGTTTTGTCGTGAAGGAACAAAAGTTAAAAACGTCTTGAATAAATCCCTTCGTTGTGGTGTCAAGTCCTCTGCAAATTAATAATTTAATCGTACATAAATACAATAATTTAAGAATAAATAAGCCGTCATAAACGCACATAAGGAAGTAGCTTCAGACCACTTCACCGCAACCACTTCCACAACATAGCGAAAATACTAAATTTCCAATAATTTTATCTATAAACTCAATTTCAGTGAAAATCTCATTTTCCGCAGACCACACCCCCTCACGCTAAGGGGTGTGGCACAACGCGGGAACACTCGATTTCACTCTATTTCATCCATAAATCTAATCGCACTAAAGATCTCATTTCGCCCCGACCACACCCCCTGGCGCCAGTGGCGGTGTTCCGACTGGCCCCAAAAGCTGATAGCATCCTCCCCCTGGGGTGATATGTAAGATGCCACAAACCGATTTTGATTATCTCGATCCGTTCTCCCGTTATCCTTCTGACTGACGGACGGGCAGACAGACAGACAAACGGACAGACAGACAGACGGACAAAGTCTTCGCATAAAGTAGCTACTTAAAAAGATTTTCAGAAATTTATTTTTCGTAATTCTAATTTACTTACGTTTCACTATTTTTCTCCGAAATTGTACCCCGCTCAGAACTCGCGCCAAATCCAGAAATTAACAAATCTCCCAATTTTTGTCGAATTTTATCCAGAAACTTTTGTGCGTTCAAGGTGGCCACGATAATCGTGGTTTGATCCGAGGTAAGAAGAACTTGTTCCGAGCAAACTTTTCGCCCCAGCAGGAACATCACCATTCTTAGGAGAAGACCATCATCCCCCGCCCGACGGGTGGAAATTATGGGATCCGATTCTAAAAACTTGGTCCATTCCTCCCCTTCCCTTGCGATGGTCATGATGCACTTGTCGTTATCTTTTTCCAGGAGGAGGCCTTCCACCCATCGGAATCCCAGGATGGGACGCCTGCTAAAATATTGGTTTAATAAGGGTATTCAATATAAGTTGGCATGTTCGCAAAATATTTTGGCAACTTATGTCAATAGGGCAGGGAGATGGATACATTTTCCGGAGCAATTTCTCCAGCCAAAAATTTAAAATTAAAATTAAATTATTAAATTTAAATTTGCGAACTTGAGAATGGGTTGTCAAAATGTAAATTAAGTTGCGCCAAATTAACACATCGATTTCCAATATAATCTCACAGACGACCTGTTTCGCATTTTATTTTGCATCTTCAGGTCTACATAGAATAGAGATTAAGAAAACTTATTATTACAAAAATATGGAAGATTATACAATTATAATGTAAGAAATTAAAATTGATTAAAATTGATTTAGTGACACGAAAATAAGCTTCAATTTAATACTAATAATAAATATGTATATATCTATAATTACCTGTGTATGTTCATAATATTGGTGGGTAATTATTTATCAAATTTATCCATTACCATACTATTTTACGATATGGAACTGTACCAAAAAATGAAAAGGTTTGTTTTACAAAAAATTTTTATATTCACATATCACTAAGAATGAAAATTATGTACAAATGTCCATACCTTAAATCACGATACAAAATTTAAAATATGACAGATTAAAATAGTAAGTCATATAGTTTAAAAATTTATTTATACAAAATTTTATATCTGATAAACTTGGTGTGAGTTAAATATATTTTTATCGTTACTTGAGAAAAAAAGCTCATACAACACTCCTACAAAACTTAAAATGATTCATACAAAACTTAAAATAATTCATACAATACTCCAAAAGATTGACAGATGGCTGCTCTATGAAGGTTTAGACTTGTGTAATTCGTTATTAAATTTTTCCAATGAATGAGGGATAAAATAACTTAACATCAACTTCATATTATAATTAGTTTTGGTTTCTACTTCATACTTATGAATTTCACTATGTAAAAAATCAATAATTATTGATTTGTAATTAATGATATCATAGAAAGGAACAGTAATGAATATCTCATTTTGTTTGTAATTAGACTTATTTATGAGGTGATCAATAATTGGTTTTGACAAGTTATAATTGTTATATGTGATGTGATCTACAATCGATTTAGACTTTGGTATACGTAGTAAAAATGCATCTACATTCCAACTCGTATTGAATACCCCCATTACTTAATATTTTTTGTATTTTTTCCTACCTGTTATTTTGGTACGTCACATCTCGATTCCGAACCGTCACGTCTCCATTTTTACCATCAGATGGAACATCTATGCGTTTCCGTGGAGTAGAAAATGATGGTCCGTCCCTCTCCGGATCTGTATTCGGTCTTCCCCTGCCAAATCCTCCGGTTCCCCGCCCCCTCCCCCTGGATCCTCCTCTATCACCCCAAGAATGTGATGAGGACGGTGATTGCGGATTTCTTGAAACCCACGACGACCTCCCTCTTGACCCTTGACCCCGAATAGAATGGTCATTCTGCTCCTGTTTTTGGGCAGCACCACGCCGACGTTGTGGAGGCACGTAGGCATCTTCCGACATTGTTTTTTTAATTACTCAATTAATTTCGTATCGAAACACTTGAAAAGTATTAAAACGTCCAATTCAAACCAAACGTTTATCACTACTAACTAATGCTTAAAACGTAATAAATATTTCAGCACAATTTAATTTTAAGCGAAACGTTTATCTGTTTTCTGCATAGTTCTTCTTATCTGGAGAACTGCACGATAACAGGGACACATGTACTGATTATGGGGTCCATTATACATAGCAACGACTCATACCGACTCTGAGGATCAGTTACTCGGATAGGGAGCGTTCATATATTACGTCGTCATTTTACTAGGCGGGTGGTTCTCTTCCCATCTTTCCCATATTAAAACGCCCTCTCTTAATGCATATATATATATACATATATTGGGTGGGTGTGTATTTACATAGGTGCTAAAATTGAGAATTCTTGATAACGTAATATATGGATGACCCCCATGTATGTGTGTATGTATTTTATTACGCTAAACACGTAGTTTAGAACAGTGCAGTGCCAAGATTCTGCTCACATATTATCTACAAGTGCTGATAAAATATTTATTATGCATACGTATACAACGTAGTTCAAATAGGACGCTACGTTGTGACAAATTTACCCTGACTTCCATTAGTTATGTTACAACATCAAATAAAAACAAGATTACATAATTTTTGTAAATTGTTTTTACAACATTTTAATCAAATTTTTATCTAATTATTTATTGAAGGCGGAATAAATTAGTGACAACATATGTATTTAGCATTCTTTTTTATTCACCTTGTAATATGCATAGAATAAACTTTTTTATCACTACTTGTACATATGTAATATGCGACAGAATTTTGTAGCACTTTTCAAACTAAGGATGTATTTATGTACGTAATGCAATACAGAGGCTGAACGGGCGAAAAAGACCACTTTTAAATTGTTTTTCGTAGTAGAGGAAATTATTTTTCGAATTATTTATGTTCTTAGTCTGATAGCCCTGATTGTTCTTTACCTACCTACATCTCGATTTCGAACCCGAAAACACGTTTTAGCCTGTTTAAAGCAAAATTCCGGCGCATTCGCGTCGAGCAACTTTCCAGAGACAATAAAATAATAAAATGTCATCGCGAGTCGTAATAAAAGTCGTTGTTTTAAATATCCAAAACCGAAAAAATCCAATGTTGACATATCAAGCGACTTGACATGAATGTCCTTATTGAAAATTATGCTTATCTCCAATTGTCGATGAATAGTGGTTGTACAATTGTTGACTTTCTTTGAAATGTGAGATGAAATTTTATTATCAGAAATGAAAATGTTGTTAATTTCACCAAGATCCAGTTGATTATTTAAGATAAACTCCCACCAATGGCTTCAGAACACTATCGAGACATAAGTGTTCGTTAATTTCTACATTTGGTTTTTCCAATATTAGGGGGAGTGGTGCTCTGCCACACAGAACTCCAACAACCATTATTTTTTCCAATTACTTTTTCATGCAATATAATTCAAAATTTCATCAAATTTTTCACCGTCCTCCAGGCAACAGATTTTTGTCTCGCCTTGGCAATAGTTACGGTAATGTCAAGCCTAATTGACTGTGGCAGTATAATCACTTTTGTTTTCAGGTAGGCGGCTCTCGAAGGCTTCTTAGAGTTGGTCCTACTATTTTGAGTTTGATAAGGGTTCAATGCTTTGACTTCCGTTTCTCGAGGAACCTGTTTATCCAAAACATCACGAATAACTTGACCAATAGTGTTCTGACATGTTTCAATCTTCATTCCAATCGTCCTTTTAATCTTGGAGTTTTTTTGTCAACTTAGTTTTTGACACGAGAAATCGTCATTTTGGTCCATTTAAATTGCTTCTTTATCTGACAGGTACTGTTTTACTTTTTGTTAATTTCTGGTGTTTTTCTACTACCACATGATGTACACTGCATACATATATCTCGCTGACCTCGAATTCGTCGATTTTGAGTCTGTTTACAGTCACTCTTTGTGAATAACCCTCTCAGGAAAGCGTTTTCGCTACCACTTTAGGTTTTGACGTATGATGCTTCTTCATTTTTTAAACAAAATTTTTGAAAAAATTAGGAATACAAGATGATCGGTTTGTTGACAACATATGCAAATTTCGACGAATTCCGTCAACCCATACAAATTTTAGAGCCATACTTAAGTGGTCTTTTTTCGCCCGTTCAGCCTCTGTACATTACAATTTAATTCCATAACTAAATAGGCATATAATGTTGTATAACCGACCAATTCAGTATACATACCCAATGGAAATCGTAATCAGTACAAGCCTGGTTATCGTTCAGTTCTTCTCAAGATAAAGAATAAACACGGCAGAACGTTTCGCTTAAAATTAATTTGTGCAGAAATGTTTATTAAATTTTAATCATTATATGTAAGCTCTGTAGATTTGGGTTAGCTATACATGCCTTTTCAATACGTTTCTTCAAGTGTTCAAATTACACAATTTAATGCAAAGCCAGCAATATTGTTACGTATGTACCATATGAAAAGTATATAAGTTCGGATATTTAAATGAAAAATATATATGAACCCATCAGCTGTGCAGAATAATATTTTTTAAATATTTGAAAACACTTGGGTAAAATATGACAAATCAACTTCTTCCAGTCTTTGCGAAGAGTGCATACATATATTTGATGACTTGCGATTTCGAGTATATGAATGAATACCGGAATCACTTTAAAATTTCGATTTAGATAAGATGCTATGATATATCTATGGATAAGATGTTTGTAGAGCTGATTTTTTACAACGGTCCAAGTCTGGCGTTTCTACTCCGCCCCCCTCGCGGAGTGGGATGAGCTCAAACTTTATAAAAATAGGGGTTTTCTGCGATTTTTAGCTTAAAGGCAGATGAATATTTTTCAGAACAGTTTTCGTCAAAAGTTTCCTAATTTGTTTTCCCTACAACCTTTTGAAATTCTTAAAACGGGTCACGATTTTGGACTTTTTTAGGATTTTGGACTTTTTCTCAAATGACTCTAACATGTCCGGGAACTCTACCAACTTATGCTAAACAACATACAATTACGAAATTTAATGGTTTGGGGTCCACCAGATTTGCGATATGCGTGAGAATGAGAATCTGAAATTCTCCAGAATTTAACATTGCAAAATATTGGGAGCTAACATGTTTGTATACCAAGATGTCCTGCCATTAAATATTTGTTAATGTTTGGCATGATGTCAAATAAAATGCTACATACATATGCCAATATTCGCAACAAGTTGAAGTTGTCGGGCTGTGAATACATCGTCACACGGTGAACTTTTTTCACATTAGAAATTAAGAAATCTCAACCACGTCCAGACTCTGCAATTAAGTGCACGTCTACCAAAAATAATTCCAGACCGTAATTAATCTGGTAATGTGAGGATCAAGGTTTTACTTTTACACTCTGCAACTTTTGTCCTAGCCAAGTTACAAATATGAGGGAAATTTGTGTTATTACCCGTTTTTTAAATAAGCAATATTTTGCATGCACCGGAGTTACAGTAATGTCCGGAATTTCGAAAGACAGAAAAAATTGATTTTTTAAGGTTGACTCAGATTGTAGAGCTGATTTTTGTGGGTACAACGGTATCCCTAATTTAGTTCAACTCTGCCCCGTACTTCAGGGGGAGGGGCAGAAAGTATACAAATACAACATCAATGGCTGTCGTATTTATACAAAGTTGTGAAACGAAACTTAACCGGACATGACGTGTCGCATGAAAAACGTCACACTTCCTCTTCTCGAACTTTTTATAAATTAAATCCACCCAATTGTTATTTTAAATAGCACGACACTTAAATATTTCCTATTCCCCATTTAATTAAATTGAAAACAATGCGTAATAAAATACGTCCTGAAAAATACATTTACCATCAATTCAGAATTAACTCGGACTGAGACAACGAGGGTAATTTGTAGACATGCACCGAGTACTCGGCGCTGCCGAGTACTCGGCAGGTTTTGGCCGTGTTCTCACTACTCGGACTCGGCCGAGTAGTTAGACCACTTGGTTTTCTGTTAATTGCGTGAGCTTAATTAATTTTTGGCTAAGAATACAGGGTGGTTTAAATGGAAAATTTGTCAATGTGAAAAATTCGCAACTCTCCATTAGTTACCGAAATTTTGCCTCTGAAATTCAATATTTTAAGAATTTTGTCCACAGTATTCCATAAGTTTTTACAAAAATTAGTAAAAATCTCAATCCCAAATCCGTAACTACTGGAAGTTTACGATTTTTCCTATTGAAAAATTTTCCATTGTAACCTGACATTAGTGACATTTAAACCACCCTGTATATTCGCAACAACAAATATTTAAATATCTAATGCTTCCAGGGACGTCCAAAGGGAAAGGAGGGTGATTATTGTGCTACTGCTGACCAATGCCTAGATCCCCCACAAAAGGCGGGACAACCAAAACTGTACAAACACTGTGCTGTCGAGTCTTTCCTTGCCTTTAAATTTGCACATGGATTTTGCTTCTATTCTGCTGACCCGAAAACCCGGGTGGAGTTTCTTTATATTGGGGACGGTACTTGTCAACAAACAATGATCATGGTATCATATAGAGATAAACGGTTTCAATGTTAATGATTCAGTATAGGACGGGGCTGGAGTGATGGGATTGGCTGGTTCTCAGTTCAAATTTCCCCATATATTTTTGATGCCGCGTAAGAGAAGCCGTAGCACTCGCTCCGCACCATCCGTCTCACTCTACCCTTTACCATCTCTGCTCCTCAAACTTTATATTTTACGTCCCAGAACACAAAGCAGTTTTTCGTGCTTCGGTCTCGACCACACCCACGCACCCTCATCAATTATGAAGTAAGTTTAACGACAAGATAGGTCAGAGCAGTTTTACAACCCTGCTCAGGATTTAATGTGACTTAATTTTTGTACAGATTTTCGTCATCTCGAATGGAGAATTTTTACGACTTTCTAAGTTCGAATAATTAATTAAAAACTAAAAGTTGTTGTGATGCAGATTTACAACCAAATTTACTGCAACAAATTACATTCATTTCGACCCGAGTAAATTGATTTAGCATAAATACAATTTTACTAACTTTACGTTTGACAAATATCTAAATAACAACAAATTTTGCAAATTTTCCAACAAATTATTTAAAAACTGTGTTTATCTAATTTTAATTAATAAATCATGATTATAATCGAAAACTACATTATATTTGCTAAATGGGTACAAATTTCCATACCAATTGTATGATGCATTCCATGGTTATAGCCAATTTTATTTAGCTGACGTGGGGGTTGCCAATACTTTTTCCATTGACTGTAAAGGATAAATTAACCCACCCCCCTTTCGGTGGAGACACAGATAATGGTGAAGACACGAATGGGGTGGAGAGGTCGGTAAAACTCTTGAAATTTCTTGAAGGTGGCTAAAAGTGTTTGCTACAAACGACAGTTTTGGTTGATACGTTTTCCTTATCGATGTCGAGAATTATACACCACTGCTGGAACCTTTAAAAAACTAAAATTAACTATCAGACAAAAATAATGAGAGGAATAAGTTGTTTTGCATCGCATAAATTGTACCTGACACCTTGGCAGAAGGGATTAATTACGATTTTCCTGGTTTAACGAATTATCACAATTAGTACAGCAACACTTTATATTTCGGACCGTGATAAGCGACGGTTTCTTAAATTGACATAAATGTTTTGAGC
This sequence comes from Folsomia candida, assembly GCF_002217175.1. NCBI lineage: Eukaryota > Metazoa > Arthropoda > Collembola > Entomobryomorpha > Isotomidae > Folsomia > Folsomia candida. The sequence goes on along the minus strand of NW_019091221.1, from coordinate 1,343,787 downwards.
AACTGGTTTTCCTGCAAAAAATAACAAGCAATTATTAATTTGAAACCTGTTTGAAACAAAGAACGTGTCTCCACCATATTTATGTGTCTCCACCGTTAATTGTTTATTTTATGAGGAAAAATAGAACTCCTTTAAGATCAAAATAAAATTTACCAGTTTGTTAAAGGTTTTGAGAAACTAACACTGAATTTAAGTACAACAAGGTGAAGACACTATTCCCGAGTACAAGGTCTCATAGTAATTGATGAGTCTGTGATCTGGATAGCCTGTGAAAATAACGGAAATATTAATGTAACACATGCTTGCAATAATGAACGTGTTTCCACCATATTTATGTGTCTCCACCGTTCATTATTTTTTTAATTCTAAAGGAAAGAAACTATTTTTAAGATCAAAATAAAATTTACCTTAAGCGAAGTTTTGAAACTTTTTTAATAGTCTTGATAAAGTCACATTGATTTAAGTACCCTTGTTTGGCCAACTAGGTGAATCTGTAATAAAATTAATACATTTTAGTTATCGACTGCTCATTGGTAGCGAAAGAGTGGGTGTGAAGATATAATTTGAATTTGCTTTGTATAAACGCACACTGATAGATCAGATAAGTTGACCGGTGGAGACATGGATCTTGTGGAGGAAGGGGCAATAGGTCACAAAATTGAGTAACAATTGCACGGTGCGGCGGCCTTATGGGGGCAATTCCGGAAATTCCCCAGACATTTTTTTGCAAACATTTTTATATGCTCTTCCATCCTGAGTGTTAAATGTAAAATGATGTATTTATGAAATTGTTTTATGTATTTTTGTAAATTGTTGAATATGCGTGTAAGATTGCCCCGTGACGTGGTGGTGGTTGCCATGGTGACGTCAGGGTGGGATTTTGGGTGCGCGTCTCTCTTTGTTATAAGTCGTAGTAAATAACTAGGTAGAAGAATTCTACACAGTCGAGTTTTAGTCGTTGTCAGAGTCAGACATTTTGGATTTAGTCGTCGTGGTAGGCAGTCAAATTTATGAATTGTTAGTTCTTTTTTGTTGCCCACGATCAATTTATAATTAAAGTAAGTCATCAATCAACTCGTGTTGTTGCAGAGCTCTGAATTGCAGAGCTCCTGCGACAAGTGGGTTCCGTTTCCCTGTAACTTGCATAACTAAAAAGTCCAGGGAATCGGAACTTTTGGGTGACGTTACCCAGGTACTAAGTTCCAATCCCCCGGCGCTTGAACCAGACTGACAGTGAAACATGTAAGATGCATGATTCTTCAGAGTGACAAGGTAGAATGGGGAAATCTCAATTATTTTGTTATTTTTAAATAATTCAGATTCGGCAATCTTTGTTTTCTTTAACCAAATCTTTATTTTGTGTCGCATTCTCAGCATTTTTGCCCTACTTGTGTACCCAGCGTTGCCGCAGTTTATTTTTATATAAAAACATTATTAAAAACATTAAAATTTTATTTAAAATTTCCACAAAAGATTAAATATCTACATCATTAATGAATTACATGCTAAAGCTATGTTATTTAACCGCAAGCAACTAAGCTTCTTGAACAACTCCGTTCCCATTCCTGTTCTCCTCACCCTGTAAGAAATTTGCGTACTGTTTCACCGCCAAGATGCAAAAGAATTGGATCGCAACTCCAAAAAATCCCTGCAGTCCGCCCCGCAAAAAGGAAATTAGTGAAAGTGCAAACAACACGTAGTTTATGTACAACCATGCCTTAATCAGTCCGAGATGTTTCTAAAATGGATGTGTAGATTAATTAACACAAATAATTACCGAATTTAAAAAAAATCCTAAAATTACCAACCATTCTCCATCCTGCCCAAAGCAGGCATGTTACGAGCGCAATAAATACCGACGAAACCCCAAGAATTAAGAATAAAATGTCCAGATCGTGGTTGTGACCATCTGCGAAGCAAAATATGTCGTATACAAAACAAACAAAGTGGTTTAAATGTCACGCTACAATGGAAAATTTGTCAATCGGAAAAATTCGCAAACTTCCATTAGTTACCGAAATTTTGTCTTCGAAATTAAACAGTTTAATAATTTTGTTATCAGTGTTCCACCAATTTTGATAATAATTTTTAAGTCTCAATCCAAAATCTTGTAGCTAATCGAGATTTAGGGGCTTTTCCCTTTGCACAATTTTCCATTATACCGTGACATTTAAGCCACCCTGTATGTATAATAAAAAATATAAATTCGAATATCTATGTAATATTCACTTACAGGATGCCCCATTCCAAGGGTTATACACCCAAAATATTAATCCCCATAAGATGAGTACAGAAATCTATGGGGCATAAAATGCGACATTTTAAAGAGTTCATCTCCATTCGTGACGGGACTAATTTTAATTGCTAATTTAATTACTAATTTTAATTTGATCACAACAAAAAATATTTGAACAGTATTTTTGCTCTTCGATAATACCCACATTTGAGCTCGTCGTGGCAGTTTTAAATGATTTTACAGCCGAATTTTCCTATTTTCAAATCGTTGTAACTTTTTGAACTTTTCCTCGAAGTCAAGATTTTTGATATTGATACCGTTTTTAGAATTTTGATTATTTTGGAAAATAGCTAAACCCAAAAAAAATTAAAGTTTTTAGAAATTCCCAAGATTAATATTTTTTATTAAAAGTAGCAAGTAATTCTTAGAGTATGTACATGTTTCTAATTTTTTGAATTCACGCTAAAATTAAAAGAAACAAGTTACAACGACTTGAGAATCGCAAAATTCGGCTGTAAAATAATTTGCAACCTTCACCACGCCATCAAATGTGAATAGTATAGAAAAAGCAAAAATACCTTTCGCTTATTCTTTCTTGTGAAAAAATTACCGATAAAATCAGTCCCATCAAAATTGGAGATAAATACCCTACGATTTCTCATTGTAAAAACAGTGCGTAACGGACCATCTATAAATTAACTAATGCAAAAATCGCAATTATCTACACCCCCTTCGCCCCTTAAAACATCTGTAACACGATATCATTAGAGTTCAGAATCCCAGTCTCCCCTCTCACCTTACGTAATTTATGGATGTCCCCTAACACCTAGTTAACCTTGAATGTGCACGAACACATTTTTAACCCGATTTTATTATAAATTGATTCCGTACCGTTTGCCAAATTGCCACCACTAAAGTACCGTTGCGAGGATTTTTGCACATTTTAAGTTTTTTTGTGTCCCAAAATGCTCCAGCAAGCAGGGCGGTTTTTCTTCATTTATTTCCAACTGACAGGAAGTCGGAGCGAGGTTACGAATTGATTATAACGAAAAAGAGCCAGCATCAATCTGAAAAGTAATAAAATGTGGGCAGGATGTCAATAATTCAGAGAATTTGAAGCTGCGGTTTGTACAATGCTTGATAAGAGGATTCGGTAGACTCAAATTTCTTAGTAAAAGTTATTATGCAAATGAGTAGTTAATCATCAAACGTCGGATATGCATTTATTTCTAACTTTTTCATACTAAATCAGATCGTCCTGATAATAATTTGCAAAAACACGTTGTGATTTAGAAATATAAATACACTATTTTCTTAAATTTGCGTAATTTTGTGTACATAAAGCGTCCGCAATTAGTAGTTTTTGGGTAGATTTTGCTATAGGAGCCAACACGTGCGAATTTTTTGCTAATTTTATAGTAAGCAAATTAAATACTATTTCTTCTGTTTTTTCTGTTCTTGAATGACAATCATGTTTCGGATGAAAAATTATTTTGGTGATTTTGGTGAGGAAAGAAGCAATAAACAACTTTTGGCTTTTCGCACACTAGTGTAGCGAACGTTGATTTAATCAAACCACTCACTGTTGCACGTAATCAAATATTTGGGCATTTTTGCAAAGATATTTGGGTACAAACGTGGTTGCATTCCACAGTTTATGCACGGAACAGTCTTCCTAAAACACAGGTTTCTTGCATTGGGAAAAATACGGGATGTTTTTGTGTTTTTTGTGTTTTATGTGAACCATCTTCCAGATATGTAAAAAACACAAAAAAAACAAAACAAATTGACACGAAAAACACCCGGGGGAAAAAACAAGGTGTTTTTGTGTCATGTGTTTTTTGAATTTTATTTGAAACGTCTACGGGAATCTCGTAACGAGATATTTATGTACTACGCGATAGTATGTAAAAAAAACACAAAAAACAAAAAAAACGAATGAACAAATTATGAGTCATAATTTGTTCATTCGTTTTTTGTCATAATTTATGACTCTATCTGTAAAAACACTGTGTCAGGAATCCTGGCACGGAGGAGCAGTGTGAGAATCAAATTCCAAATATTCGCAAAACTGGGCAAGTCTGATGACTAAATTTACTTAAATGTTCAGGTTTGTGATGGCAGTCGCCTTGTCGCAAGCGAGAGAATAATAAAAAACAAATAAAAGTTGGCATTTCTTCAAATTTCTTGGCAGTTACATATTTAGAGAGAATGCGTTGAACTTACAACCGTTGGAATTTCAGAAAGATAAAATGATCAAATAAAAGTTTGCATTTCTTGGAATTTCAGGGAGACGCCGATAATGTGTAAGTTATTGGCTAGGTTAAGCGGGGTTGGGGTTGAAGGCTGGCAGGGTTCCGGTGTATTAGTTTTGTAGAATTAATCTCTACGTATGTATATTTCAGGTAATAAACGGTATTGTGGAAAAACACGAAAAATATATTAACAGAAATTATGGTACGAAAAACACTATGTACGGAAAAATGCACTCTAAATTAAAATTTGTAAAATTTACGCAAGGTTGCACTCAAAATAAAAATTTGTCGAATCAACACCGCCGGTGTCAATATAGGACTTAACCGTCTTGGTTATAATGTTGAATCCGAGTTATGATGATTTTGATACCGGTAGTTATAATGTTATGACCGGACGGAAAAAATTCATTACTACTAGGAATCACAATTGTAACCAAGGCGGTCAAGTCATATATTGACACCGTTTTGTTTTAAGTGTGGGTAAAACAGCGAAAATTTATCCAATGTTTGGTAAAATTCACACAACTTTGGACAGGTTTTCCACGATTTTGGGTAAATTTTACCGTTTGTTTGCGTCATCCTCTTTTTTACCCACCCTTGAGTAAATTTTACCCATTTTTATTTAGAGTGTGGTGACTCAGACGGTTTGTATGTGACACTGACTGTTTAATAGTGCCACATGGTTTACCATAAAATGCAAAAATTTGGCATAGAATGAAATTCTACTTGATAAAATGAGAAAAATGGAGAAAAGTTTCAATTACATTTTGTCCGTGAAATTAAACAAATAAAATTTTGTATGCTTCCTACATAAGGTAATTTTCCTAAGCCCTTGTATTCAGCTGATGGCAATTTACGATGTTTTGCATTGAAAAATTATTTGCATTGTAAAGAGACATAAAACCAACCCTGTAGATATTTACGAATCGTGGACTAATTACTTTCCAACGGGTGAGCATTTTTGTGCAAATTTGTATTTAATGCCGAGATTTGAACCGGATTCACTCCTTCTTCACCGCTTTGTACATATTTCAAACTCTTTGGGTTATCCTTTTCTAAAAATTTTTCTATTTTCTAAAAAATTTTCGATTGCAGTTATTTCGCCTCAACATTGCCTCTATAAAAAGAGGTAAAAGTATTTATTTACTTGTGAAAATTCTTGAGGCAATTTCCGAAGATAACTAGTAACTTGTAAACTGAAAATACAATGGTGTGAAGTGTAACCCTCCGATTTGGTTGAAATTTTGAAATTTTGTGGTCCATGTCAATAACCAAAATTTCTTCAGGCAGTTTTTGCGATGGTCAGAATTTGGCAAAATATTTTAGGGGAAATTTGAAAAACGGGCGATTTTTACCAGGCAGAGGAAGCAAACTTAACTTCCATTCTCTTCCCGTGCTAAAAATCGCATCGCATCGTGCTAAAATATTTTTCAACTTTACCCTAAAATATTTTGGCAAATTCTGACCATCGCAAAAACCGCCTGAAGAAACGTTGCTTGTATTGACTTGAACTACATAATTTGAAAATTTCAACTAAATTGGAGGGTTACACTTCAGACCAGAGTTAAGGCTACAGAAATATTTTCAGAACATATTTAAATTTACAAATATGCAAAGAACAGGGTGGTTTAAATGTCAGGCTACAATGGAAAATTTTTCAATGGGAAAAATTCGTAAATTTCCCTTGGTAACCAATTTGAGATTGAGATTTTTGTCATTATTATCAAAACTTCTGAAAAACTGACAACAAAATTCTTAAAATATTGAATTTCAGAGACAAAATTTCAGTAACTAATTAGACTTGCGAATTTTTCACATTGAAAAAAAAGTATATTGTAATCTGACATTTAAACCACCTTGTAATACATAAATATGTTTAATTTAGATTTTTTTAAATCGAATTTTTCCAGAAATGAGTAAAACCCCCGAACAAGAAAAGGCCGAGGTGGAAGCCGCCTTCAAGAAAATGGAATCCTACAACCCCACCAATAAAACGATTAAGGTCGCTGACTTTGAAAACTTGTTGGTGACGGCGCTCAACTATCCGACTACCCCGGAACAAGCCGTCATTTACAAAAAAAATGTGGGACGGCCCGTTCGGCGGGGTAATTCCGCTCGACGTCTTTGCCGACAAATGGGTCGCCAGGGGAGACGACGTGGAAATGATGAGAATCCTGATTCACGCGATGGACCGGGATAAGAACGGATTTGTCGACAGTGACGAATTCCACACGATAACGAACACTTTATTCGCGCACAATCCGAGTTTTCGCAAAACCGATTACGGCAAGTTTGTCGTGGAAGCGGATACGAATCAAGATGGGAAAGTGAGTATTGAAGAGACCGTCGTGTGGTTTGCTAAGGAAGGGGGACGGACTTGAAGATTGGGGAATTATGGGGGAAATAAGAATAATGGGAAATTTGAAAATCTATGTACCTCGAATTTCTTTGCATGGGGGTTTCAAAATTGGGAAATAACAGTTGAGAATATTGGGAGAAATTTAAATTTAATAAGTTTTTTGGAAGTGGGAACATCTACGAATCGGCGAGAGGAGCAAAAGCGTAAGCAAGTAGAATAAATTTAAGTTTAAGAACATAGACATCAATTCACCTGTTTCGAAATTACATAATTGTAAATATGTAATAAACTATAACAATTTCTAACATTCTTTAAATTCCATAAGCCGTTCCGAAAAATGTCTTCCACATAGCTAGTTTACGCTGGTAGTTTCTTATTCATAGGAAAAGAGAAAAGTTTTGCAGACAATAAAGGCTACAGGAAACTGACATCAATAAAAAATTCATGATTATGCATTTTAGAATAGGTAATTACACCGGAAGGCGATCCCTACATACAAATCCTAAGTTTGGACAGAAATACGTTCGAATTTAGCTTGTCTAAGGAGGACTAGTTGTCTACCACTCCCTCCCAGAATTTGACGCCCTTTCAATAAATTGTAGTAGCCAATGAATTTACAAAAATCCCCCCAAGGATTTTATCCCATGGCCCCATTTGCGCCTGCCACACCCACTCAAAGGAGAGCCAAACACTAAACTTACTGGGTTGAAACCTTCATGGTATCCGATATCAAAATCAAGTTTTTGAAAATTTTGATTTTTTAAAAATATTTCCTGACCAGGCTTCGAAAAAATTGACATTTCAAAAAAGTGTAGTTTGAAATCGGATACGATTAAGAAACCATTTAGGATTAAAATTTGTATGGGTGAAAAGGAGGCTTTTTTCGTGCTTTTCGGCCCTTTGAGTGGGCAAATGGGGCCGTGGTATAAAATCCTTTGGGGGTGCGGTTCTTGTACACTCATGGGGTACTACAATCAATCCAAAACAACTCAAATTCTGAGACGGAGTGGTAGACAACTACTCCACCTAGGTTTACTTGCTTTGAAGTTCCGTACAATTCTAAAGAAATGCAAGTTGGAAAATAAGAACGGGTTGCTTTGTACAAACTTAATATTTTAAATTTGCTACCAAATACTTATCTTCCTCACGTAGCCAGTTTTATCTTAGGTGCACCCTTAAGTGCTAAATGGAACTTATTTCGATATTGAGACGACTCTATTCCGAGCTTCAGCCCAGTGTATTTTTAAAAAATCCTCAGCTCTCTTGATCTTAACAATTTTTATGTACATAGTGAAACTGTTTAAGTTGCTCCCATTGAGACATTCTCAATGAACGTCCCCTCATAAGTATGCTATAAATATCTACTTTTGGAGCACAGATTCTGTTAATACTAAAGTACTATACAATGTTATTTATTAAATTTGTCTCTATTTCCACCGCGATTTTTTTTTATTACCACAACATTCTTCCCGAGTAAAGCTACATTGGAACATAAAATCCTAAAAGTTCAGTCTCTAATAGACGGACCAGCTTTTCACTTTACCAAGTACCTCGACCCCTTTGAAAGCTGCACTACGCTGATCTTTGTCTCTACCCAATTTTCTAAGAAATTTATCTATCAGTCACCGTTTGGGCCCATTGCCTTAATTGTTACGACGCCAATATCAACAAGAACACAGGGAAAATTATTTCCAACAGGTTTTCAATCACAAAACGTCTCAATCCTGTTCCACATTGTTGGGCAACGTTCAACATTCTTCCCGTTCAAGGAGGATTGTTAGACCTAAACGATATGAATTTAATTTCTACCCCTTCCTTCATTCATAATCATTTGGCTTTCCAATATTATATTTTCGTCACTGCAGCTAAACACGAAATTCAAGAGTATTTTAAAAAATTCGAGTTTTTGGAGATGTTCGGCTTGAAACAAGTTATACTAATTGATATCGGATATTTGTTGGAGGACACGCTCTTGTTAAGGATGTACTATCATAATATCTACTAATTGAGAAACCCTCCGTTGGAATGGAAAGCTCAGCAGCCTGGTACCAGATTGACTGTGTGGCATCCGACTGTATAAACAAATTAGGCCGAAAATTAGTAAAAATGTGTCCAAGCTCAACAAATACTTTTGGTCTTCGGTAACCGCTTTTGGTCAGATAATAGAACTTTCTTGTTTAAAAAATACTACCAAATCCCACAATGTGTTCCGCAAGTTGGCAAAGCTAACCTCGTTTCATGGATTTCTAGCCTCTTGGATCTTCTAAGACATCTTGAAACATGGTCTTCCTACACACGTTCGGCCACTTTACTACTTCACACCAATTATTCGGCTAAACAATTGGGGCCCGACGGGGAACATATTTTTCCTTTATGATGTTCAAGCCTACAGTTTTGTATCATGTCATCAAATACGATCAAATTCCAACATTGTAAAACCTTTAAGTAGTCCGCTCGACGAGTGGAGTTGGGCCTTGCCGGCCACATATTTTATTTCGGTGGTCCTTATCTTAACTTTATTATGGAAGCAAGTTAATTCCGACGGGATATTTTTAATGATTGGAATATCTCTGGAAAACTCAGTGTTGTCGAGCTCAGATTATCAGACAAAATTAAAACCGACAAATTCTTCTTTAATCGGACTTAATACCATTATCGGAGTCTGGATTCTTTTAGTCGGAACAATTTTGACGAATTGGTATAAATCTATCTTCACCATGGAAATTATTGTCCCCACATTGTATCACTCACCTTGGACAACAGTAATGGACGTGGAAGGAATTCGAATCCTAATGCCATTCAAACTTATGGGCGAGTACAGCGTTGTATCGATAAAATTTGAATATTTTCGCCATAAATATTTCTACACGCAAGTCCTCTTCCGATGTCAAGAAATTGCAAGAGAACGTGGAGAATATAAACGTCTGATGGTGTACAAGAACAGGGCAAAAGCTTTGGTTAACCTGCTCCGACCGCATTTTGGGATGAACGAGAATGGGTGGATTAAGAATAGTGGAGTGTTTTCGGATTTTCTGAGGATAGATGAGCCTCATCCTTTTAATAAAAGCATATTGAAAGACTACCCAATCCAACCAGTGGAATATGATAAACGTGACAGCTACAGTGTTGTCAAAATTTTGTCGACTTGTGAAAAAGTCGCTTTGATTGATAAAACAGAAAATATTGTCAAAATTACAAATTTTCTTAACGATAATCAAGAAAAGAAACGATTCGTTCAGGGTGATAATGATCACTTTTTCTCAGCAATTAGAGGCTGGATGATCCCTCCGGTGAGAAATAATTATGTGGAGGAACGTCTCAAGGTAATGATGTCTTCAGGAATTTTCGCTCACTGGGAATATTTGTACAAATCAACGAATTCTGAGAAGCTGCTTGACCACTATGCGAATTGGACACACCCAAAATTTGAGGCAGTTTCAAGACTGGATTTCAGTTCTAAAATAACGACGGGGTTTTATTTGTTTGGGATTTGTTTGAGTACATATGTATTTGTACATTAGTGTTGGTTCTGGAACTGCGGAGATTTCAATTTTATTTGAAGTTGAATTATTGGATACATTGCATCATCTACGTAAATGCCGGGCAAGAATTTATGTCTTTTTGCCGTAAATGTCGTTATCAAAAATGGGGTAAAGTTGTACAACAGTTTCGTAGAATTTAGCTGAGTTACACACTAAGAACTGGTAACAACGGGTTACCAAATATACTCTATATATGACTATATCACCATGGTAATAACTCTGTTACCGAATGGTAATATTTTGTTACCGTGCGGGTTGTATGTATCTCAAGTCTGGTTACAAATCATTACCACTCGGTACAATTTTATTACCATGGCGGTATACTCGTACGTTGAGTACAATCGTTCCCCCGTTGTTCCCACAGTTTTTATATAGAGTGCACAAACAGCTTGGGCTGATATGCATGATATGCATGTAGTTTGTGTTTGTAAATATATATTTGCGTATGTGCATAATATACATAAATATGCATATTTTATTTTATACCTAATTGTTTACATATTATGATAAAAATAGTAACGTGAAATTAAAGAGTAGATTATAATTCAAACTTTTTTTCTTAATAGTTTCTTTTAAACCAAATTGTTGAGAAGATTAGATGATATCAATTTTTGTTTTGTCGATACATATAGGGTGTCCAGGCTTAAGTTGGAATGAGAATATTAACCTGTGGAATTCGTCCTGTTTAGAAAACTTTTATAAAACCTTTGGTACAGTGTAGGTGGCAGTCATACCAAACAGGTTTTGTCGCGGAAGATTAGCCGCAGCCCTTTCTTGACCACCATTCCAACTTTCCGCACCAACCCTCAAATTTGCGATTTTCCACCCGTTTTTTAAATGTATTCGCTGATTTTTTCCCATTAGCGTTCGAATCCTACAAGCTTTTTCGCCTTGGAGCGAAGGTTAGAGTACCTTCTTTAGGACAAGGCCAAAAACTTTTCGATTTCTCGCAAATAGGGACATCTGGGAGGTTTTCTTTTTTAAGCTCACTTGTCTCAATGTTAACCTAGCTTGGAATTTTTCAGAGAATATAGTTTTCACATGCAACTTTTGTTGATAATTTTCACTCACAGGGTTGCCTGAGTGGAAAAATATGTTTTTCGAAGTCTTTGAAGGATCAACTTTGTCGCAGTGGTCGTCATAAATGGTGTTCAACGTACTTTGCGAAACTTTGTTTTATTTTTTCTGTGACCCCCAGTTTATGTACTTTAATATTGCGAAACAAACTTTTTCAAATTTTCAGTATCCGTGCAGAGCCACGACTTGACTGGGACGAGTTAGTCCTGAAGAGATTTTAAATGACTTTCACTTTTTAATGGGTGGGTATGACGAGAGGTGGCCTGGAATGTTTTTGAAATTGCACTTTTTGGCAACCTCATACTTCGTAATATAAAGGTAGATTCTCGTTTTGGGACATTCTTCCGTTTTAAAGTGTTGCCACGTCTTGTTCCAGTCACGTCAAGCGAAGTTTTTCTGGTTTTGAAAAAACTAGATTCGCGAGGCTTGTACTTTTACCCCGAATTCTATTGAATTTCACCATTTTTACAAAAAATGCAGAATACCTGCTCGTTGCCCTTGAAAATGCGTCTCAAAAAAATAATTTAGCTGGACAAAAATCTTGACGAATTGCGCAGGATGATTTAACGTTGCCTTTTCCAACTTAACCCTGGACACGCCTTATGAATGGATAAATGCATGCATACAGAGGGATTTTTGTTTCGAATAATTAATGTACACTAAAAACGTGGGATTATTTCAAATAAGAATTTATCATTTCTTTATTATTTGGCATTTCTTTTTCCTTTGATAAAATATCTTTGCTTTCTTAGCAGCAGAACTTAGCGATTCGTAACAATATGAGTTGTTTCTATTGTTTCAGCCTCGGCCAATATTGTAGCTAATTCTCCGACAAATGTATGCACCACAAAAATCCCAATTAGCCGAAGAATATTGAAGAGGACCGTCATCCCTCCGGTGTACCCTTTCAGTCCGAGAGTAGATGCTCCCAGAATGTTGAACAGAATTACCACAACGGCCAAATTTCTCCAATATTTCCCTCTTCGTATCCCTTCATCTAGTCGAGTTTCCTTAGTGCATTTAGAAAAATAAAATTTATTGATGGCTAATTAAGTAATATTAAAAGTCATTATCTTAGTACCAGCCGACAAGCCTTCGCCATTTTGTAAGCGGTCCACAGCGCGGCAAAATGAAGTATGAATGCGGCAAAAACAAGTGGCACGGCTAGCAGTATAAAATTCGAATTATTTTTTTCACTAATCAATTAATATTAAAGTTATTAAATACTAACAATGCGATGGTGTGAAGTGTAACTCTCCGATTTGGTTGAAATTTTGAAATTATGTGGTCAATATCAATACAGCCAACGTTTTCAGGCAGTTTGTTTGCAGAATTTGCCAAAATATTTGAGGGCAAAGTTGAAAAACTTTGCCTTTGACTTCGAAAATTGCAGTTGAGTTTGCTTCCTCTGCTTGATAAAAATTGCATATTTTTCAACTTTGACCTCTCATTTTGCCAAATTTTGACCATAGCACAAACTTCCTCAAGAAACGTTGGTTGTATTGACGTGGACCACATAATTTCAAAATTCCCACCAAATCGGAGATCGGAGGGTTACACTTCGAACCATCGCATCGTAAGGTTAAATATGCCCTCCTCACTATGAATCGGACTTGCCACTTTATGCGTTCCCAGGTAAAATCCAATAATGTGAAATCCTACTTCCCCCCATTTGAGCAAATTAACGGTCGTCATTACCTGTTGAGGTTGAGATTTATGCAATAACGCAATGAATGAACCATGATAAAGATGTCATTTTTAATTTAAATAATGTTGTGAATTGAATTGACTCACCATATCCGAAACGACCGCAAAAATTGCGGCATCTCGATACCTCGCGTCTTCCATTGTAGTTTGTGTAATTAAAAACAATTTATGTCTCTTTTCCTTAAAGTCTCAGGTTAAATGGAAAATTTAAATTATTTGAAAATTTGGCACATTCCATGACAAATTTGTATCTTTCAAAATATCAGATTTATTTATATTATTGGAAGACGATTATATAAATACATTTTAATTCAGAGAACCAAATAAACAAATATTTAAATGAATGCAGCAGCTGACTGATAGATGGATCTATTTAGAAGCTAGAGGTAGAGGGAAAGTGGAAACTATTTACCTGTGGAAGGTAGACCTGTGTGAGTGAAAATCAATACTTGTGGAGAAAACCCGGAGAAAGTTGGAATGTCTTTTCAAAGCCCATTACATATTCCTCGCGAAGTGGGGAGCCTCTCCACGAGAGATTCATACATATAAGTTCAATTCGAATTACGTAGAAGTAGAATTGGGAATCTCAATTTGGGACAATTCTTTCCTACGTATTTAAATACAGTATGTAACAAAAGTATAGCTACGATGACATATTCTTTATCTCGACATGATGCCGTAATATTTCAACTTTGAAACTCCGTACAAAAATGTCAAAACTATCTGCCGACAATTTCCTCGTCGCTGGTTTTTAATGCCGCATATAGGTCAAAGGTCACGATTATTTTTCTGAACAAATTTGAGGCTACAAAAAAAACTTCGTGGATAATTTTTTTTGAACTTTGCAATATTTTTTACTGGATGCGGCATGCGTTTTGAAGAATAAGGAGCTTTGGTTGGGCCGTGTACCATTTTTTTGACGCCCACAGGAATTTTTCGCCAAAAACAGGTTGCAGGCCTAAAATCGACACCGCGGCGAAAATTCGAGAACCGAAATATACGTTTGAATATCCAGGCTATCTATATCTAAACGTGTATTTCAGTTTTCTAATTTTTGCTTCGGTGGCGATTTTAGGCCTGCAACCTGTTTTTGGCGAAAAATTCCTGTGGGCGTCAAAACAATGGTACACGGCCCAACCAAAGCTCCTTATTCTTCAAAACGCATGCCGCATCCAGTAAAAAATATTGTAGAGTTCAAAAAAAATTATCCACGAAGTTTTTTTTTCGTAGCCTCAAATTTGTTCAGAAAAATAATCGTGACCTTTGACCTATATGCGACATTAAAAATCGGCGACGAGGAAATTGTCGGCAGATAGTTTTGACATTTTTGTACGGAGTTTCAAACTTGAAATATTACGGCATCATGTCGAGATAAAGAATATGTCATCGTAGCTATACTTTTGTTACATACTGTACATACACATCACTATTGCGCACGTAATGTCTCGTTAGTCACATTAAATGACATTACAGTGAGGAAGATAATGAATGAATTAGTGGGGTCATCATTTTAAATTAGTACCTCATTCAGCTAAATACTTGTATGTAAATACAATTGGCCACGCTTGTTGTATTAGTTGCAGAGCAAACTTATTGACTTCATCGTTTCTAGGTGTCCGCCAAATCAAGTCTTTACCCGGGTGAAAATTGTATATCGAATTTGACAAAGTTCTACAAGTGGCCGGAACAATGGTCGGTGCAGAAAAAGTATGAACGATTCTGCATAAAACTTCGGACGGGTTTATTCTGAAGAAAGCTTTAACACAATGATGCATAATTCTGCATATTTTATGTAAAAATGGTTTTGGCATAAATCCAGCCAATTCACTGCATAAATCCCGGCCAAATTTCTCCTGAAACCCCTTAAATTTTTAACCTGGGTATACATCAGGGCAGATTTAAATAAATACGTGCATTTGTAACCACGAAGATTTAGAGATTTTGACAAAGCTAGAAATATGATTATTGATTTTCATCCAGAAATTACAATTAAATAGCGTAAATGTAAAGGGTGGTTTACATGTCAGGTTACAATAAAAAACATTTCAATGGGAAAAGTTCGTAAATTTCCATTAGCTACGGATTTGGGATTGAGATTTTTATTAATTTTTATCAAAACTTATGCAACACTGATGACAAAATTCTTAAAATATTGAATTTCAGAGGTAAAATTTTGGTAACTAATGAAGATTTGCGAATTTTCCCCATTGAAAAATTTTCCATTGTAACATGACATTTAAACCACCCTGTATACAATGCGAGGAAGATACATACTTCAAAATTATTTTTGAGCCTGTAATTAAATCAAACTTTAGCAAACAATTATAGCCAAACGTTACCGATACATATGTTGGTACATCTGTGATATTAAAAATACGTATCTAACCAGTCTTGTCTAATCTTACTTATATGTCTGGATATTTGGCAGTTTGCGGTAACTGTTATATGTAGTTTCATACATTAAGAAATAGCTATACAGATTAAGTAATATTACATAAATCCTAGTTTATTGCTATATGTAGTTACATAGTTATACTGAGGGTTAGGCAAGATTATAGAACGTGCAGCTATTTGCCCATATACGCTAAACAATCGCGCTAATTCCAAATACTCTAAACTTTTCTGGAAGCCTGGTTCAAGCTGCGCCGTGACCCAAAAGCTCAATTTCGAAATTTTGAAAACGGGTCCAAAAATGGACCTCAAAGAGCTCCATGCTATTAAAACCGTTTGCCAAGCAATAATGACGTACAAAAAAAAACTCCAGGACGAAACAATTGTCATTTCCAATAGCCAAACGCCTAAAATAAAGGATTCAGTTGGAAAAAGGAACCAGGCTATGGAACTAGGACTTCCGCAGCCACCCAACCACTACCCCCGAAAAGTCCGAAAAGCGACGCTTGTCAGAAAAGTTAACCGTGACATTAAAAAAGAAAATCCACTGGCCCAAAATCAATTGGCAAAGAAGCACCAAGTCTCACAGTGTACAATAGGCCGAATTATTCATCAAGATCTACGGAATAAGACACTTAAAAAGACGAGAGTTCACGTCCTAAAACCGCGCCACAACAAAATACGGAAGCCCACATGTCGGAAGCTGTACAAAAGTCATTTGGCCGGAAAACGCTCTGAATTTGTTGTCACATTGGAAGAGGCACTCTTCTTTGTCCAAGGTTGCAAAAAGACTGGAAGAATTTGCTATTTAAAGTCCCGAAGTGATATGGAGAAGTTTGTGTGCGAGAAAAGTGAAAAGTTTGCGGTCACGGTAATGGTAGTGGGGGCAATGAGCGGTCGTGGATCTCTCCCTTTGATTCGAGTTCCCCATAATGTAAAGATTAATGCCACCTACTATGTTAAGAAAGTTTTAAAAGCACTTTTGGAAGAAAAAATTCCAAAGCGTTATCGTGGGGAGACCCACAAGGTATTTTTTCGTCATGACGCTGCGTCCTCTCACACCGCTCGGATCACCACCCAATATGCAGCTATTATTTTCTTAATATTCGGAATTTAAATTATTTTGCATAAAGATAAACTAGTTACGTCCGGTTATACACCTTTATTGTTTTAATTTTGATCTGAAACTTCAGATCGACACTTTTTTCCAATAGACATAAAATTTTTTATGCATTTTGCAAACTTTTAGATGAACAATGGTTCAAAGAAAATCTGCTGCCGGCTTTAAAAGCCCGGCTTTTTGGAAATGATAATTTCATTCCTCCTGAGAAAAGGATGAGGAATACGATGAAATCATTCAAAATATCCAGCAACGAATATTTCGCCCAAAAATTAGTAGTTTTCGACACGTTGTATAATCTCGCCTAACCCTCATTATACATACACAATCCTATATAATATTAGGTTCTTCTTTTTTCTTCTTTTACTTCAATTTATTAGCATTTGATATGGTCATGAGCCCTCATCAATATAGAGATTACAGAGTTAGATATGTAAATGTAAATAGAGTAAAATAAAGTAGTCAGAGGAATAGTGGGAAAACCTGGCTATGGTGTAGAGCCAGGAAAACCACTATCACCTCTGGGAATGTGGCCCAGAGGTCCATTCGGCTCTGACTACCTGGACACCAGATAGGACAAATGAGTGATAGGGATCATAGGCAGATCCCGAGAGAAGATGGTGATATCCAAATGAGGACGGCGTCGTGACGGCGGAAGTAAGATGAGTGAAGGTTGTTGGGCGGGGCGTCCACGGACCACGAAATACCTTAGCGCCCTCACGGGCACGGGCTACGTGTCCCCTTCACGGTCACACAGTGTGACCAGGGCCGAGCGACACTACCCACTTGCCCCTTCACCCCTCACAGCACAACCAGGTCATGGGACCCCCGTAGGCCCGACTACGCTGCCCACCGCCATGCACGACCCCGTCCTCACTCTTCCACCAACAACCCCCCACGGTCACCACCCCGACATACCAAACAATGACCTACCTGAGGGAGTCCTCCTTGGCGTAGATCCTCCCGTGCACTGGGTCCGGCGAATCCATCTTCGCCTGATGGCTCAGTTTGTCGTTGCTGGGACGGGTGTGGCAGGGGGTGTCACCAGGCACGCAGGTGGGGGGTGTGAGTGGACGAGGCTCACATGGCGAAAGCCCTTTGGACACACTTTACTTGCCCTGGCACACCCGCGACCCAGATGGAAGAGGATCCAGCCAGATGCAGAGCGAGAGAGATTTCGTGGTGCACGGAGGAAGCCAAAGAGGATGAGAAGCGTTGGTAGACGCTGATACCACAGACTTGTTTGTTTGGTTGTAGTCGATCTGCAACGACCTGTATGTATGGCCTATCAATGATCTGTAACGCATCTGCAGCCGTCTGTAGTCGATCTGCAACGACCAAGCTTGTGCAGGACCACGGGACACGATTCGAATGAACAAATGATTGTGAGTCTTGTTGGACAACACATGAACTTTGTTAATTCCATATTAAATTTATTGTTCAACAAAATTTATTGAGTTCTTTATTAAAGCGATTTGTTCTATAAAGGTATGTTGAATCGCTATCAAGCTGTTCACGTCTTACTCTAACGTATTACAGTAAATGTACATTATTTATGCAGTGATTGCCTAGTCTCAAACTAGCCTAGTAGTTTTACTCAAGTAAGGACACTCAAGTTATTATTGCAGGGAATGATTAATTTATATTTAATGTTTGTTATTTCGTCTGAATAAATTTATTTATTTGTATGCTTTACTTAAACATTAGACCTACTCAGTTTTTGATAAACTTAATTACCCACAAATATTCACCATATTTACCAACAGATATCTTTATTAAGGTCAAAATCGGATCAACGTCAGTTAGTCTTCCCCTGAGGAAATTAAAGGGGTTCGCTCTTTTTAATTTAATGCTGAAAAATAGTTATCAGTGCCATGGGTCAACACTTGTGTGTTTTAGATTTGGTCAAAGATGTAAGGTAAAAAAAAATTTATGACCAAGAGTGTCCATCCTTGAACTTTGTTTTTATGTGAAGATCTTGTGTTCCGAATTTAAATGTCAAGTCCTTGCGTTTTCGCTCGGACATACGTACGGACGGAAATATGAACCTTATAAAGGGGTTTCTCGCTTTAATAATCCTTTCAAAATTAATCTCAACAAGAAGACAAGTTCCGTAAATAAAATATATTTCCATCTCTTGGGCAATGCATGTAAAATGCATTTAATAATCTTATTTCCCCAATCTCTATAAACTTTTGGGAGATGTTTCCCAACCTCAAGGAAAAGACAAACAATAGAAATCCCCAAACTGATTGCAAAAATTCTAAACACAGTGAGCAAACTACTTTCTAAGGGGAGTCTTTTAGGCTTCTTAATCTTGTCATATCTTGTTCGATTTTTCTCAAATAAATTTTTTGTTATTTCTTCTATAATTTCAACTTCTTTGAAATATTTATTACCCACTAAATTTGACTCCATTACGGAATTCAGCAATTTGGGAACTTTTGAATATTTTGATATATAGAGATTCAGATAGATTGAATTAGGACTTAGGAGCTCTTTCCCAACGTAAAAATTTATATTAGGCAAATTCTTTTCGAAATATTGTTTAAGCAGGGTGAATACCTCGCTTTCAGTGAAATAAACGGACTTTCCACAATCCAACAGTTCTTCAATAGCCCATTCGTTTATCTTGGAGATTGAAATAGTCTCATTTTCATTTACCATGTCGTCATTTACCAGGTCCCAAAGCTTTTTGGGGTACCATCTCATCTTATTTTGTGAATACATGAGGAAAAACTCTTTTGAGGCTTGAGAATTGTTTACAAATAAATGTTGGAATAATTTAATTATGAAAAATGTATTCTCTCTAAAAACCTTTTTCATAACCATCTTGTAAGACAGAAGACTGAAACAATCAGACTTTTGATGAAGTTCTTTAAAGATTTTGACATCATCGTCGCCGTCATAACGATATCTCCACGATTCATTGATTTCAACGACCTCTTCATTATCAAAGGAACTGTTGAAGTCCTGACAATACAGGGATTTAATGGTATCGAATATTTTAGGGGGTAATGGCCCATTAACCTTGGTAATTAGGAAGTTTATATAACCATTACTCAAAACAACCGTCATCAATAGATAACAAATCGAGCCAGTACGAAAGGCTGTTTTATCCCCAACTTTTGAACTACTTGGGTTGGAGGGTTCGTCCAAAATGTTCCCGAGGTAGTAGAGCAGGCTGCTGGGTACACTCCTAATTCCAAGGTAATATCTAATGTAGATATCTGTCAAAAGTGAGACCATTAGTATTGTTACAGCTACAAAAATCCAAGACGACAAATCAAAAGGTTGTAGGTAGATGGCGTAAGCAATCCTTTCTTCTTTATAGCAGGATATGTAGTTGTAAGTCACGGATTTGTAAAGGAAAGATTTGTACGGCATAGCGTATGGTTTAACGAATGAATCCACACTATTCATTTTACCAATTATTATTTTCGGAGACAACCTCGTTTGTAAGTGTATCTAAATACGTAAATAAAAACAAGCTATAAAGTAAGTATGTATACAAACAGTAATAAACATCTATATTACAAGCTGGAAATGTTTGTCTGCAACGGAAGTCAAAGTAATTTTCCGTGACGGAAGCGGAAGTGGAGAGAGTTTCACTTCCCTTGCCAACAGACTTTTCAGCTAATAATATAGATACAATAAAAAACTTAGTGGAATTATGAACAATCCCACTTAATTTTCATGAAAATCAAATAAGCCCGGTGGGAGACGGGCTTATACGCTAGTTTATAATATTTTCATACCCAAGTTTCACACTTCTCCTGATAAGTCTTATCATATTCTTCGGGTAGGCTGCGAATTAAATCTTTCAAAATTGGTTGAAGCGTTGAATCATATTCCTTCCAGCTATATCCAGTTTCCCAACAAACTTCTTCGTTTTGTATCGCAAATTTGAAAATATCCTCATCAAAATTTTTTTCACAATTGAAATTAGATTTTTCAAGATTCTCGTGCAGGGTGGCGTGGGAGCAGAGGATGCCAGGTAAAAATAATATTTTGAAATTTGGAAAATAAATTCTATGTCTATCTATAGCATAGAAAGGTCCCCAATTTCCCCAAAATTTGTCTTTATCCTCATTCGGGATAACTAAAATTGCAACATCGTCACGGAATAAGAAATGCTTTTCTTGGTGAAAATTTACATTTGCACTCCCAAGAACTATGGATATTGAGACAAGGAATAAAATAACATTTGAGTTTGGATTTAGTAACGACCACAAAATATTCTTAGAATTTAAATTGAAATACAATATTATATTGACACAGTTAAAAAATTTGTCCCTGAAAATATTTCCGAAAGTTTTTAAAATTTTTAAAGAGAATGATCTCTATTTGAGCGTTGTTTGTATGTTGAAGATTCTCTGTGAACAATCCATAACTCATCAGTACCTGCCTACACGTGGATGAAGGACTAATTATGTTTTGAATTCTTGGAGAAATATAAGTTCCATATTTTTAACGGTATTCTGATTTATGGACGAAGATAAGGTGGGGTTTAAAAAAATGCTAGATATTAAGAAAAGCCAACTTATTTCCATGCTGAGGGCAGTAAATTGACACGTATACTAAAACAATTCTAGTCAAGTCAAACACCTTTTTGAAAGTCACCTTGTATGTCTCTAAAGTAATGTACGAATATTAAAAATAGCTTGGATTTCATTCATTATTTAAACCTCCGTCTTTATTTCTTGGATCGATATGTTTGGAAGTGCGTAGTTGAACCCAGTACACTCTTAGAAAAACGGCATTGAATCATCACCAAACGGGAAGCCCACATGACTTAACCAAATTGTGATAATATTTACCCCACATTGTAATAAATCTTCCCCACAATCAGGCTACCTCACTTGGCTGGTCTTGAACGGCTAAAAAGGGGCAATCAAATTGAGTCAAATCATGCTTCCAAAAATCGGCCAAAAAATGACACTTGCTTTTTTTTATCAAAATATTACTTTAAAATAATTTTTAATATATTGGTAAAGTAAAAACGCGAAATTTTCAGATTTTACAAAACAAGAGCGAAATCCGTTTGACTAACCATGTGTTTGCTCCTTCATTTAAAACAGAATTTGGAGCAAACAAGCGACTTGTCAAACAGAAAAATAATTTCGTGTTTTTACTTTTGTCAAAATATTAAATATTATTTTAAAGTAATATTTTCATCATAAAGAGCATGTGTCATTTTTTGGCCGATTTTTGGAAACATGATTTTACTGCCCCCTTCTTCGCCGTTCAAGACCAGCCAAGTAAGGAAGCCTGCCCACAATGTGTAAACGTAACACTGGATAGTGAGGATTTAACACGTTGTGGGGAAGATTTATCACAATGCGGGGTAAATATTATCAAGATTTGGCTAAGGAGGGGAACCTCACTAGTTGCGACCCACAGATCTCGATGCCCTTTGGATATGTTGGAGCACCCCATCAGTGAACAACAACCCCCAAGTGGTTTGATGCCATGGCCACATTTGCGCTCGCCACACCCACTTAAAGGCGTCAAAAATACGAAAAAAGCCCTGTTTTCACTCAATAAAACCCTCGCCAAAAATCCAATTTCTATAGGATTTTGAAAATATTGCACCATTATACTCCCAGATAGTTGTGTTATCATATCCAATATCAAACTCAACTTTTTTGAAATTTTTATTTTTTCGAAGACGTGCCCCTGGTAAGGAAATTTTCGAAAATATTCAAAAAATGTAAAAAATATATTTTGGTGTCGGATATTATAAAACAGCTATCTGGGAGTATAATGGTGCAAAATTTTGAAATTGCGGCCAAATTTGAATTTTTGGCGAGCGTTTGAAGATGGCGATTTTCGTGTTTTTGACGCCTTTAAGTGGGTGTGGCGAGCGCAAATGTGGCCATGGCATCAAACCACTTGGGGGTTGTTGTTCACTAATGGGATGCTCCAACATATCCAAAGGGCATCGAGATCTGTGGGTGGCAACTAGTGAGGTATTCCTCCTAAGTCATGTGGGCTCCCCGTTTGGTGATGATTCAATACCGTTTTGCTAAGAGTGTAGGTATTTATATTCATATTAAAATATTTTCTTCATAACTTACACGATAAGTTGTATTTTATTTGTACGTTTTTACAGTTTTGAAGGTTACCAGCATTTGAGAAGCTTATCAAAAAATTTTAATTTTATTCTACTGAAGTGTTTTGTACATATGTACTTGTTCGATCTTCAATTTCGTTTTCAAAAATATTTCAAAAGTAAATAATTTATTACTATTGTACTTCACTACCCTTTTCGGAGCCATAGCGCTTTACATCATGCACACTAAAAACAAACCGCTTTGTCTGAAGTAAAAAACGACTTCTCGTGAAGTAAAAAGTGCCCTTCACCCATATCAAGTAAATTCGAGCTTTACTTCATAAAAGCAACCAGTTTTGCTCTTAATGAAGTAACTAAGTAAGCTATGGATGAAGCACAGCTATCGCTCTGGATGAAGTGAGCGCAAGCTTGATTCGGGGCACGAGCATACTTGAGATGAAGCTTTATTATATGCTTCAGGTCAAGTGCATTTTACTTTTTCTAAAGGATCAGTATGCTTTAAATGAAGTTCACAAATCAAGTACTTATTATTATTTATGACGAACAAGTAAATTTAAATTATCAACTACAATAACAATCAATAATCGTAAAAATTATTAGGGACGATTTCCACCAAATCCTCCCTCGATAATAGAGCGAACAGCTTGTCATTGATAAGATTTCCTGAATAAATATAAACAATTTTAATTAATACAATTTTGGTATAATTTTATAAAAATTCCTATTTATATTGTACACAAAATAATGGCTGAAGGGCTCACTTTTAAATTCGTTGACATAATTCTCCAAGCCGAGTTCTTCTAATGCACGAGTAACCTCGCTGTACTCGATTTCGTTTATATTTTGTGCAGGTCAATTCAATTATTAATTTACTTATTAATTGGGAAAAGAAAATAAGTAGGGAAAAAATTGAGCGGCCAACCTTCCGAGCCAAAAGACGGACTGGGACGGTAGTGGCGGGACAAGGCTAATGGAGGGAGCATGTCCCTATTGCTCCATCCGAAGCAAATTGGGACGACTGAGCTTTGGATGAAGTTGTAATGCTTCGGTAATGCTTCCGTTGTAGTATGGCGAACTTGGTATAAAGTGTTCGGTTACGAATGCTTAAAACGAAGTACCAAAAATTCTGCGCTTTATCTAAAGTTCTCCAATTTGCTTCATACAGGGAGACATTTACTTTAAACAAAGCAGCACAAATTTTTACTTTTCGAAAAGTAAGTTAGTTTATTTAGTGTGTGTCGAACAGATATGTACATATATTAAATTTATGACAAGGTCCGGTATCCAAATCCAAAAGCATATGTATGTACCTAGCCCAGTAATTTCACGGTACCGCTCTGGCGTAACCAGGGCCCGTGAGAGGTGTGCCCGTGGCGCTGAGGCGCCGAGGGGCGCCGGAGGGCGCCAACGATAATATGATATGTTAAGTTGGCATAATCGTAGTAAATAAATTGAAATGCAACTGATTAAAGTAAAGTTGAACTTTTGAATACTCCACAGCAATGAGTTGTATTTTTCAATTACATATCTTTGAGTAAGGTCTGCGACTTTTCTGGTTTTTATGAGCTTAAGTTTTTGCGATTGTTCTTGTAATCGAAGCTATGAAAACCCCAATGCTATCATGGTTTTCGTGGGATTTTTGTAAGCTTTGAAACAAGTTGGAATAAACTTTCCTATAGCTAACTTCACGATGAATCAATACTAATTAAGTTATCAGATTCAGCATGAAATTTTGAGGATTTTCACATGGGGATTGAATTTCTAATATCACTAGCATGTACATACTTAAATCCTATCTTGAATAAATTGAATTCCTGAATAAATTACATTTATTCAAGACCCCCAAAAATCCCCGAGAACACCCTTAGATATGGGTTTTCTGGAAAATCCTCGTTTTTATGAACGCCGCCTTTGACTTTAACACAGAAATATTTGCGACACAAAGGGATGGATGCCGTTAAACAAAGTGCAACGAGTAGCAACATCGAAAATGCAAAGATGCGAAGGAATGGAAATCATGGAAATGTTTTCTTTTTTCATATGTATGTAGATACATACGTATCTGTCTATGCACATATGACATCTTTTTGCTGCTGGGGCTACTAGCCCCAGCAGCTTTGCAAACCCTTTTCAACCGCTTTTGAAACCCTGGCCCGGCGTCCCGAAAATGTCCCGGTTTTAAATCGCAGACAAAAATTAAATTATTTCACTTTTTCGTCAAAATATTGATGAAAAAGTACATTTTAGTACATTCATAAATACTAGTAACATGCATGTAATATTTACTTAATTTCCTTTCCTGGCTCATTCTCAAAATTCGGTGATATCTGAATCGCCAAGCACTAGATATTATGGAAAAAAAATTTTGCCAAAAAATGTCCCCGTTTTAGTCAGAACAATTATAGTCACCCTAGATCCAACAGTATAGCTACACATTCGGGTTATATACATATCCTAATTTTCAGGGTCATATGGGGACAGTACCATACGTATAAGTCATGAATCAGGCTTAATAAAGCATCAAAAGAGCCATATGTAGCTTCTCCAAAGCGGTACACTAAGGCCCAAAATAGATTAGCTCCGTTGGGGTTTTATTAAACGTATTATGACTTCAGCTCTTACAAGGGACACTCACGACCTGTCGTTTGAGTCCAGGGTACCCACTATGTTTTTTAGAATCTACTAGGACCCCAGATGAAGGATTCATTCATATTTCCGTGTAAAACTCATATTTGGCGCCATGGCGTGGCGCCAAATTCGCCAAATTTGATGGTTTTTTATTTTAAAACCGCCGTAACTTTTGAAATCCTGGACGGATTTTCAAAATTTTTGGCAAAAATCATGACAAGGAGTTCAACTTTCGTATTCTATGAAATTTTTTCCAAAACTATCGCTTTTAACTTAAAACTCCGACATAAACTGCAAAAGTTATGGTGGTTTGAAATTGGTCGAAAATGCAAATTTTTAAGTTTGGCGCCACGCCATTTCGCCAAATATGAGTTTTACACGGAAATATGAATGGATCCTTCATCTGGGGTCCTAGTAGATTCTGAAAAACATAGTGGGTACCCTGGACTCAAACGACAGGTCGTGAGTGTCCCTTGTTAGTTCACTATTTAATTAAGCGTAGATCCTCCGTATAAGACCGCATAAGATTGTATTCTTCATTTACAAATCAAGAATAAAATCGTGTGCCGCTATCTATTTACAGATATGGGTAATACATACATAAATCAACATTTGTCGATTTTTTCTAGAAAACAAACAAAACAAACAAAACTTCATTTTTAACCAACCGTGGTACTTCCTCAATTCGTGCATAAAAGGGGCATATACGTATCCAAGCTAATTTTCTGAGAATATCCATGCAGCAAATTGCTACACAACAAAAAAATCGTACACAGTCGTACGATAGCTCATTTTCTTCGTGAGGCCATATATGTAGTTTCGAATAAAACAGGTTGGAAAGTAAAAAAAACTATCCATGGGCTTTTATTTATGGGCTCTCGTTTTTACTTGCTAAAAAAATTCTGACATTTGAAGAAGCACTAAATGCCCGATTGGTAGATTTTGATTAAGCTACGCCCAGTGCCCGTGCGACCCCAAAAATCTACCCGTGCGAAACATATTTGAGCGCCCGTCTCAGCTTCAAAATAAGCCTTGTCCGGTCAAAAACCTAGGCGCCGTTTTCGAGAAAATAAATTCCGAAAATCGTGGAATTTAGATACATCATATGCATATATACCCAAATTTACCCGGGTAATTCTCGGTTATTTTCGTGGTGCATGACCAGCCACTATATACGTTTGATAGACCACTGTCTCAGCCTCAAAATAAGGCCTATTCGGTCGACAACCTAGGCACCGTTTTCGAGAAAATAAAGTCCGAAAATCGGGGAATTCTAATATCCCATATGTATATATACCCTAATTTACCCGGGTAATTCTCGGTTATTTTCGTGGTGCAAGACCAGACACTATATGCGTTTGATAGACCACTGTCTCAGCCTCAAAATAAGGCCTATTCGGTCGATAACCTAGGCACCGTTTTCGAGAAAATTAATTCCGAAAATCGGGGAACTCTGATATCCCATATGCGTGGATACCCAAATTTACCCGGGTAATTCTCGGTTATTTTCGTGGTGCAAGACCAGACACTATATGCGTTTGATAGAGCACTGTCTCAGCCTCAAAATATGGCCTGTCCGGTCAAAAAGCTAGGCGCCGTTTTCGAGATAATAAATTCTGAAAATCGTGGATTTTTTATATATCACATTTGCATATGCCCAAATTAACCCGGATTATTGTAATTATTAAATTTGTGTATGCACGTGTGTATATATGTGCATATAAAGGTTTCCTCCTGGATTCACAAGTTGAGTATCGTGTTCTAGAACCTTCAAAGTATTGATTACGTATTCATAATACTTAATGTACTAGATAATAGCCAAATGAGCCAGAGTCTCAAATTGCCCCTTAAAATGAGGCGGGAAGGCCATAGGTTTGAATTGCAACAGTTCTGGAGCTTTGGGAGCGAATCTCACGTTGCCCCCACAGAGGCGGGAGTTATGGGCGGGGAGGCCAACATAAAATTCGTATGAGCCGGCTAACTTCATCCAAAAAAAAAAATAAAAAAAAGGAGAGGCCAACTTCACACTAATGTTACACTTTGTTTAATGACATCCCTCACGTGCATGAGTCACCGGGCGTGAATCAGAACTCATTTAGTGATAAGAAATCCTTGGGAGACATTTTTAAGTAGAACTTAAACCTTGCTGTTTCAACTGGTCAGCACTAAAAACCCGAAAAATACTATATTTTTTGCTCCAGATTAAATATTATCTGCGTTTCTTCAAATTTTAAATTTACATACTTTCAAATAATTAACAGTTTGTGATTGTATAATTAATGTAACTGAAATGGAGGATTTCGTTCCATTCATTTCCAATATAAGGGAAGTATTTGCTCGGTGTGGGAAGGAATTGGAGTTTGGTAAGTGGTATTTTGGACTTTCAAAAATTATTACTAATTTTTATGGTGAAAGAATTAGCAATAATTCTTATGCTAATTTTTCACTGTTGCTTAATTACTTGACTTTTAATTACTACTTACTTAATTTAATCACATCTGACGAGAGAAAGCAATTAATTACTCAATTACTAATCAGTCGGGTAATTAATTACAATTGCAATTATTTCCGTCAAAAGTAATTAATTACTTTGTTACGAAATTGAAGCCAATTAAATAATTATTAATTGCAATTAGATTGCCCAAAGTAATTAAAGTCTAATTACTAATTACTTTCTCGAGTTTTCTTGGAATTAATTAATTACAAAATTAATTAATTACTGTCGTATGCCCGTAGATCTGCCACAAATTGCTCTCGTGGGTGGGAAAGGTACCGGAAAGTCCAGCCTCCTTGAATCTCTTGTCGGGAAGGACTTCCTCCCCCGGATAGCGACAAGAACTCCACTTGTTCTGAATTTGCGAAAATCCGATTGTCGGGAGCATGGCATTTTCCTGCATCGACCTGGGGAAAAGATACACGATTTTTCGCGGATTAGAGAAGAAATTGCCAACCAGACGGTTATTCGCGCAGGTGCGGGACGAAACATCTCGAGCATTCCGATCACGTTGACGATATTCTCACCGGAAGTTGCGGATTTAAATTTGATCGATTTACCAGGTTAAATAAACTCATATTTTATCAACTTTTTTCTTACTCCTTCCTCCTTGAGCCATATTAATGTGGGTATTCACGTCAATTTCGTAAACGTCGCTTCGCAAAATATCTTCGCAAATTTGCCATGTTTGCGAAGAGTTTCAATGCGACAACCAATCAGATTACTTTATTCTTGAATGAAACATGCGAAGCAAAAAGTCATCTATTATCGTCGTAAACTATTTATCGCAAACTCATCGTCCACAAAAAGTTTAATTTCTCCTCATTTTCAGCAATGTTACTAGACAACCTTGAACTAACTCGGTCAAATGAGTTATTTTTTTTAAATTGTTCATCGAAAATGTAGATCGTCCACGACACCGATTTCGCAAGCACAGCAAAATCGCGAAGATGTATTGCTAAGTGACGGTTTTAAATGACGTGAATACCCCCAATGTATTTGATTATGAACTATTGTCCTATAAACTATAGGAATTGTTCGTGTCAGATTGGATTGCCAACCTCATAATTTTGTGGAACAGACAAAATCCACAATCCTGGAGTATATCTCGAAGGAGGAAACTATTATTCTTACAGCTAGCGATGGGAGTGAGGGCTTGGCTATGTCTCAGGCACTTGAGCTGGCAATGATGGTGAGAAAATGTCATATTTAATTCCACTAAATATTATCATACCTGTTCAAAACATTTTTATTCATTCAAACTTCATTCACTCACAGTCTTGAAAAAATATTCATTCCTTATCCAATCATTCATATTTTGTAAAAAAAAATATTCATTAATTATTCAAGCTTTATTAATTATTCACCATTCCTTCATTATTCATGTTATTCAAAATTCACATTATTAGATGAATTTCTCAACTTTCCCTATTTATTAAGCATTGAATTAGAAATGAAGGATGAAGAAAATATTTTTCTCATTATTCATTCGCACTAATTGAAAAGATATCCACTCAATATTCATTTATTTAAAAAATCATAATAATATATTCATTCAATATTCATTCAATTTTTGAATATTAAATGAATAATGTATCCATTCATCATTAAATAAATAAATGTGAACTTGTATGATGATTAGTATTGTTCTGATATTTAGACTTTTATTGGATTTTATAAATTTTGTTTAGGTGGACACGACTGGAGCAAGAACGATTGGTGTCATTACCAAGCTTGACATCGCCCAAGATATTGCGATGGCTGAGCTGGACAATAACGTTGTCCCTTTGAAGTTGGGCCATGTGGGGGTCGTTCTCCGCTCAGAAGCCGTTAAGTGCTGGAAATATTGAATTTTTTTTCTTCTTCGATGAGTCATTCCCGCCCGTCTTATTCCGCCCCATGTGTCATGTTTCTTAATGGAGCACTTAAAATTAACTTTTCGGCGTTACAATTCAATGAAATTTAAATGTAATTACTTTAAAATATTCTATATTTCTAACGTAACAAAGCTGTAGATTAGATTTTTTGAAAACATATTCATTTCCCAATGGGTTATTGACCTTCAATGGAAGGGACTTGTCTCCCAAAATCTAATCTAAAGTTTTTTAAGTTCAAAATCGTGTAAGGTAATTACATTTAAATTACATTGAATATTAACGCCGGAAAGTTAATGTTAAGTTAAGGATACATGACCCATGGGGCGGAATAAGACACGCGGGAATGACTCATCGAAGATTGCCTCAATAATTGTTACTTCATAATTTAGGATATTGAGACTGGAGTGACGATTGAAATGACCCGCGAGAAGGAGCAACTTTTCTTTGAAGAACGCCGTGAATTTGACCACCTGGCGGGGAAACGTGGAACGCGTTATCTATCCTCGGTCATGGACAAATTGCTAAAGACGAAAATCATTCCTTCGTTGACGGGATTAAAGGCCGAGTTGGTGAGAGGGGCGAAGGAGGCAACGTGCAGAATTGAGGAACTTGCTCCACTCTGTAGTGCTTCACACCAGCGAAGAAAGATTTACAAGTTAGTCGATCGCATACATAAAAGTAGCTTTTTCATAATTATTGTGAAATTTCTGTATGTATGCTGGCCATTCGCTTGCACAAAATGAGGGTTTTTTAAATCGTGGCCTAAGGTCTCATCACTCATTTAAAAACTTTCTCGCGAATGGGAGGGATTTCGAGGATATACTTAACTGTAAGATATCCCCAGTCGCCTTAAAATTTGAAAATGTGTGACAGGACTTCGGACACGATTCCCTTTTAAAAACCCATATTTTGTGTAAATCCATACGCAAGAAATAGTAATTCAAATTTGGAGATAATAATTACTAATAATAATAATAATTACTAAAAAATACTGAAAATACTAAAATTACTAAAAAAATAATAATTACTAATCCTACATAATAATAAGTAATTTGTAAACATGATAAATAAAATGAATTTAAAACAGGCTTATCGATGATATCAGAAACGCCATCATCGTCGATCTGACGGGGAATTCCTCCACACGTTTCCCGACTTCTACTGGTTACAGTTCCGGGTTTAAAATTGCCAAAACGGTCGCTTACTTTAAAGACAAATTGGGCTCTGAAATCTCCGATATTAGTGAGGAAACAATTGGATACGTCATCGTGAATTCAGCTGGGGTGAATTTCCTCCAGTACAATCTAAACTCTGCGCTTTAAAAAGTCGTACATGTCGAGCTTGGTAAGCTCGTGGAACCCACGACTGCTGTCATTGATGATGCCAAACTGCTGATTCTTAACTGCTGTAATTTGGCGAGCGAGAAAATGTCTGATTATCCCTTCCTAATGGCAATGATTCAATCAAAACTGGAACAAAGTGTGGAGAAACAAGCACGGAAATGCAAGAACCTGATGACTTCTATAGTTAAATGTCATCAGGTATACCTTGATCCGGATGTCGTGTCCGATGCCTCCCTATCCCTTAAAGCGGTCGCTAATAAGGGTTCGAAAGTATTCTCGCCGGTGACTAAACTTTTGGGCGGCCCCTCGGTTTCTTTGGACAAGCAAAAATCAATTCGGGATGACTCCAGTCCCCTTGAGAAGGATGTACTTATTTCTTTATTTTTAACTATTTCATGCACTCTAAGAAACCTGGTAACTAAGTAATTACCAGGCGGAGTATAGATTTGACTTTACCGCACGGTAGTTTATTTATTATTGAGTGGTACACATTTTGTTATCAAACCGGTAATAACCTCGGTCGCGAAATTTGAAAATATTACCAGTTGGTAACTAATTTTCTACCACTCAATGATAAATTAATAACCATGCGATAGAGTCACATAGATATTCCGCCTGGTAATAAATTAGTTACCGGGTTTATTAGAGTGTAAATTATGCACCGATTTATTTTATAATGGTCAACCTATTCCACTATTTAGTTGCAGGAGAAAATCCGGACTGTAAAGAATTTCGCCATTCAGCATGTAACTGCTTCCCGGTCAGCAATTGTGGGCATGTTGCCGGCAACTATTAATCTTCTCATGGTGGTGGGCAGGAAATGCTGCCCAGCTTAATTGCTGAGAATCATGATGAAATTGTAATTTGTCACCGTTTAAATCTAATCACATGCTCGCTTCTGTTTTGTATCTTAGAAGATTTTGTCGCATGTTTTCAGGAGGAATTCATTTTGGAGAATATGTCGGATGCTAACGACCTTTTAACATATCAAATGCTCCAGAAAACCTGCATGCAATCCATTGAACACATTTCCAACCTGCAAACTGCCCACCGCAGCAAGTAATTTTGGTTTAAATTGTATTTGATCCTGCCTACAACGTTATTCAAGTGGGCACGTGCTACATAATCACGCGTAAAAATTTGTTCACTCGCCATCCTTAGACATACATACAAGAGCTATGTACATATTTAAAGTATTCAAAAATGTTTTACAACATAGATAATCATTAATTGTTTATGAATGAATAAATTAATTTAGTTTACATTAATTTAATTTAGCTCTTGATTTTCAAGGATTTAAAATAATTAAATAGTTACTTCAATTAATATAAATTAATTAATTTTAAATAATATTAGTTATAATTAAATACATAAAGGGTGTTGAATAAATCCGCCAACATTTCATACTGCAAAGAAATTGCTTGTTTATCAAAAGCGAAAGTCTGACGAAGGCCAACTTTTTTTGAGAGATACCTCAGTAATTGGTCATTCCACCATGAACTTTGATTATGCCCTGAATTCTATGCTTTAGACTATGTACAGCTTGATATTGGTCGCGCACAAAACACACAAGCGACCACAACTTCCATCGCAAATTTCAGGACCCTCAATTATGATTATTCGGATCTTGTTGCTGTTCTGTATCTTCCACTTTGTCAGTGTACTTTTGTATATAACACAATTTGAGATTCATTATTACAAAGGGTGTGACGACGAAATTCATGACGTTGTCAATTATCCACTTTTTCAAAGCTTTCATGCAAATGCAGCTCGGTCATCAATATATTTGGTGGACGCATGATTTTTTTTCGGTTAGTCAGCATGTTCTGCGACAAGATTATGCAGATTCGATGTTAGTTTTCGGTACAATGAATTATTTATCATCGGTTTTCATTTAATCCGTTTTCAGGTTTTTAACTCCTATGTACCATTTGGACAAGAACTTCGAGTTTTCGCATAAATTTCACCAAATTCATTGTTTTCCCAGTAGATGGGACCAATAAGGGTTGCTTAGGCCATTTTTTATCTTGGAAAAATTTTTGTTCACGTCTTGCCACAAACTTGTTCCGGCACATCCAAATTTTGGCGAAATTTTTATTTATTTGGAATTTCCCGGTTCTGAGACACGTAGCCCAATGTCATGATGCTTATGATTAGCACGTATCTTGCCTCCAACTATGGTAAAAATTTAGAAGAAAAATATTATAGGGATCAATAATTATAGCAAATTTTGTCATGAGCGCGGGCAGAAAAATTGATGTTGGCGAATTAAATCAACACCCTTTACATACATACTAAAATTCCAAAATTCATTCTTAAACATTCATTCTTAATCAAAATTTCATCCTTAAATATTTTTAAGAATTTCCTTTAAATTTTTTAAACCATAATTTCAAAAATTTGTGTAAAATTTCAGAAAAATTACAAACATATGTACATACATACATGTTTCCATCAAATTCAAAAAGTGAACACCTCATACATTAAAAACACTTCAGATTTTTCGCAAACTATTTGAAATTGTTTGCATTTTTAAAATCTAAAATAAAGGGTTGAGATGGAAGTTCTCTGCAAAGGTCGAATGTGTTTTCGATCTCGTCCGCCCCCCTTGAACCCTATGCATTTCATGGTCGTAACCTCGCCACAAATATCGTAACAACGTGACGAAAACTGAATTTTACACGGAAATTGCTTGAGTTTGTTGCGTAAGTTGCACATTGTGCACAATTTGCGATTGGTGAGAATTCTGAACTCAGACGACAGGTCACGGTATCCGTTGTGAGTCACAAAGTTATTGTTTTCATTTCAATGTTTAAATTAGTCAATTTGGATTTCAAAAAACCCAAGGACCCTCAAATTCATGCAATATAAATAAAGATGACTATGTTTGACACTGTAGTTTCTTCAATATTTTGTCCGAAATGGGGATGAGATGCTACATAAAATGTGTCGCCATCTTACTTTCCGATGGATCACATCCGATCTGCTCAACAACAAACCAAACAAATTCTGCATTAAATTTAATTTGGGACCGTTCATAAATTATGTAACGCGGGAGGGGGGGGAGGGGTATGAGAGTTGCGTTACAAGATGTGACAAGGGGGGAGGGGGGTCAAAGCCCTGCGTTACGTCACGCAAACACGCAACGTAAAATAGGTTAAAATTAGTAATTGTATAAAAAAAATAAACCCTGCGGTTTGAAAATTTAAGAAAATTAGAGCCCTCCGTGTTGTCGAAGTATTAAAGTGTCGAAGTTGTATGTCTCTTAAACCTTCCATTGCATGTGTGTTTTGAAGTTGAATTCTTGTGTCTCAAGTTTCCTTCTTCCATGTACTCGAATTTCGATTTTGAAACCTGTTCATCTACGTGGGTTTTGTTTAAGTAAAGATTTAATTGCACGTAAAAGTCGATAATTTTTAGATTTGCAAGGTCCGAGATTAGAATATTGACATTTTCTTCCAAGAGAAAACAGAAATGAAGTAAATAAAAATTAAGAAGCAACAGTTAAAGATTTTCTCATGGAAGGAAAAATTAAACTTCTTACCTCCTAAATTTGCAAACCTAAAAATTATCGAATTTTAGGTGCAATTAAATCTTCATTTAAAAAAACTCACGTAGATTGACATCATTCAAAATCATCATTTGAATACATGGAAGACGGGCAGCTTAAGACACAAAAATTCACATTTTAAAACCCGCATACAATGCCACCTTAAGATAAGGCTTCATGTTCCCTTGAGGAGAACTTAAAATTAAAGTTCACTACAGTTAGTCTCCATCTTCACTGAAGATACAGGAGCATTACTTTAAAAAATATATTCTTAACTTACGAAAGTCATCAAATCAAATTTTAGATCACAATTTCTTCCTAAAAAAATAATTAAGCAAATTTTTCAATTAAATTTTTAGTTAAAACAGAACAGAAACTAAAGAAAAACGTCAATCAAATCCTAACCAACAAAGAAATTGGGGTAGCACGTAACATCTACTTTTTGCACGTTCCTTTTGGGTGTTTCATTTTTTCTGGGAAAAATGAGATTTGCGTTACGTTACACAGGGGGAGGGGGGGGTAGCGGTCTTGCGTTACACTAGTGTGACAGAGGGGGGGGGGAGGGGTTTGAAAAAAGTCGATTTTTGCGTTACATAATTTATGAACGGCCCCTTTTCCCGGAATTTGGGTGGGGAGGGTGAAAGTTAGCTGGAGGAATGGGGCGTGTAGTTTATGGAGGTTATACCATTAGGAAGTCGAACCTTAAACACGGCAGCGCATACCCGGTGTTTCGTTTCTTGGGTTTTTTTTATTTTTTGCACTGCATAGCAAGAAATGCAAGAAATGCAAGAAAATTCAATAAACACAGCGTCATCTAGCGACGCGCCTACAGAACTAGAGCGGCGGGAAGGAGTTTCTTGCACTTTGCATTTTTTGCGGGTAAACATAGCTGCAAGAAACCAATTTCTTGCGGTTATTTCTTGCAGGTGGTTACTTGCACCCGAAACACTGCGCACAACCTGCCTGGTCGGCAGTTATTATTTTCATGCGAAAAACGCACAATGACGACAAAGAGTCCAGCCCAGCTCGGCCACCACCGCGCGGTGGTGGCGGTGTTGGATGTTCTTCGGTGCGTATAACTCTCTCTTCGCCGGTTGCCACGAGGCAAGGGCTCGTACACAAATGAAATCAACAGATTTACACCCATTTTATGACCCACCTACTCGACCTTTACATTATGGAATAGGGAAATATAACATGGATAGGTTACTGGATAAACCCCCGTAAATGCAACGCCATATGTGCACCACCCCCAAGTGAAAATGTAAACAAAGCTGTTTTGCATTTATGTTGATCGACGAATCATTTCTATTCGAATATTTTTTGTACTAAAAAATTGACTCGAGAACTATTTAAGTTTCTGAAATGGCCGAACACTTCCAATCTCGGAAAGGGACTGGAAATCTTTTAAAAGATTTACTTTCTTCAGTTGTGCTTATAAAAAAGTGTGATTATCATTTCCCAGCTAATAAGGACAATAAAAAGTTGGAAATCTCGACCCATCCAAATTTAGGGGGTGCTGCCAGCTCGGAAATTTTGTGCTGTTTTATCTGTGCAAGTTATGAGGTGGAAGAAAAGTTAAATTTCTTAACTGAAGTGGAACTGGAAATTTTGAAAAATGTCGTGTTATTTGGTTCCGCTGAGAAGAAACTGTTCCAGGACGTTGCAAAATCTGTCGCAATTTGTGAGACGTGTTCCTCAACGCTGCAGAAATTGGTCAAGTTAAGAAATAAGATTCTTGAAATTTCTATCTGTTTGCTAACTGTGATAACAAGGAGAATGGAAAAAATTGAAGATGGTACAATTTTTCTTAATTGATAAAAAATTATGATGCTAATATTAGAAGAAGAGTACAATTTTTTAAAACTTGTCAACCATCACTACTCTTCAGTGACTTAGCTCGAGCTCAGGTGATCAGAAAATTACGATTTATTTTTCACCCTACAGATTAGGTTAAACTCTTTTTCAATTCTGGTGATTGCAGCGGGAAAGTCACGTGCCATGTTAAGTAAATGGGCACGACAATTCCCGCTGCAACGGCCAGAATTGAAACAGAGTTTAAATTAATCGTGAATTTTACGTCGCTACGTCGCCCTCCGACGTTAGTAAAAAGAACTGATGGTTGACTAATTTTCAAAAATTGTACTCCTCTCTGAATTTTCGCACCATATCATAACGACATGCAGAAATCTTGCATTCGTAATATGGAGAAAGTGGCTATACTTTCTCCATATTATCAAATTAATCTCTGGATTAATTTATCTCATTATAAATTTATACACACATACATATTATATATTTCAGTAGGAAACAATAATAATTGTGGATCTGACGTGGGCGACGATTTTCTCTCCAACGAAATGAACGACTTTGTCATCCATGATGACTTATTTAAAGTGGAAGAAGCCCAAATAGAATGTGGAAGTGTAGAAGTATCCGATGAATATAAATTTATACCAGTTGAAGATAATCTAAAAAGAGAAAATAAGGTGACCACGTGTTACTTCCGACATACACGAGGAGTCGAAAATAGTCATCCTGTAAGGAGCACAGTGTCACCATTAGCAGTGCCAATTCCACTCATTAAATGTGAAAAGAGAGAAGTCGTGGTGGAGGAGGAGGAGGATGGGCAAGTTTCGCCTAGAAATGACGTCGCCGTTGAACTGGATGGTCACGATTTAAGTCTTGCCACTCCTCAGAATACCGATGCACATCTCTTCAACCCTAAAACGTCAAATCCACCAACTTTCTCGCAGAGTGGAGAAAATATATCGCAAGATAGACGCGAAAATCCTGAAGAAAGCCAGTCGTGCAAGAAGACAGCAGCTTCGTCGAAGAAAAAGTAATTTGTTTTTAATCTCATCCTATTTATTAATAATTACTTAATTAATTTTATTCAACTTTGATCAGTATTTCCAATCCAACGAGTTGTTTCGAGATGGGAAATGGTTCGAAAATACTTCACGTCTTAATCGCCACCTCAAAAACCCATGGATACATATTGCGGAGAGTAGATCATCCAGAGTCCGGAAGAGAAAGTAAGAAGCGTTACGAAAAAAATATTTACCTTTATGAATACAAATAATTAACCCTTTAAAAATGTCGGTCCAAAATTTGCCCTTGTTTCAGATGTCAAACTTCTAACGATATTCCAACTTGTTCCGAATGTGGGAAATGGTTCGAAAATATTTCACGTCTTAATCGTCACCTCAAAAATCCATGGCTAGATCAGCCTCGATCATATGCAGTGAAGAGAAAGTAAGTAGCGTCTCGAAAAAATGTCTACTTTTATGAATACAAATAATTAATCCTTTTACACCGTTTTTTTCAAAATTTTTACTTATTTCAGACGTCAAACTCCTGACGATATTAGTTTGTCAAACAAGACAATAACAATTTCAATTCACGACTACGAAAGAGTCGAACCCTTGCACTGGAGAGAATCCAATCTTGGGCAAGTAAAAGTTACGACAAAAATTACGATTCTGGAGGAGAGGAAGATTCCGAGTATGAAAATAGTTCGATTGCCAGCGATACCAGCAGCGATACGAGCGACATCAGCGATAACTATGGACTTGGGTAATGTTGCAATTTGCAGCTTGCAAAAGCTACTCTTAGAAATTGGGTTATGATTTTCACCAGAAGTACATAAAAGTATAAGGCATATTTGCTATATATGACTGTACGGACATGGTTATAAATTTGTCACCCGAGTTGTTGAAATGTATTACCACTGGTAGCGAATGTATAACCAGCCAATGCCAAATTTATAACCAAACGGTATATTCATGGGTATATTTTTATTTTCTGGTGATAATCATAACCCAATTTTTAAGAGTGTACCGTAAAACCTCTATTTATAGCCCTCTTCTAATTATAGCCGGTCTCCAAATATAGCCGGGTCTAGACTCTGGACTCCAGAGTCTGGAGACCAAGATTTCAAAATTTTAGCCGGGTCCCCAATTATGGCTGGGTCTCTAATTATGACCTGTCTTGTCCGCTGTGTCCCTGTTCATAGTCCATTAAAGAAAAATGTTGCACATTATGCCAATCAACAAATAAGTTGAATTACTAATTTTTTCCTATTAATTTCAGGTTAATAATGGATATAATCCTGACAGAAAATTTAAAAAACCGGCTAAACTTCGTTTCAAGATGTAGATTAAAAGTGAATGTTGTACTTATGGCTTATCTTGCTAAATTAGAAAACTCAAATTGAGTCAACATGAATTATGTATATTTGATTTTGTAACATCTAAAATTTTTGGAGCAACAAAATTTAGCCGGGTCTCTAATTATAGCCGGGTCCGTGACCCTCAGTTTTGGATTTTAGCCCCGGCTATAAACATAGGTTTTACGGTATTTATGTACCTAGTTTTGTGAATTAACTCGTAACTCCTTCCTTCTTTAGGTTAGGGGACGTCAACAAATTTCGTCACGCAAAAATTGCCAGAAGAAGGTAAGCCAATATGGTAACGTGTTTAGTAATAGCGTTCAAGGTAATTACAAAAAAATTTTCTTCTTCAGGATTTTTACTTTTTACACGGGCGAAACTGAGCTATTAAAATGCACCGTCTGTGGCACCGAATGTGACGATTTGGACACATTGCGACTACATAAATTCAGCCGACAACAAAGTGCGAAATATGTGTGCAAGAATTTGTCGATGACTCGAGTTTCCATAAGCACTTGCGGAGGAAGAATCACCTCGCAGGATTTAAGACGTGCAGGTACTTATATAAGAAGTGATTAAGGGACGTGAATAAATTATGTCACAATTTTCTATACCTCATTGGAGCATTAGATCTCACATGACATAATTTGTGGTCTCCTAACTTAATCAAAAACAGGTAGAGTGGTAGCCTTTGGAATTGCTTATTGGATCTCCCATTTACCATATTTTTTTTTGATCTGCGGTACATATGGTTTTGCTTCTATTTTTTTAATTATCCATATTTTTTCTTGTATATTCATTAATTTTTGCATAGCTACCTAGTTACACCACTCTTCGTTTATGTGTGGCAGGGTGTTATACACGAATATGTGAAACACTTTTCGATACTTTTGCAAAACTCGTTTTGCGAGTTACTCGCAAAAATTTGGGGCACATACATAAATAATTAGATATATTTACAATATTAGAAAGAAATCCGATCAAGAATTGATAACAAAATTTTTTACTATTTATCCTGCTACTAAAATTGCATACAAACTCAGAAGCAATTCCTAAGGCGAACGCTCTAACCACATCGACTGCGGGGAAATATATCAAATTTTTCTGAAATTTAGAATTGACCAGGACGGCGCTATGAAATTTGTTTGCAGCAAATGCGACCAGGA
The DNA here is from genome assembly GCF_002217175.1 of Folsomia candida. Taxonomy (NCBI): domain Eukaryota; kingdom Metazoa; phylum Arthropoda; class Collembola; order Entomobryomorpha; family Isotomidae; genus Folsomia; species Folsomia candida. Next base: position 1,303,792 of record NW_019091221.1, on the reverse strand, counting down.
ACAGTTTCCTGTTCTTCAAGATCTTCTCTACCACCTTAAAAGTGTTCATGCTCCGTAAGTAGATTATTTTTAATATACAAAAATACGCGCAGCGGCGGCGGAAGCAGGAGGACATATCTCCATTCGAATTCTCATAAATTCTGTAAAATTCTGTAAAAACCCGCCAACTTCCGCCGCCTCGGTTCCATCTCATAGCTCGCTGGTCCAGTGGACAAATTTGGTCAATCGAAAAACCATACACCATTTTTGTGCAGCTATGTATGCTCCATGGAAGGGACCGTTCATAAATTATGTGACACAACAAGGGGGAAGGGGTACTCAGAATTGCGTTACAAGATGTGACGACAGTCCCGCGTTACGATACACGAAGATACTATCCCCGTACTTAGGCTTGGCACCTCATTTGCATAAATCTCAATAGCCCATTTTCGGCGATACGAGCTTTCCATGTTGAATAAACTCTAATGCTCTCGCGAATGCGTTAAAATATGCAAATGAGGTGCCAGGGCTGAGTGCGAGGATAGTATGTAGACTACATTAGATCAGCAATTGAGCAAAAAAATAACCGTGCGGTTTAAAAATTTTCCAAAATTAAATTAAGATTAGGAAAATTTAGAACAAATTCAGAATTTAGTCTTAATTTGTAATTAAAAAATAACAGAAATTAAACAAAGCGTCAATCACGTCTTGAATAACAAAAAATGACAATTTATGAACGGCCCCCTTACCAGCAATTAGATTGAAGGAGGATTCATAGATTATTTTAACAATGCTTTCATTCCTTACTAAATATACAGCCCGTTAGCTGCCTTGGAGGAAGAAATCTCTTCCTTGACGTGTACATTGTGTTGTCAAAAGTTTCTCGACGTGGCGTCCCTCACTGGTCACCGTGCAACTCATTTGATCGACTATGAGTGTGTCGTTTGCTCTCAAAAATTTGACCACAGGTCTCTATTTGAATCACACTTGAGGACAGAGAAACACCGATTCGCCATAAAATGCCGGAGGTAAATATTTACATTTTAAGTGAAATAATTATGACGACGTCCATATAGGGAGAGAGTAGGGTTCAGAAAACCCAGGAGTTTTTGTAGAAAAACCCAACCCCGGGGGTTTTTTCCGGGGTTTTTGGATTTTTAGTGTTTTTGTGGGTTTTTTTTTGTAGATTTTGGGGCAGGTTGAACCAGAAATCCTAAAATTATATATTAGAGAAAAACTAATCTAATATACGAATTCAGCATGCAATTTTAACCGTTATCATTGACTTGGACTGTTACATCGAAAATTCATGTTTCACATGTAAACCTGGAAATATGCGATAACATTTGGAATTTCAAGTCGCACAAGAAAATTCTCGAAACTTCATAATGGAACAGAAAACTTAATTAGCATTGATCTAAGTTGTAAATTAAAAGTTTTGTTGCAATCTGCCTCAAAATCGTACAAAAAACCTACAAAAACCGCAAAAACCCCAACCCACAAAAACCCGGGGTGACGAACCCTGGCAGAGAGTCTAGAAAATAGCGATTTTTGCCTAAAATAATCTATGGACGTCCTCATGAATATGTAGATAAATAAGTAATTTCATGGAATTACTTATTTAAATATACTTGTATATACTCTACAAAACTTATTTTTTCCATTAATTTAGAGTGGATGACGGTGGCCAGATCAATTTTGTCTGTGACCTGTGCAACGACAAGCAACCCAGTTTCCCGGAACTTGTCCAACACAGAAAAATAGGTCATCCTAGGAGAAAAGGTGAAATGATAACGTGTCAGCCTTGCGCGGCAGTTTTCCGTGGTAGAAAAAATTTCGTGGCACATCTCCGGAGTAAAAAACATGCCAGAAATGTCGCTGATAATGCGTTGAAGGGGCCTGACGAGAAAATGTGAGTAAATAATTGGTTCCGTGTACATGTTTTCGGTTTTGGGAGCGTGCATAAATTACATATGTCAGGCAAAAATTCCCATTTTCTGAATCACCCTTTAAGATATTTGATCACGCCTTAAATATATCATTGGAACTGTAGGCCAGGGTTGCTAATTAATTAGTCAACCTAATTATTTAAGTAGCATGTTTGAACTAATTATTAATTACTAATTAACATTAACTGGTACTACCGAAGCTAATTTGAATGACCAATTAATCAGAGAATCACTAAAAATCACAAATTACCAGGGTTGGCCAAAATACTATTTGAAATACAAAATACAAATTACAAAATACAAAATACTATTTTGTATTTTGTATTCTGAGGGGTATGGTTCAGATGAAAGTATTTTGTATTTTGTATTTTGAAGCTGGCCGGGTATTTTGTATTTTGTATTTTCTAATTTTTCGGTCAGTCAATGTATTTTAAATACAAAAATACTTTACAAAATACATTTGGCAAATATGAGACGAACTCATGAGAAGAACAAGAGTTGGTCCATGCAATATTAAACAGGATCTCATGGATTACAATATTTTCAGTTTTTGGACTCTTGGCTGCGCCAGAAAACTACATAAACTATTTTATGTTTATACAGATGATTAATTTGTTTATTTTCAAATTTCTCTCAAGTGTTAGGATGGTTATTAAAACTTATTTTTACTTTATCGACTTTACATTATCGACACTTTGCAGTGCGAGAAAGATAAAAATTAGTTAGATTGAAATTATAGCGGGCTTATCATCTTATCTTCATATTATTTTCTAGATAAGACATGACCTCACACATGCTCAGAAACATAATTACTAAATTCCTAATACCGCTGTGAAATAAAATAAGTTAGCAAAACTTTTAAAATTTAAGCTTGACTTGAATTTTCAGGGTCAAATCTGGAATTTGTATTTTGTATTTTAAAATGTATTTTAAATACGTATTTTGTATTTTGAGGTTTCGACGATTTTGGGCAAAAGTATTTTGTATTTTGTATTTTGATGAGATTCGAGTATTTTGTATTTTGTAATTGTATTTTGAAGGTTCACACTAATGTATTTTCATTTTGTATTTTGAAACCCATGTATTTTGCCCAACCCTGCAAATTACCTAATTGGTCAAGGTCAACGTTCTAATCAATTGGCTTCATTAGCAACCTGGGCTGGGTTTAATTACTAATTACCAATTAATTAGACAAGACATTTTCCTTCTAATTGTCAATTACCAAATTAATTAGAAATATGGCCAATTAAAAACTCTGCCTTAGGCCATCCTCTTGCGTGACATAATTTATGGGTATCCCCTTCATAAAATATTTATGGATTTATTCGCAAACTCAAATAATTTCTCAACTTTTACAGGGAATTTGAGTGTGACAAGTGTGACAAAAAATTCGTCACTAGGTCCAGCTTCCAGACGCACAAGAGGATCTTCACTTGTGAAAAATGCGAACACCGGTGTTGTTCCGTGAAGGGCTTGCAAGCCCATCGGAAGTCGCATGGCGAACCGAAAGGACTGTTGAGGTACGTATTTACAGGGTGAAATAAAAATCTGTATAAATGTTTCACACTGCCCCTCTCAAAGGCGGCCAATATAATTCAATTCAATTCTACTGCCAGAATCCGATAGACGAACCCAAAAAGTATTTTTTTGTTAAGTTATTTTTTTAAATGTCAAGTGATAGAGGTTAAATCTCATCCAGGTTAATTTTTTATAACCTGAATTAAGAAAATGGGTGACCCTTACGATGAAAAATTGATTCGAAGATTACTACCATCAGATCTCCTATTAGAAACGCTCATATGCTACAAACATGAAATTACTAAAAAACTAATAATTAAAAAAAATTATTTAAAGGGTGGGGTAAGCGTAACTGTTTGACTAAGTTTCTTAAGGTGGTTCGCCTCCCCTGGTAAATAGGTTCCCCAACTGACTTTCCTTATCATTAATACATAGTACAAACATCATCTTGTACGTACTCTTACGAATTATTGTTTAGTACCATGGTACGACTTTCGAAGGGCTTAACTACTAGTTTACGAATAATTTACGAAATGTAACCTAATGTAAATATTTCCACACAATCTTCCAGATTCATTCCACTTGACGAGAAACCCTACTCGTGCACACAGTGTGATAAACGCTTCTCAAGAAATCTCTATAGAAAACTGCACATTAGCTCAACCCACCAAGGACATCGCTTCAAATGTGATGTTTGCCTTAAAGAATTCAAATTGGCCCGGACGTTAAAATGCCATAAGAAAAAGTGTCCAAAAGAAGGTTCTAAAAATTTACAAGCGTCCGATTCGAACTCAAAGAGAAAAAAATTCTGGTTTTGCGACGTTTGTGAAAAACCTGTGACCACGAGAGGGCAAATACTTAAACACGTGGAGGTCGTCCATTTCCAGGATAAAACCTCGTGTCCTTACGGCTGCACCGAGACACAGTTTAAGACTGACGATGAGTGGATCCATCATCTTGAGGAATGCACATCAGACAAAATTGTAAGAAATTTCTTTTAAATATTGAAGCTATAAGCCTAAGTCACTTGATGTGGTAAACGAGTAGGGATTCCCTACTAAATAGTTCCATCCAGGGCATCCTGCTACCCCAGGTATTATGGGTATTGTGAGTTTTAGTGGGTTTTGGGGTAGCAAATCTGAGGTATACCCACGGATAGTCGGGTATTCAAATTTCATAACGTATTATAATCGTGCATTACTTACAATTCTAAAGTTAATTAGTCCTGGAAATTAAGTTAATAACGGCTTCGTTGAGAAATTACTGAGAAATCAGATTTTTTTCAAAACCTAATACATGAGACGCAGACTCAGTTTACCCGCAAAAACCCCGAATACCCGCGAAACCCCTGGGTATGAGTTTTCAACAGGAAAACCACGGGGTTTTCCTTACCCTGGTTCCGTCACTCCCTGCACCCCCCACAAACATCTTCACTATTTGGCAAGAAATGATTTGAACACGGAAATTAAATTATCTTGTTTAATATTTCGTTAAATGTGGGAACCATAGATTGACAAGTCGCGAATATATCGATTCAGTGTTATATTCGTGATTTGTCATCGATCATACATAAATATGTACATTCTAATTTTTTTAATTCTTTCACAGACTGATAATTCCGTTTCTTGCTACTTCTGTGGTGCCACATTTCGCAGCCAACTGCTTAGAATCTCCCACCACCTAAAAGTCCATAAAACCCACGACTGCGACCTTTGCGCGCACAAGTCAACAACTCAAGAAGCTTTACACAAGCATAAACTGTCGCACCCGGAATGGTACCCACATCATTGCATAAAGTGTGACAAGAAGTTTCGTTCCCCATTCCATTTTAAGCATCATCGGACCACTGTGTGCTGTAATGATGAAAAAACCACACTCTAAGAAACCCGGTAACAAATCCTAAGTTATTCCCAGGCGAAGTATCTATGTGACCCTACTGCATGTTAATCAATTTATTATTGAGTGCTAGAAAATTACTTACCAACTGGTAATGTTTTCAAATCCGCGACCGGGGTTATTACCGGTTTGGTGACAAGATGTCTGAACTCAACAGTAAATTAATTGTCACGCGGTAGAGTCACATAGATACTCCGCCTGGTAATAACTTAGTTGCCGGGTTTCTTAGAGTGCAGACAAGAGTTTAAGGCGAAAAGGAAACTGCAATAGCGGAAGTTTACTGAGAACAAGAAAACTAAAAATATGTCTCGTCATTCGTGACGGAAGGAAATAGAAGGACAAAAGTTACAAGACAGCTAACAGCCAATCAGAATGCAGGAATGTCACGGAAAGTTTCACAGGACGGAATATTCTAAATTATTACATAGATTTTAAATTTGATTAATATTTTATTAATTATGAAGTTCTTAAACCGACTAAATCAAACTAGGACAACGCACAACTAAATGTGTGAGTCGCAACCAGAGTGTCTTATTTATCTAGATTAGGTATAGATTATAAAAATTTGAGTTACATTCTGTAATCAAAATGTAGTGTTCCAGTTCAAAATTTTATTTTCACGATGCCACCCAATCCCAATCCTATCAGAGTGTAAAGTCCCGCCGTATCAGGGATATGATTGTTGCGTTAAATTTATATTACAACTTGCGCGTTTGCTTATGGACGATATTTGTGAATTAAATTAGACAAGTATGTATAATATTCAGGCAGCATTTGGTTCCAAGATTTTTTTAATATTCCAATTAAATAAAGTGTTTTAAACAGTAGATCCAATATTTACAAATGCAACATCGCCAACGCTGTTACAATGATACTCATTAGCAAATTTGGTCCTGTGAAACCTCCACCATTATCCTCGGGTGGTGGACCAGAAGCGTCCCAATCCTCCAGGATAATTGCTGCCGCCTTCTCTGCTGCCAACATTACAGGCGCGTTCAGATTTCCATTCGGCACTTCTGGATAAACCGAGGCATCCACGACTCGAAGAGCCTTCACCCCACGAACTCTAAACCTCGTATCGAGCACGGAAGTGGTCGCATCTCCCGAATCTGGACCTAAACTTGCCGATCCAACCATATGAATCCAAGTCTTGATCTCATTATGGATATGACATCTCCAATATTCATCAGATGGGAAATCCAAACAACCCGGACTTGGCACTTGACCATACGTTAGTTTGAAATTTGTCTGGAATGCTTGCGTTTCCGTAATGTTAAAGACAAGTTGAATTCCTGTAAAAAAATAATTGAAATGTTAACCCGAGTGAAAATCCGGATCAATGGTTTATGCAGAAAAAGCATGAACCATTCTGCATAAAACTTATGACAGAAATTTTCTGCAGGAACGTTTAGCACAATTATGCATAATTCTGCATATTTTGTGCATAAATTGTTTCGGCATAAATCTTTATGCGTAAAATCCAGCCAATTATCTGCATAAAACCCCGCCAAATTTATGCACAAAATGCCTTAAATTTTTCACCCGGGAATTGTAATATCTGCCCTAAGTTTTACCTTCCAATAAATCCTCAGCATCGTCCGGGTGGCTCAAAAAATTGAAATCAATTTCCGCTAATTGCACATCATCTCGTATGCCTGCCTTGTACGCGGTTGAATTCATAGTAACCTTTCCTTTGCTCTGTGGTCTGCCCAGGACAACATAGAAAAACACGGTCGGCCGATCTCCCGGGTTTCGAATCGGTTGCAAATGGATTGTGACCGAGAGGTTGGGCCAATCTGGTAGCGCCCTTGAGGTCACTTTAAACATTTGTGGACCTTCCCCTAAATATGCGAGAGGTCCTTCGCCACGAAGATATTGTGCGACAAAAGCCTCTGTGGCGTCTGGATGCATGACTTGATGAAATAGGGAAATATTATCAGATTCCGGGTACCACGGTCCAAGCCAGAGGGCTGGGTGTTCGGACACGTTTTCACCGAGAGCGGGTAGTGGAACCTTGACAGGAATCTGTAAAAATTTGCAACACCATGTTCAAAAAATATTTATTCATTCAAAATTCATTAATTCAAAGCCTTGAAAAAAATATTCATTCCTTCTTCACTCATTAATAATTTGTAAAAAATATATTCATTAATTATTCAACGTTTATAGATTATTCACCATTCCTTCATTATTCGTGTTATTCAACATTCACACTACTAGCTGAATTTCTCAACTTTCCCTATGTATTAAGCATCGAGTCAAAAATGAATGATGAAAAATGTATTCATTTATTATTCATTCATATGAATTGAATAGATATTCATTCAATATTCATTTATTCAAAAATCAGAAGAAAGTATTCATTCAATATTCATTCAAATTTTCAATATTGAATAAATAATTTATTCATTCATCATTAAATGAATGAATATGAACATGTATGGTGATTTCGTTGCGAATTTACAAAAAATTGCAATTTATGGACGCCTGAATGACAATTTGTTATACCTCTGCAGCCTCCAAAGTTTCTATTGGGCCGATTCCGGATTTCATGAGAAGTAACGGTGTTGAGAACACGCCAGCGCTCACGATAACTTCTTTAGATGCATAACTTATTTGAGGATGTCCGTGACGCGTGTATGCCACCCCGTAGGCTTCATTGTTAGCGTTCAGTAAAACCTTATTTTGACAAAAACAAGTGTCTAAAACTTATAAGTTTTTACCATTTGCTAAAAAAATGAAATTATCACCTCAGAAACGTTCGCGTATCGGACCACGGTTAAATTTTCTCTAGTATTTTCGTACGGCTTCACAAATTCGGCGTAGGTGCTGCTCCGCTGCCCATTACGTGTTGGTGTGTTGGATGGTTGGAAACCTGAGAGGAAATTTGCACAAAATATGTGGGTTTTAAAATTATGCGAAAAATTTGACGGCAATGACTTTTTCCAAAATTTCAGTACTCACTTTCAGTCTGATATCCATTTGGATCGCCAATTTTAAAACCCAATTCCCTTCCAGCAGCAAACCAAATTGGAAGAATGGGAAATTCCACAGATTGAACTACAATTGGTCCATCGGTTCCGTAGTATCCTAAATAAATTTATAATATGATTCAATAAATTTTTAATTTAATTTAATTTAAAACAAATTTTTAGTTATTAATTTGATGCATCATGCTTATAACATATTTCTAAATTCACTAACTCGACAAATCCTCCTCTCCATGCTGTGTTCCCTGCCATGTTTCAGTTTTTTTGAAAAATTCCATCACATTTTCATATTCCCAGCTGCTGTCATTTAGGAGACGGGCAATGTTATCGTAATCTTTCGGACTGCCACGATTGTGGACCAAATCATTGTGTGATCCAGACCCTCCCAACATTTTCCCGGTGTGAACAGTCGCGACCTTAAAATGCAAAGTGATGGTTAACTACTTAGAAATCTGGGTCATTTGCAGTATTTAGTGGTGAAAACCCCTTTATGGAAATGTCTTGTCCGTCCGTCCGTCCGTCCGTCCGCCTGTATGTATCCACGATAACTTTAGAACGGATTTGAATTTTGACATGCGGTTTTCGCCAACATGTTTCTAATTTTCGAGGACGGGATGAGTTCGAAGATGGGCGTTATAGGTCATAAGGTCACGTCGCCACGGTCATGATGCCAACAGTCAGAGGTGTCGATTTCTTTGTTTCCACCATTTTAGTCGTATTTTTGGGCGGGGTGTTCAGAAATCGACCTAATTTCGGCATTTTCGGCACGGTCATGGGGTGCATTTCGGCACCCCATGACCGTGTGGGAGGAGTCGAATGTCGAAAAAATTACTTTCGTCATGTGTGGTGGCTATTGAAAGGTATGGTCGTGTACGTTCGAAGTACGCGGTGGGGTGTCGAAACTGGGCAAAAATGAGACGTTGGGTGATGTGACACAATGACGGGAAAGTTCTGAGGGATGTTGTGGGGGTGCCACAAATAGGTGTAAGGTGCCAGATGCCAGGTGTTTTCACCCATTTGCTACATTTCGTTTGCAACTATTTATTCTTACCCCTCCATACGTCATGTCCACCGTATTAAAAAAATAATTAATATCTGGATCGCTGCCGACAGTTCCAGAGAAAAATGGGACAGCCGCGGCTGGCGGTGGAGATCCTCCAGCCTCCAAAAGTAGGACGGAGAATTTTTCTGATAATCTCCCGGCCAGTAAACAACCCGCAGTTCCGGCTCCGACTGTTGGAGAAAAAAACGATTAGAAATTAAAACATCAAAAAACTAAACGGGTGACAATCGTGTGGCAAATTTGACATAATTTGCCGGGACGATTGTTTGTGCAGAAAAAGTATGAACTATTTTGCATAAAACTTCTAACAAAAAACCATTCTGCAGTAAGGTTTAGCACAATTATGCATAATTCTGCATATGTTGTACACAAATTGTTTCAGCAAAAATTTTTCTGCAAAGAACCCAGCCAATTGTCTGCATAAAATCCATTAAATTTTTCACCCGGGATGGAAGCGTAGATAATTATACCAATTATGAAGTCGTAAGTTTTGGGGAGAGGTAAGCTCAAATCATTTTCCAATTCTATCGTAGTTTTTGCAATATCGGCGATTTCGGACTGTTTTGCAAATAGTTGTATCACAAGGGCCACACTTCCGAGGAGGAATGAGGCAATCTCCATCGTTGCAAAAAATGCAAACGCCTTGAAACAAAATTAAATACGGGTAGATTTTAGCGACGTTCTTCTGTAAAGTGTCGAGTGATGAACTGAAAGTGAAACTAGAACGTTTAATGAGTCCAGCTCAGCTTAAATATGCTGCTCAGTACGCGTATACTAAGAATAATCATTTGACACAAATATGTACGTGGCACTGTTGAGCTTATCTAATTTATAAACTTAACTCAAATTGAACATGTCAAAACTTGTGTGTTAGCTTAATAAGTGACACTTCAATCACAATCATTAATTAACTTTACTGCAAATTCTGTGAGCAAATGTGTGCAAATACTGTGAGCACATGATTATGTCTTTTGTCTGCCTTGCGAACTAAATACGTGGTCGATCGACCTTTGATTTTTACACTCGTTCACGATGACGATAATATCGTCATCATACTATACCTAATAGTTATGACACGATTTAAACAAATGGTCACATAATTCGGTCACAAATCAAGTAATCTGTTTAGGTTCGTGAGAAAATGGGATGGATGAATTTGTGTTGTTTTTACTACTACTGGTGTGTTTTACGTAAATAACAAAATTGGTAACGAAGCGTTTAATAATTATAACAATGTAACGATTATTCGTTTTGTGCATGCAATATTTATTATTAATTTTGAGGTAATTTGATACGTATATTTCAGATCTCCGTCGCTTCTCATTTGAGGCAACGTGAGTTTCATAAAAACACTCTTGTGCATAACAGCGTTTGCTTTAGCACACTGCAAATAAACTGATGTCAATTCCGCGCGGTGTAGTCACATATAGACACCACGCGGTGTTAATACGGGCAATTAACACCGCGTGGTGTCTATATGTGACTACACCGCGCGGAATTGACACCAGTTTATTTGCAGTGCACATAAACTTTTGGACCTGTGGTGGAGGTGACCGTGACCGATTATACACGACCGGTTCAACCCGAAACAACGCGGCCTACCTGACCAGAGTCGGAGTTATTTCGGTCTTTCCGAGAATTGACCTAGATACATAGGTACATATATGTATGCATCTTTTCCTAATGTAACTTTCATAGATTTCCAAAACAAAGTACTGTTTGAGGTACATACTTTGCATTGCATGTATGTGTGTGAGATTGTGAGTAGTGTCAAGCAGGTCGCTCATCGCTCATATATGTATGTATCCCCTCGACGTACATGTATCTGTATTTTGTCTAACATACAAGTCTAAATTTCCTCAAATACAAATATAATTTTGCCTCACTAACATATACATATATACATAATTTTTTTTCATATGAAGCACTTGTTTGGAATACCTATGTATATTCACCATGAAGCAAAAATTTTTCAATGGTGAAAGTTAAGAGACAAATATGAAATTTAACCAAAGATAAGGAGCACATTTTGTGAGAGAATATATTTCAACTGTCTCCATTTCATTCGATTGTATTTTTATTGGTTTTAAAGTAACACACTATTTACTCTAGTGGTATACATAAATAATTCACTTTATTATGAATATGTGACATTCCTGGCCTCGGTAATACTCACACCTCATATTTGATTTCCATAACAATTGGCTTGGCCCGCATAGGTACATTGTGGGTAATTATCGTCTCCACTGTTGTAACCACCACGGTTGTAACCACGGTTGTATCCTCGGTTGTATACACCGTATCCGCCTCGACCTACGCCAGACAAAGCGCGTGACGTGTATATTTTCTAAATTATAATTAAACTGTTAAATATCTATTCACCTCTACCATAACCATAACCACGACAGTAAGGATTATTATTTGCATTCCAAAAACCGTTGTATTGGCAGCCGGGCGAGAAATTGTATCCATAATTGCAGCATCGAGGTGTCCAATTTCCTCCCCTTCCGTACCCGTATTGTCGCTTGGTGCGAACTGAAATTGGGTAATTAGAATTATGTATAAATATCCAAATGTAGGCTCAGAAGATGGAAATTATTTGATACTGATGCTAGCAGCAAATATATTGAGGGTATTCATAGTTTCTTCGTAACCTTAGTATTCTTCCTCGTACTGTAAAATAAGTAGTTGCGAGGTTTTGTAAAGATTTTGCCATCAAAATTCGCGTCGCTTCTATTACGATTTTTACAATGCTTGACCCCTGGTTTTTTCGTGAACTATTTTACGATACTAATACGACACGAATAAATAATGAATATGTACCCTCATTTTAGAATATATTTATGAGGATCAGCTAAATTAAATACCTGTAGCACCATCCGAGTTACCCACTACGGACGAATTAATTTCATCCATAGGGGTATTATCACTAAGAAATTCGACAGAAGGGGATTGATAGCGTTCTTCCGCGAATGTGGCCATTACGAGGAAACCAAGAAAGGCAGCAGCGATATAGGATTTCATTCTGGTGTTTATGTAAATAGCGATTGAAATCTGGCTGGCAAACTAAATATTTAAGAATGACTAGTTGAATGGCAAAGAGTGTTTCTTTTATATCCAGATTTCATGCTCATAATTGCTAAGATTTTACCATTTATGTATCTAGGGACGCATGCATAGCTTGGGAGTAAATTACGTCAATATATTTATTTGACGTCAATTAATATCTATTTTCAACCTATTGGTGTTATTTTAGTGATGGAATTGAATTGTCATTAGACGTTTTTTATTGCAGTTTTGCAGGCTATAAATATTAATGTGTGTGTTTGTAGTGTCGCACCGAATCCAGGTAAAAGGAGTTTCAGGTTTCCACACTTATGTAAATATGATAAATTCATATTATGGATAAAAAACTTAAAAAAAATGGCTATGTTTATTCTCTGCATTGTATCACGTATGTAAAAGAAATTATGTTGCTGCAATTTATGCAAAGTCATACTTACATACCTATGTATTTATTTTTGTCTCTCTCGTTAAGCTCGCAATTTCTTACGTCAAATGAGAGGTAAAATTAACGTTTTTTCATACGATTTAAAAAAGGGTGAATCATGAATGAATGGAAAGTATAAATCAAGCCTTGTCGGTTCCATAAATTAATTTGATATCTAAAGATTGAAAAGCGTACTTAGTCAAACTAAAGTATTTATAGCAGTTTAAGGTCAAGTATGTATATAATACATACATATGAATTACCGTATTATGGAATTATTTATATGTAGCGATCAGGGCCCGGGCTGGACATATTTGCGCCCTAGGCAAAATTTTTCTGGCGCCCCTATGCAGAAATTCCTCGTGAGAAAATTCCTTTGTTAACCATCGGCTATTATTAGATTCAGCGGCACTTCTCATATATTTTAAACGTTTATTAAGGGTTATTTATTATTATTTCTCCTTTAGGTTATGCACACTATTTTTAATTAAATCCAATATTTGAGCTGTAAGTGCAAATTATAATTTGCATGGGAATAGCTGCAGAAATATTAATTAGTGCGCAAATGACATATTCCATGATTCGCGAAATTAAAGGTGAATCTATGTTGTATACCGTAATACATAAATGCGTTTTATAATTATGAAATACGAGTGAAGATTAATTTGAGGAAAAAGAATAGAGGTGGACTTTGATTCCTCCGTGTTCCAAATTTTTAAAATTGACCCGAAGTATTTTATAAATTCTGACCATCGCACCAGCGCCCGATATTGGATCGCGACGGCACCGGGGTGATCCAATTAATTGTTCAAGCAGTATATATTTTAAATGGTTTACTTGCCATCTTCAAGTCGATTTAATTTTTTCGCAGGAGCTAATTTTTCCGCAGATTTTAATTTTTATAAATTGTATGTCGATATCGTTGTAAAGATTATATTACATAATGAGAAATGCCCGTGCGACTCTATTTTTCGCTTTTTATTGAAATATTCAGATGTTTTCTTTTAAATACCCAGTGCTAGCAAAAGAACTGTTACAAGAAAAACTCAATGTAGCAATCACAGTTTGTCGAATTTTGAAAAAATAACTACATCACTGAAAAGCCAATGAGATTCTATATACGAAACATTATACACCTTTCAAAAGTTTAATCTCATAATAATAATAATTTATTACAATGAGATACCCCACAAGTGGGACATTACATCTTCAGGAAAGCAAATATGGTTACATATTATTACATTATTATTACATTATTACATTACATTATTATTACATATTATTACAGAAAAGGCTCACATAACCCTTTTCTCGTCGTTAAAAACGGTGTGATCCCTCTTAGAAGTCCACGTCATTCGTTCTTTCGGCCATTGAAATTGAGCATCATTTTGCTTCTGGGGACGCACCGGTTTCGTCTTGATTTTCCTCTTGCTGAGGTTGGGGCAAGCAGACATGACTTGAGTAGTGTCAGATGTTGAAATAGGAAGCTGGAACTCCGCTTAAATCTGGATAATCGTTACACAGGGGTCGCTAGAGCGACGGAGAATGTTGAATTTTTACATTTGTATCGTTTTAGGCGTGCGTCCTCGCTTCCTTGTTCTACCGAAAGTGTCCCCCTTGACCTTAAAACTTGTTACGGTGGGTCGGCGGACACTTAGGTGATTGTTCGTTTTGGAAATACTCCGCCGTAAAGCACATTGAGCTTCTACCCTGCCCCTCTGCAACAAGTACGGGAATTTGCCCCTCACTATGTGAAATCGACAGAACAAAAGAGTTAATTTACGTCATATATTGACCAAAATATCCCAAATATACTGGCAATTTAATTTCTTAACAAGTTGAATCAAATTCTAATTAAGTCCGTCAAAAACAAATAATTTATTGTATGGTGTCCTTGTTTTACTGGTCACCTGATTTTGACATATTCTTAAATAATTTCAACACCTCTGAACCAATGTTAACGAAATTTTGTGACAAGACTACTAGGAACTGTAGTACTTAATGGCGAAAGAAACAGCTATACATTCCGAAGGGCCTTTAAGAAATTGGAAAAAATGTTAGGTGTCCTTGTTTTACCGGTCGCAGTGTATTATGTCAAATTCATATGCATCAATTAATTCAAATATCACTCTCAGTCTATCATCACATTGATTGTTGACAAAATGTTTCTTTACACGTTGTTTAAATACTTGGAAGCTGACCACTCTACTAGACTGTACAATAGGCTCAGGTAGATTGGACCATACTTTTGAGGCCCTATATAAAAATGATTTTTTACCAAATGTACTGTTATATTTGAGGCTTGGTTCATTATATGTCATATTTCTAGTTGATAAGCTAATATTAGTTTCACATATGTAATTATTGAACAAAGTTGGCCC
Organism: Folsomia candida; assembly: GCF_002217175.1. Lineage (NCBI taxonomy): Eukaryota > Metazoa > Arthropoda > Collembola > Entomobryomorpha > Isotomidae > Folsomia > Folsomia candida. The sequence continues at coordinate 1,288,526 of NW_019091221.1, read as the reverse complement.
AGCACCCGTAACCATTTTGCATGCAAGTTTGCACATTTCAAAATGCAAGCATTTTTCGCTGTTAACAACTCAATTCCATTGATTTTGTCAGATATTGAATCATATTTAGATTTTCAAAATATAAAGTTATATATATATATATATAGTGAGCACATGCTTTTATAATTCGATCAACTACATCAACATTTTTCCTCCCATGTAACCACACAGGGGCAGCATACAAGTAGATGGACTGTACCGACGCGTTGACATACTTAAGGCGACACGAGCCCAGAGTCTTCGTTTCCACTTCGCGATTGCTGTACGGCTACAAGCGTTCCACGGGATATTGGTGGTATTTCTAGACGACAGATTTTTTTTCGGAGTCCAAACCTGTGTTTTTGCACATGTATCTAGCTACAGTTTCGATCATACATATATCGTATTCCAGAAAGTTGAGGTTTCGGTGATGATGAATTTTATTCTCTCTAAAATGGAGGCAGGAATTTTTTATTTCAACCACTTATCTGATATTTTGGCTTCATAAGTAGGACCTGAGCCGTACTTAAAGGTCTAGTGGATATTTTTGAATAGAGTGTGGTTCATCCGTAACCCAATTTGCTCGATAACTTCAAAAATATTTTTTGACGAAATTTCACTCTCAGAGGAAGAAAAATCACTTTTCCGACGACATCCAAATAAAAAATCCCAGAGGCAGGATGGTGGATGGGCCAATTATTATTTTTGAAATTTTTTGAACAATACAAACTGGCAATGTGTTGACACAGTGCTTTTGCTTATTTTATATCGCATCAATGGTTAAAGTTGGCTGATCTTTTCAAAATATTTATTTTAATTTTTCAAGCGAGTGCCGCATGATCAGCGCCTGCCTTCTTGTAGGTCTTTTTTTACTAGTGCGGTTAGCAGGTACATCTCCTCACATCTTAAAGACTTATGTCCAATGTTTAGTTTCAGGGCAAGGGAAATAGTTTTTCTTAAACCGTTTATTTGTGGGGAAATTTTCCTTATGGTCCGGCATGAATTCGGACGAATTCAAGTCTTCATTAACTTCATGATTTTTTATGAGCTCTTTGACTGTTCCCTTCCACTTTTGTTTCACCCATTAACACTTCCAGTGTCAGGGGGCCGTTTTAAAGTACTGTCTGTCATCTTGCGTTCAGTTCCGATTTTTACTCAGCAATTGAAGAAATATTACAACTCTCTAAAAAATTGTCTAGCCTGCTTAATTTACCCGGAAAATCTTGTAACAGTTCTTTTGTGAGTACTAGGTAGGTTAAAAAACAGTCGTAATCATATCTGCAAGTTTTGTAAAAATTAATTTTTTGATGTTGACTAGCAAATCTCCTAGGAAATCCGATGATTCATACTACATATCTTTTAAACTTCAAATTAATTTTTGAATGAGACCAATTTTATTTTGTTCACCTTAAACAAAACCTACCTGTAATATTTTTGTTTCATAAATTTCGCATAAATGTACAAATTTGTGCACAAGGCTCTAAGTCTAACTGAATGCCAGATAAAAGCTCGGGTCCTTAAAATCCATGGAACTTCTAAAATTTTAGCGTCAATTAAAATATTATGAAACATGATCCATCGGAATACTTGATTTATTAGAAATCCACCTGAAATATTGTATGAAATTTTTAGATTTTACGGTAGTTTGTACTAACGTCAGAACGTGATATAAAATCTTAAAATTAAAATTACGCGATAGTTGGATTTTTAATAATTCAAGTAAGTCTTTCATAGAATCATGTTTTCGAATTTTTGACTTCGCACTAAGGTTCGAAAAGTTCAGGTTCTTCATAACTCGAGGTTTTGCTTGGAAGGCAGCTTAAAATTAGCGCATTTTGGAAAATACGTTAATATGCTTATATCTTGTAGTAAACAATCTTATTGTTAGATTGGTCCCATGTAGATCTGCCTTGTATATGTTTGAGGAAACGCATGCGTTTGAGAAAATTCATTTGAATTTTGGCACCTCAACTTTCGAAGAAGGAGATTCATTTTCGTATCACGCTTAAACCCAAAGATATTGTTCGAAAAGCCTTCTATAAAACCCGACGTCTGGGGCCTTCTCTGTGGCTTCGAAGTGTTCTTGCAAGATTTTTTGGGGTGGAGGGGTTAACTAAATTGTAGAAATTATGTCCATGATATTAAAAATATTAATAAAGTAAATACTTAATATACCATGTTTTATCCGCGACGCCCTCTTGCGCCCTTTGCCCTTACCCCTCCCTGGGGCCATCTAGGAACGCGATGATTTAAATTACATATGTATGTATTGTATATGTGCTCCGAATCACTTTGAAGACAAGAAATTAAGATTCGAACTTGAGAATCTCAAGTTGAGATTAGTACTTATAAAATTGTTTTTACAATTTCCAAATTTAAACCAATTTCGTTAACATCAATTAATTTGTTTGTACACGAATAAGAAACTTTTGCCAAGGGGCGCCCTCAGAATTTTCCGCCCTGAGCAATTACCCCTACCAAAATCCTGGGCCTGCCTGTTGAGGGCAAAATTTATTTGCCCAAAACTATGTTAAATAAAGTAGAGCTGCAAAGTTTGTCAAATGGTCCTCATAGATCGTTTCACAGCATTATTTATGTTTTTCTACTGACAACCCATTCTGAACGGATTTAAGAAAATCATTTACCAATTTTCGAATTTGTCGTTTTTATCTAGTACACAGCCGGGCGCCTCACGGCGCCCCTGACAATTTGGCGCCCTAGGCAGTTGCCTAGGCCGCCTGACCCTTAAACGGGCCCTGAACACACCAATGGGTGTGCGGTATGTGCTTAAACAATATGGGCCATATTGTTATTGTTAGGAGTGGCAATCCGTCGGATCGGATCGGATTATGATGCCTTCGGATTGATCCGGTTCGGATTAAGCAGGTGTTCGGATCAATCCGATTCGGATCAAACACTCAATCCGATCCGACTCGGATTGATCCGTCGGATTTCGGATCGGATCGGATTATAATCCGATCCGATAACTTGGTAAAATATATACATTTTCCCAGTAACTGTGATACCATGCTCCGTCATCAAACTCAGTACCGAGGATTCGAATTTCCACATCCGGATTTCGCCAATGTGTTTCTAATTTTTGGGGACGGGATGAGTTCGGAGATGGGGGTTGTAGGTCATAAGGTCACGGCGCCACGGTCACTGTGATGACGCAGACGGTCAAAGGTGTCGAATTTTTTGTTTCCACCGTTTGAGACCTATTTTTGGACGGGGATTTCAGAAATCGCCATCATTTAGACGTGCGACGACCCCATGACCGTGTGGGCGGTTTCGAATGTCGATAAATGACTTTTCTCATGTGGGGTGTCTATTGAAAGGTATTGTCGGGTACATTTGAAAACGGGGCAAAATGAGACGTGGGGTGATGTGAGACAATGACGGGAAAGTGCAGAAAGACGTTGTGGGCGTGCCACAAAGACAATTGTGGACAATTGTAGACAATACCGTGTGTTTTCACCCGTTTGCCACATTTCATTTGCAACGGTTTATTATTGTTTAATATGATTATTTAATGCTATTCGAAAATAACATTAAATAACTAAATAACTTTAAAAAAAGTCTACTTATCAAAAACTTTTAATATTGATAAATTTAGTATTTGTGCGTCTTCCAAAATTCAGAAATGCCCTAAAAATTTCTGTCCTTTATTGCAATAAACAATAAATTGTTCCTGAGACCTTCGATAAAATGATTTCAGGATAGAAATTTTAAGCAAACATGTTTAATTTCTGCAAGCTAGTTAAAATTCGAAACCGTTAGTGTTTTAAAAAAATTCTTAAGGCCGAATCATTCTGCCGAAACAACGATTCTCCAGGCTGAATGATTATTTAAAATTCAGCGAGGGACAAAAAATGCACTTACAAGATATTGTTCGAACTATTGTGGATTCCCTAACTAAACGGGAAAGATTTTATTTTAATTTCAGCCCGCCACCAATGTTAATCAAGTGGGAACTTGATTTTGGCGCCTACAAAATTTATCACATTTACTTCGAGAAATCACAATATCAAATTATGAATTAGTGAAAGTTTATACGCAGCGCTAATGTGTACATTTTGGGAAAATTCGCCAATCCGAAATCCGATCCGAGATCCGATGACCAGTTTCGGATTGATCCGATCGGATTAAGCAGTCGATCCGATCCGACCGGATTAGGATCGGTACAATCCTATCCGATCCTAATCCGCGGATTTCGGATCGGATCGGATTGCCACTCCTAGTTATTGTTGGTCAGAATGCGTCAATATTAACGCGAGGGAGGAATTGTTTTCAAGCTAAAACAACGGGTCTTTGAAATCCTGGAACTTTTCGAATTCAAACATTCGAAAATATGTTCCTTCGCAATGATTTGCTTCATTTATTAAAAATCCACTAGAAATATTTTTGAAAATTTAAAAGTTGACCGAAATTCATTTTTATTGATTTTAGAAAAGAGACGAAAAAGTCTTGAAATTATAATTTCCCTAAAACTAGATTTTTAATAGCTTTCGTAAGCCCCTCTGAAGGAAGATTTTCGAATTTTTGAATTCGAGATAAAATTCGATAGGGTCCGAAGTTTATGAAAAACCGAGATTTTGGCTGGGAAACATTAAAATCCGTGCCTCGCAATCAAATTAATAACATTTTGTTAACATATTGCAAAAAATCACAAGTGAACAATTCCATCTAAATCTGAGTTTTACACGTGAAAGACTTTAATTGTCAGTGGGAAAATTAATTTGAACTTCGACCTATGTGCCTTCATGCAAAAAAGTCATTTTTGTCTCATGCTTAAACCTAAAGCAAAATTATGGAAAACCCGGGTCTTTTCTAGAAATACTGAACTCTGGTTTTTCGTGACTTTCGTGGATTTGGGAGGTTTTTTCGAGTTTTGGAGCGGGTTGAAACAAATCGAAATTAAGTATCTGAGCAACCCTGATACAATATTTAGAATCAGCATGTAATGTTAATAATTTCCACGCATGATTTGTACCAAGTCAAAAGTTCATTTATAACATGGAAACCAACTGCGACCGAAGGATGTTAATGATAAGTATGACAAATTCATATACATGGATGAAATTGTACTAAAGTTCCAATGAATCCGAAAATTTAATTCTTATTGACTAGTTTTGAAATGAAGATAAATAGTTTGTTTCAATTTACATTAATATCTTTTCAAAAAAGTCCAACAAAAACAAAATCCCTAACAACCATTAGGATTTTTGTGGGGTATGATAATAAGCAACAGCCTCTAAGAACTTGAACTTACAAAATAGAGGTCAACGCCGGCTATTGTACTACGACGCGCCCTCGGTAGTACTTAAGGGACCGTTGCCGCCAGTAAATCTGATTTCCTATTCCTACAACTTTGTTGCGCTCGGCAGCGCTGCGGCTTCAAGCAATCCTACAAAATCGGTGCTGCCGGCTGAGCCAAATTGGACGGCGTTGATCTCTGCTACAAAAAACTTGGTGTTTTGCTCTACTCAACGGGATCTGGGAATTACCGACTCCATACAGTATAATATTCAAATATTAGTAGATACACTTCAAGCCTCAAATAAAATCGGTTTTTGTTTATTGAGTAAGAAATCGCTTAACAACTTACATTTTCGGCGGCGCCCTCCGGCGCCCCTCGGCGCCTCAGCGCCCCGGGCAACCGCCCGGCTTGCCCGCCCCTCTCACGGGTCCTGAATATTCATAATTTCTTCGTAACGTTAGTATTCTTCTTCATACCGTAAAATAACTTACCAGATTTTGTAAGCGTCCCTGTAGATTTTGACATTGAAAAACGCTTACGATTTTTACTACCTTGTTTTTTCTTGAACTATTTTAATAATACTATAATATTTATGCGCATACCTGAATCACCATCCGAGTTACCCACAACGAATGAATTAATTTCATCGATAGGAAAATTATTCTTAAGAAATTCGACAGAAGGGGATTGATGACGTTCTTCCGCGAATATTGCCACTATGAGGAAACCAAGTAAGACAGTAGCTATATAGGATTTCATCCTTGTGTGTACTTATATACCGATTGAAGTCTGGTTGGCAAACTAAATATTTAAGAATGACTGGTTGAATAGCAAAGAGTGTTTCTTTTATATTCCGATCGTCTCACCCGTCATCCTCTTCATTGCTTCAAGATTTTACCATTTCTCAAGGGACCCATGCAGAGCTTGGGAGTAAATTACGTCAATATATTTGACGTAAATATATATATTCAACCTATTCATGTTACTTTAATGATGGAATTGAATTGTCATCAGATCTTTTTTATTGCAGTTTTGCATGCTATAAATACTAATATGTGTGTATGTAGTGTCGCACCGAATGCTTTCAATCCAGGTAAAAATGCACACTTATGTAAATACGATAAATATGCTCATATTATGGATCGTACCTAAAAAAATGGCTGTGTTTAGCTATTCATGTAAAAGAAATCGTGCTCCTGCAATTTATGCAAAGTAATATTTTTTAACTTCGTTTCGTCAAGCTCGCAATTTATTATTAGTACTCACACGTCAAGTGAGAGGACAAATGAATGTTTTTTTATACGATTTAAAAAAGGGTGAATTAGATATGAATTGAAAGTATATATAAATCAAGCCTGGTCGGTTGCATAAATTAATTTGATGGGTAGATTGAAAAACGTAGTTAGTCAAACTAAAGTAGCAGTTTAAGCTCAAGTATTTGAATACATACATATGTGTTACTATATTATGTAATTATGACTTTTGACTTTTTTTAATTTCTTCGTTTTTAAGATTAGGTATACGACTTTTTTTTATCAAGGTAAGGTAATGCGAATCTTCGACTCCTTTGTAGTCAGCTTTTCTGATGTTTAATTTCTGTAATGTGTATGAAATGATAAGTGAAATTAAACAAAAGATACATAAGTTTATAATTATGGCGATGCATATTTAGCCATGTATGATTAAACGAATAATGAATTAGTCTTACTATGCAGGTTACCATAAAAAAGTCCGTCGGGAACCACCGACCAAGGAAGTTATTAGGTGTCAAACTTCTTAAAAACCTGTTCTGCGATTTTACAAAAAAACGACAGTTCCTCTCAACGTTTAAGAGTTTCAGTGGCATATATAATTATTCTAAGCATGTACAAGCTTAAAAAACCCTAAATTCATCAAAGTCTTACATCACCCCAGAACGTTTGGAAACAGTTTGTTACCATTTCAGTGTGCAGGAAATAATTTTAAGCGTCATTTTGTTTAACCTCTTTCAATCCACAATCCTAAAGTCCATATGAGTTGCTGATTGTAAAAATATAAAAAAATTTGGACCACACCCCCTGGGGGGCTAACCACCCCCACAGGGGGTGTGGTCCCCAAATTTTTTAAAAAGTGTTTTCCCTGCCTCCCATGAATTACAAATATGTATACATTTACATAGTTACGCCCCCTAGGACTTTTGGGACTTGACCTGGCCTAATATTACAATGTGCAATGCCGGGTGATAAAATGCGAATGAATTACACATTACATTGTAGACAGCGGAAAATAAATTACCTTGTTATACATGAATCAATCACAATTGGTTATCAGTCCTCAACGATTACAATAAAAAACAAACCATACGTATAAATATTAACCTTGCAAAGATATTATAAGTGCAGGATTCACGTGGGTCAGGAGCACTGCGTCATCACCAGTACAGTACAGGTAAAACTGTGTAAAATTATCCATGGCAACAAGATTTCGAGTACACTCACTCCTGACAAAGCCCATCATATGGTATTCTTTTATCCAATCATTGTCACAATGTTGCTCCGATTAATTCCCTTTGCGACCTGCGTCGCCGTATCTCCGGTTTCATCCAGGATGTGACATTCTACACGGAAATTGACCAAGGTGGGAATGCATTTCGATTCCGAAGCAAAGAGCCAGATCTCACGTATTACTCGCCCTTACTGACGGATGTAAAATCATGGTGTCTTAAGGATTGTAAGGATTCTTTATTGAATTGATTGAATTTATTTCATGACATCGACAATTTTAGTTATTTAACGCTCTCAGCAGGGTTCGTTACCACGAGTCTTCAGGGTTTTTGGATGATTATGGGGTAGATTGAAAAAAGGTTCTTTAAACTACAACTTTAACCAATGAAACTTAAATTTTCTGATTCAGCATGAAATTTTGATGAATTTTGAAATTTTTATGTGCGACTTGAATTTCCAAGTATCATTCAATACTCCTGGTTTTCTATTTAGTTTACATGTTAAGCATGAACTTTTGAGTTAAAAATTTGAGTCAATGAAAATATTTAAAATTCTATGCTGACTTAGAATATTGAAGTTCTTTACTCTAATATGTAATTTTACGAATTTTGCTTTAACCTGCCCCAAAATCGGCAAAATCCACGAAAACCAACAAATACCCAACAACACCGGAAAAACTCTCGAGGTTTGGTTTAAACAGAAAAATTTTAAATAGAAAAACCCCAGGGTTTTCCGAACCCTAGCTTTCAAGTTTTGATAATTAAAAATAACCTATTTCAAAGTAGAATGAAGACCACTAAAAATTTGATGATGATCAAACAAGCGTCTCACAAATTGCAACGGAACTACTTCCACATTTTTTTTACTACATATGACCGATAATATACAAAAAAACTGGCAAAGCAAACTCTTTTGTAACATACATACGTCAACCGAATGCATTTGTGTGTATAGTTAATATGTATAAATGTAAATACTTAGGTAATCATGTCTGTATGTGTGTACACTCCATTGAATAAACAAGTCTCATGAGAATGAAAATATATGCAAAAGGCTTCGTTCCATGCTGCATTACGTATTTCATCACTGAATTTGTCAAATATCTGACAGCAACGCATTATATTTCTTGTAATTAAAATTAAATTTACTGCATCGGAAAATTTACTAATTTGAGTTATCATTAAAAGTGCCAAAATCATACATTTCAAGATCTCAACCGGTAAGTAACTACTTTGGTTTGCATAAAAGATCCAGCGCTCTCTTTACGTTTTTTATTATATAATTATACACTATGTCATCTATTACGGTCATATGCATATCATGCATGCGTACATAGTTTGTAAATATGTATATGTATTTCTTTATATGTTTCCAGATTAGTTGGTGGGAGGAACTTAAAATTCAACCAGCGTCAAATCGAAATCAAACTATTTCCTAGAGAGCAGTAGTACTCAAAACAATATTTTTATTTGTATACCTGCACTCTAAACAAAAATGAGTAAAATTTACTCAAGGTTGGGCAAAAAAGAGGACGACACAACTAGAAGGTAAAATTTGTCCAACGTTGTGCAAAATTTATCCAAAGTTGTGTAAAATTTGCCCAATGTTGGGTAAATTTTACCTTTTTGTTGTGTCATCCTCTTTTTTACCCAACCTTGGGTAAATTTTACTCATTTTTATTTAGAGTGTGTAATTACGGATTATTTCGGCCTTTCCAATGTTATAAGGTAAGTGAGGTTGTATTCATACCTCTCTTCTCTCTTCCAGACCATCAAACAGGGCCCGTTTAAGGGCCAGGCAGCCTAGGCACCTGCCTAGGGCGCCAAATTGTAGGGGCGCCATGAGGCGCCCCGCTGTACACTAGATAAAAACGACATTTGCGAAAATTGATAAATGATTTTCTTATATTCGTAAACATACAATGCCGAGTGGAAAAAATTTTGTGAAACGGTCTCCGGACTATTTGATAAACCATTAAGCTTTATTTTCTTGTCTCACATAGTTTTCGAGAAACAAATATTGTCTTCTACTGGCAGGCCCCGAAATTTGGTAGAGGAGAATTTCTCAGAACGCCAAGTCTGAGGGCGCCGCGAGGCGCCCAAAAGTAATTGTTTATACAAATTTCGCACAAACGATTCTTGTATTCAGAAACAAATGATTCAATGTTAATTAAACCCGTCCAAATTTAAAAAACTGCAAAAGAAGTTTTAAAAGTTCGCAGAATTGCATATCTTATCCCAAATGAAATTCGGAGCACACATACAGTAAATCAACTAATCGTTACTGTGCTCCTGAGGAGGGTTAGGCGGCCTCACAGTTGCCCAAGGAGCTGAGGCGCCGCTGATATAATATTAGCGTGAGGCGCCGTTGATTAAATATGATCGTGAGGCGCGAATTTTAAATTGCGTTCCGGGCAAAACCTCGAGTTCTCATGAACCTGAACTTTTCGAATCTTAGCATGAGTTCAAAATGCGAAAACATGAGTTTATAAACAGGCCCCGCAATTGCGAAGGGCATCCAGAATACAGAACGCCAAAATCTGAGCGGCGAAGCATCCAAAGGTTTACATACATACATATACACGAACATTTATTTTAGTCTTCGAAAAATTAGAGACTCAATTTATTGTTAGTGCAATTGTTACAATTCCCATTTTTGACATAACTAAATCTTGTTTTCTCAATATTCGGAAGCGTTTAAAAATTTTGGAATTAGCCGGTTACCAAAGATATATTTACTATATATTAGCATATTTTAATATATTAACTGGTCGACTAAAATTAACAAATGTGTGATCGGATTAGTCAACCTGTGAGTGAGATTTCTGCACCGTAGTGAAATGTGATCAAGTTTTATAAATTTTTTATATATGTATTTAGCGTGGGCAAACTCGACAGTAGTTTGGTACAAATTTTGTATCTAATAGGTAACTCATATTGTTGAAATAAGGATTTATAAATTTAGAATACCTTATTCCCAATTTAATTGGTTGCTATAAATTGTGCCATATGTACATACATATTTCATATGTAGATTTGTTTTTGTTTTGTAATTCGCGGTATTAAAAACCCATTTTTCACAGGATGGAAACCACCTGGTTATTTCAATATATAAAAATCGAAATACTTAGTCGAAATCCGATTTGAAAAATATTAAAATTTTTGATGCCCAATTTTACATACCTATTTCCAGAAACGCCCCCTTGTTAGTGTAATCTTTACAATTTTACCATGGATAATGAAATAATCTGCATTTTTTCGCAAAACTTTATTGATCTAAATTCCCCTTGAAAAAATGCTGACAAGGAAGGCATGCAATATATTTATGTATTTGGTGACAAATTATATCAGATGGGCCCCCTCGCGATCATGCCCCAGAAAACATACGGGCGGGATTGGGCACTGTCTATGAAAGACAAACGTGATTTATTTAAAATTAAACTTTCACGAAATTCCAATTTTAGAATTTTTTGATCAGTTTCTGACATTAATTCACACTCCTGTAAAGTCCTAAACTTTCTGAAGGAACATGTATACTGAAATTCTTAATTCAGACTAAAAGTTGAAATCGTCCCGAACACTTAAATGGATACAGATAAAATTCGCGAATTTCGGTTATATTGGCTCATTCCGATGCCAGAATAAATAATGCGTTTATACTTATTTTTTGTGAAGAAAATAAAAATTGGGGTCATGAAAACCGGAATAACTTCGCACCTCACAAATTCTTGAGTCCAACGTTGGACTTCCGGCGTTTTTATTCGGCCACCTCACGTAGTATGAGGAGCTGAAAGCTGTAAAAATGATATGCGTCTGCGATTTTTAGCTCAAAGGTGTATCAATATTTTTTAAAACGGTGTCCGCCATAGAGTTATATTAATATAAGGTTTTCGCCAAGAGATCCCTAACTTTTTTCCCTACAACCCACTATGGGCCAGGATCAATATCTTGTGGCCATTAAGGCACTATCTAGAATTGGTAACAGACGTGTGCCATCGTGTTCACCATAACCAACTTGTTCCCCATGCCAAATATAAAGGCCATCGTTAAAGTCATTTGAGAGAAAAAAATTAATAAACTTTTCATAATACATTACGGATATAGGGCTTTAACAACTTCTCACCAATCCGCCCCAATCCGCTTCCATCTGAGCCACTACTTGTACTATTCGACACCTAATAGTGTCGGGAGTATATTCTGCTGCGACAAGCTGCGTCCGTCAAGCAGAACTCGAACTAGGACCTCCCCCGCAGCGCGAGGTGATATAGCAAGAATTTCTTCGCCAGCACTCTTTATTTGTTTATTTATAGTACCTAGTAAGGAAATGCATGACGAAAAAGTAAACCCACCCCCCGGGTACCCTGAGCAATATTGAAGTGGTCACATGCCCCACCCCCAGTGGGTGTGGCCCTCGGCGCCTTTTCTGATCTTTACAAAACATGGGTTGTGACATATCATTTTTCTCAGCTCGACCGGGGGATGTGGACTGAATAATTAAAATTGATAGACCACACCCCAGTGGGCGTGGCCATCAGCGACTTTTCGCTTTTAACGAAATCAGGTCATGTGATATATCATTTTTCTCAGCACGACGAGGGGATCACCATTGAAAACTTCAAATTTAGGGGCCACACTTCCAAGTGGGGGTGGTCGCCTGCGACTTTTCGACTTCTGCCTGACTATGTGATGGGATGTAATTTTCCTCTTCTCGAGGAGGGGATCTCGATTTAGTACTTAGGATTTAAACACCACACCCTTAGTAGGCGTGGCCCACCAGACGGAATAAACGACATATTTAAATATTACATTCTGGTGGGTCTAATTCAAAATGAAGAAGTTAATGGAAACATACGTTCGACTGAAAAATCATCATACCAGAATTTTGAAGACACGCCTACGAAATTAATTAACTCACTCTGACTATTTGGATCAACGTACCGTAAAACCTCTATTTATAGCCGGGGCTAAAATCCAGAACTGAGGGTCACGGACCCGGCTAAAATTAGAGACCGGCTATATGTAATTAGAGACCGGCTATAATTAGAGACCCGGCTAAATTTTGTTGCTCCAAAAATTTTAGATGTTACAAAATCAAATTTAATTCATGTTGACTCAATTTGAGTTTTCTAATTTAGCAAGATAAGCCGCAAGTAACCCATTCACTTTTAATCTACATCTTGAAACGAAGTTTAGCAGGTTCTTTAAATTGTTTGTCATGATTATATCCATTATTAACCTGAAATTAATAGGAAAAAATTAGTAGTTCAACTTATTCGTTGATTGGCATAATGTGCAACATTTTTCTTTAATGGACTATGAAGAAAGACACAGCGGACAAGACAGGTCATAATTAGAGACCCGGCCATAATTGGGGACCCGGCTATAATTAGAAGAGGGCTATAAATAGAGGTTTTACGGTAATTTGCTTGTCCGTAAGATTATTTTACTAAAATTGGTAACCGCATTGATAAGTACTGTCTAATTTTCCAATTATAATCATTATTACAAATTCTGATAAGCTTAATTTGCCCAGTTGAATGGACTTGATAATTCAAATGTCACAAATTTTACAGGCCTCAGGAATTGAAGTTAGATGATGGGCTTAGCTTATTAAGACCCTTGGCGTATTAGACACTCCCGTAGAAACCTTACCTACAAAAACCAGATAGTGCACAGAATTTGGTTCGGACAACAAAAGCTGAAAATGCAGCTCGTCTCAAATAGAAAATTCAGTCATCAGGTTACAAGAAGTGAAAGACTTGCAAACACGATTTCCTTTGTACGAGTCAGCCCCTCATTTTCAGGGATTCGAATTGGTAAAAACCAAATTGACCAGGGCAGCGGGAAAAAGTGGGAAAAAGGCATTTTTACCACCCACCAAAATGGGTGGGAAACGGGAAAAATGGAAGAAATGGGAAAAACTCTGGTTTTGGGGCAATCCGAAACAACTTCTTTTAAACTTAAGATTTTCAAAATTTGACTTTATATTAGTATTATCCATCAAATTCTGAGAAAATTAGTTGGTAATACGGTCCAATTCGAACAATCTCTAAAATTAACATGTACATATTGTATTCATACGGGAAAACTGGAAAAATAATTAAAACTGATCAAAATTGCTCGTATTACATTAAAAATTCTCAGAAATTCGTGGAGATCACGAATATGAAGTCCAATTCCGGAAATATTGATTATTAAAGAAGTTAGCTTTCCATAACTAAATACATGGACAGCCATATTTCCCACTTTGGACGGTAAAAACCGTTTTTCACGGTTTTTACCACTTTTTCCCACCTGCCGTGGTAAAAAATCGTGTTTGACGGGAAGAACGAAACCCTGCTCATTTTATTGAATTTCTAAATTTATTATGCTTCAAAATTTCCGTATTCATGTGGCAATTAAAATTTCAAATGTAATTTGAGGTATAATTCTTAGCTTATGCAGTGCCCATCAACTGTCTCATTTTTCACCATTTCCTTCCTATGTAATTGTATGTAATTATATGTAATTATATACTGCCATGCTATTTACATATTTGACACCTGAACTTCGTTCGCAATTTTTTTTAGTAAATTCGCTGACATCCATGTGAAACGTTATGGCACCTTTCCCTGACATACTCCTTAGCTGAAACACTGAAGGAAGTTGAAAATTTTGGTCAAGAAGAATGACATGTCGCATGCCTGGGTTAACTTAGACTAAAACAAATGTTGATGGCCACACCCCCCGGGGGGTGTGGTTTTTGAATTTCGTGTTTTGCATCCTAATCGCCTTATGTAGACAAGAAGAATGACATGTCGCATGCCTGGGTTTACTTAGACTAAAAAAATTGTCAATTGCCACACCCCCTGGGGGTGTGCCAGGTTGCCACTAAGCATTGAGTCAGATATACTAGTCACCTATACTTTACTTTATATTTGTACGGAAGGAATTATTTTTATGACGTAAAGTGCGGGCTATGTATATTTTTGGCCACAATTTGTAAAACCTGGCCCATAGTGCAACCCTTTTCGAGCGTTTTTTGAGAACTTCGTATAAGAACTTGGATTCACATTTCCAATATCATGCATATTATATTTTCAAAAAGTTTGATGACTCCCTAAAAAAATATTGCAAAAACACATTAAAGTCTCAGAGAAAGCTCCAGACGTCGGTTTTGCCAGAAAGCTCGGGTTTTCTGTACAAGGCTTTTGTGTTTAAGCATGATATGAAAATGAATCTCTTTCTTCGAAAGTACAGGTATCAAATATTAAATTAATTTTCTCCAATGTGGTCTTTCATGTGAGGATTATTTTGTTGAGTTTATTACCTAAATTCCTTAAAAGCCCAATGAAACGTTACGAGTAGTTTTGGAAAATGATTTGTAGTATTTTGAATACATGATTGACGCGTAATTCATCCCGAGCTGCACCCTCAGCGTTTATCGTGTACCGAAATAAAGATACTTCAGTAGTGAAGAAATGCAACGCAGAATGTTGCTGATTCAATGATGATCAAAGGTGCTCATTTGGTAACGAAATTTAGAATTTTTTCGTTGGCGTTGATTAGCCACCGAAAAATAAGTACCAGACTAGTACGCGTTAGAAATCAACGGGTTGGTACTTACCAGCAATTATATTTAGGCATTGCAAAAAAAGTTGACGAGGATCATTTTTCGTTGCATATATTTTTATATTTATTTAATTCATTTCAAAATTAATTCAAATGACAAAAATACGCATAATTATTCTGATGAAATTAATTACTTCATTCACCTCTAAATTCATTGACGAGAGTTCAGATACGTTGGTCTTCAAATGCAGTGGTAGGCGAGATTAAGTTAGAAATGTCAACAACATGATTTCCTTGTCCTAAAAATAATCAATCATTCAAAGCATACAGTTTTATGATCATAAGTTATATTTAAAACATTTTAGCTGCATTACCTTCCTCCAGCGTTGGGCTTATGCATTCTTCTTCGTGTTGACTGCTATCCACGGACGATGCTTTCAAAAGTTTCCTAGCCTTGTCATTTTCCTTGGTAAAATCATCTAAAAGGTTTTCAAAATATATTTAGAATGCATACACTTAAAAGTTTAATTATTTGCATGTTACCGCAAAAGTTTTTGACCTCGACACTCCAAACTGGCCACTTTGGGTCCGGCGTTGACGTTGGATCCTTTTGGATTTTCACATAGTCATTCCGCATGGTAATGATTCATTACTACCTTATTTTGAGTGTATTTATGTGCAACGTCAACCTTTGGGAAAATACATTAAAATTTCAAGTCTCTAAATATGTGTTTTCGTTAAAAAGTTATAGGACGGACGGATGGACATAACGATCTTATAAATGGCTTTCATCCCTTAATAATAAGGAAATAGATAAATATGTACTAATCAAATTCGTGTAAAAACGGATTGTTCGTCTACCACAAATACAATACCTATATCACATTCTCAACCCAATTTCACTATTACCTTGTGTTTCTAAAAATTGTCTTGGTGTTCGGTTTCAAACAAATTGGATTTACAATGGCCAACACCTTAAACAAGGAAAAAAAATTATACAGATAATGATCTTTCCCGGCAAGCTTACAGTAATCCTAATAAAAACGGACTTTGGACACTTTGCTCCAAAAATCTCACTTTGCCCCAGTAATATATTTGAACTCGAAACGTCAAGGGTTGACCTTTGACCCAGGTATGGTGTATGCACGGACTCGTGAAGTCCGTAGCTTTTTAAAAATATAGAGTTGGTGGGGTTTCGAGCGAAAAAGTTCACTGAACTTTGACCTCCATTTCCGGTCGAACCAGGTCACTTAGGGCTTAGGGACAAAAACATTTTTTGTTCAGCATGTAGAAATGTACAACATATCAAAAATTGGGTTGATTATCACGGAATTTTGCTAAGTTTTATTATGTATACGTTAAAAAGCATTTGGTGCACTAAATTTTACACAATTTTGCACACAATTTTACACACGTTTTGCACAAAGCCTCATTCATGGGGCTTTCTGAAATTTTTGTCCAGAATTAAATATTTAAATATTTAAAGTTATTTTTTGATTTTTTTTCCGATTTTCCAAAAACGCTAGAGCCGGGTGGTAGATAAAAAAATTAGGAATCTTTTGGCGAAAGTAGTATTTCGATATCTTTTTACATCATGTAGAAATTCGCGTCCCCGTTTGCAAGTTTTTGCGACTTTCTGTCCCTCCCCTTGGGGAAAGGGGTGGAATTGAACTAAATTAGGGATACCGTTGCACTCACAAGAATCAGCTCTACCAACTATGCAAATACATATTAACAAAATCAATTTTTTTTGTGGCCCTCAAGATTCCGGTTTTCATTATTGCTCATCCGGTGCAAGTAAAATATACATAGTTATTTAAAAACGGGTAATAACACAAATTTCCCTCATTTTTCCCACTGAGCAAGGTAAAAAGTTGATAAAATGTAAAAAGTAAGACCTTGGTCGTCACATCACCAGATTAATAACAGTCGAGAATTATTTTCGGTACACTTGCACTTAATTTCAGAGTGTGTACGTGGTTGAGATTCTGTAAGTTTTAATGTGAACAAAGTTCACATTAAAACAAGTTCACGTTCAAGTTCAAGTTCAAGTTCACCATTTGACGATGTATGTATTCGCAACCCGACAATTTCAACTTGTTGCGAATATTGGCACAGCATTTTATTTGACATCCTGCCTCACATTAACATAATCAATGGCAGGATTACCCTCTATATTTTCGCGATACGTATGTAGTAAGTAAATGATACACCAGGCCAGAGTCCAAGATTTATACGTACATGCGGAATTACGTCCTACATTCAACGTTGGCCCAAGTAAAATTTATCATGCGATGATTTTGTCATTTGAGCAATAAGCACATTATGTGACGCAAAAAATACAACTTCGTAGACCACATCTTCTCCTCTGATTAGGAGAAACCCTCTACATGAAAATTCCAGATCTTGATGCCCATTGAATATTTGGTACATCTAGGCGAAAATGGATAACCCTAAACTGGTCCAAGTTTTACATATTTGTGGTCCCAGATAGTTAGATATTTTATCGTATTCAACAGCAACCTCAACCCCTTTAAATTTTTCGAAATTTCAGGGCAAACCACTGCTCGGAACTTTTTTTAAAAAACTCAAAATTTCAAAAAAATTGAGATTTATTTTGAACATGGTAACACAACCATCTGGGACAAAAAAAAAAGTAAAACCGACGAAAAGATCTGACTAAAATTACATTTTTGGTGAACGTATGAAGTGGTTTTTGTACCTTTGAGGGGGTGTAGCGAGAACAAATGTAGTCATGGAGTACTGTTTTAGGGTAATTCATTTTTCGCCTAGATCTACCAAATATGCAAAATGCATCAAGATCTGGAATTGGCATGTAGAGCGTCTCTCCTCATCAGTTTTGACCATTATACATCCAAAACTGTACTTTTTGCGTAACGTAATGTGCTTATTGCTCCCATCACAAAATCATCGCATGATCAAGTTTCCTCATGCCAACTTAAGAAAGGTGAGAGGTCAGTTGATAAATATGGTGTGATGAATTTGCAATGTGACAATTTGTTATCCAGGCTGAGAAGGAAACATAGAAATTTCTCCTTTCATCTCGACTGAAATTGAACAAGGTGGTTGTATACAATGTAAGGAATATACATACTTTTTTCAAGAAAATAAAAAATTACGAGCGAATGTAAATTAAATTGTATTTCTTCGTTTCTTAGAGAAAATTTAACTTCTCCAATTAACCAAATAATTCGTTTAAAAGTAATTGTTTAACGGAAGTGACGCCTTAACTTTTTAGAAGGAAAAACATTATTTATTTGAGCTTGTTTCCAGGTAACGTCGATTATTTTAAAGATTAAACCTGTCCCTAACTTAACGTAAGTAATATATGTATTTGGATAAAATACCTTGTTTCTCATGCTATCAAAGTATGTACTTAGGTTGCATTTTCGCTATAAAATTCTTTGTATTGATAATATTTGTATATTAAGGAGGGTTGTCACGCCACACGCAAAAACTATTTACCGCTACAATATTTAATTTAACATATTCATAATATAGAAAGAGGTTCGGTAATTTTACCATGTTGTGGGGAAGAATTGGGTAAACACGAGAACCTGATTTGGTAACAGTCCTGTTTTATTTTTATTTACATATGTACAGAGCGGTCCAGAAACCAGGTAATAATAAAAGGGGAAAATTTTTATCCACATTTTTTAAATACTGGGTAACAAATGTCATTTTTCACAAAAGAAAAAAAAATCCCAATAAAATATAGTAATTATGAAGGAATCATAATTTGTTACAATTTTAATAATTTTTCGGAAAAGATACGGTTACCTTGTTCCTGGACACACTCTCAATAATTTTTTGATGATATTGTTACCGGCGGAGGTACTATGCAACTCTATTGCTCGGGTAATAATTTATCACCGAAAGGTAACATATATACAGAGGCTAAATCCTGCTCTGCCCCCAATGTCAACGCTCAGGTAATAAAAACATTACCTATACCGGAGGCAATTTCTTACCCAAAGAAGACAATTTGTTACTATAGTGTTACCACGCGGTAGAATTGTATAGTATCTCCGCCGGTAACAATATTGTCAAAAAATTATTGTCAAGCTGCAGCTTTGCACTTATTTGCATACCTTGTAAATAATTTGTAATAATTAAACTTTTACAGGATTCAACACTCGAAATGTGTTCAGATGAAAAATACACGCGTATTTATTCCCTCGGTTGGAAATGTGCAGTGTTTCCACTCCTCTCTGCAATCGTGCTGGGTTGTTTAATAACTGTTGGAAAATTGATCATAACCCCGAATCAGGATTCGCAAAGTGCAATTTTAGCCACTAAATTCCACTACTTTTTAAAAGGCCAGAATGGCGTAGATTTGACCAGGGAGAATGTTTTGGCCAAGTTATCGTCATCCACAAAACCAAAACGTGTTTATTTTTATATTCATGGATTCCAAAGCGGTTCCCTTGAAGAGGCGGAATCACTCGTAGTTAAGGATGCCATCCTAGAAACTCAGCAGGTTTGAATTGTTAATAATTACTGCTATATATTAAAATAATTAAAATTTAACAAGATATTTTATCTTGCGGGATTTCTAAAATATTTCAATATTTTGCAAATTTAAATTTTACGTAGCATTTTTACACATATTCTACATTTGTAGGAGATTGATCTGGTTGTTGTGGTCGATTGGTGTGAAGAAAGCAGCCGAGGACTCTTCACCTATCCGGATACGGCGTCCTTCACCGTGCCTAAAGTTGCGGAACACGTGACCCAGGAGGTGAAATGGATTGAGGGAAATTTAGGAATTTCTCGGTCCCAAATTAACATGGCAGGCCATAGTTTGGTACGTTTTCTTTACTTATTCCCAGTTTTGCCTAGCTTGTAGAGTTGTAATTTTTGCAAAGATGTACATGTAGGGTGCCCACATTATGGGAAGAACTGGAGAATTACTGCAGGAAAGTGGGGGTAGAAAAATCGCTCACATGACCGGCCTGGATGCCGCGGGGCCAATGTTTGACGATTTTTTTCCACAAGATGACCACCGACTTTCGAAAGGAGACGCCGATTTTGTGCTGTGTATTCATACAGATGACATATTGGGAACGACTAATCGCACCTTTTGTCATGAACATCGCTTCCCTGCAGTGGACAGTTGTGGAGTTGGTGGGTTTTGTTGTAGGCATAATTCCGCGAAAAAGTTATTTGTTGGCTATCTCAAAAATTGTGGCGGTCTTGTCAAGGAAGATGTGGGGACTGGGGCTTGGAACAAGTTTTGGAGGTGGCTCCTGAATAAAGTGCCGTTTAGAAATATTGTAATTACGGCACATTATTCGACATTTTTATTAGTACTTTTTTTATTGAAATTTCGAATTTTTTCAATACATACCCTTGGTCAGAAAATCTTCGAAAACATTGAATATTTCAAAAAAGTTGAGTCTGCTATTGGATATGATAGAGCAACTATCTGGGATCACAAAAATGTAAATTTCTTGAAAATCTGACCAAAACTCGATTTTTGGCGAGGATTTTAGTGCGGCAACTCTGGGGGTTTGGGCGCCTTTGAGGGGGCGTGGCGGGCGTAAATGGGCTCATGGAGTCTAACCCTCCTTCACTTTTTCTACACTCATGTAGTACTACAACATATCCAAAGGAGATCGAAATCGGGGCCCGACAAGTAGTGACCTTCTACTCCTCAGTTTGCCACCAAAACCCCGACTACCCCGACTACCCCGACTACCCGCAAAACCCAGGTAAAACCCCGGGGTATGGGTTTTCAATAGCAAACCCCGGAGTTTTCCTTACCCTGATCATAACCGTGACTATCTCGGGATCCGTCATAAATAATTGTGCTGTAACCCCTGAGTTTGAAGAATTCGTGAATATTATCTGGCTTGAATAATTCCGTGGGTAGAATTAGCTTCATCGTGATGAGGGATTCATACCCGGACGATAAAATTATCACGGCCATGACAAATCCTAGATATTTATAGGAATAAGATCTAATCGGTTGTCGGAAGGCGAGAGACGTTAAAAAATAAATTTCATTCAGATAATAAAACAACCATTTTCTGAAATTTAGCCGTATCATCCATACAATCGGGAGGAGTGAGACAGTTATGCCGACAGCGGTCCAACAGTGGTTATCGTACGGGGTGAACCATACGGTCCACGTTTATTCAAACCCCAACAAATTCAGCTACATATCGCACATTTACACGCATTTATTTATTTGTACCTGAGAATTTGTCAAAATCTCACAAAATCGGTGGTGGGATACTCCTAGGGGTGTGATTGATAAGGGGTGGCATCTACAGGGGTGGAAATGGTGGGGTGCGTTAGACGGGGTGCGATTGATGGGGTGCGATTGATCGGATGGCATCATCCTCACACCATTCAAACTTTGTAACCGCCCGACAATAAATGATGTGATTATGAGTTACCGAATCTAGGAGTGGAATCCTTTAAAGATAAGTGAGGTAAGATAACACCTGCACTTTCACGTAGATCGTGTTTACTTCCGTTTTCCAGAACTCGTTATAAGGGGGACTATAGGATATCGAAATATTGAAATATTTTTCAAGAAGGAAAAAATAATTCTTGCTTATCATCATATGGATAAGTGTATTCCTCAACTGTATTTGGGAAACTGTATTTCATCCTGCTCCATACAGACCTCGGGATGCAGGCATGATTAAAATCATTCACCGCAAACATAGTCCATTTAACCGGCACCCAGGTCATGGAAGGTCGCCACTTTCGCTGAAATATGTCCCAAGTTTGAACGTGGGGTGGGATTGGGAAATATTCATAACCTCCACCGCCATCTTTGGAGAGGAAAGAGTCCACCATTTTTGTAGACGTGGAGAAACTGAGGTACACCGAGGCGGGCGAGTTACCCCAGGAGGGGATTGACACGTGTGGGTGCAAGCATATCAAGAAAACGCCATAGGATGATTTGTAATAGTGCGAAAATATGGTTTGCTGATCGATTCGGAGGTTAGGCTTGGGTGTGGTATCAGTTAGAAGTAGGAAGATTATGAGACAATTGTCCCCTAGGTGGGGTTTGTTTAGTATAAGGAGGGATGCATGATTTTGGGGAAACGTGTGGGAAATTATGTTCCAAGTGATGAGGCCATCAGCAGTGTCGGGTAGTTGTGATGTTGCCGTGAAATAAATGAAGGAACGGAAGTAGTCGTCCGGTTTGTATTCGCGGTATATGAAGAGGCAGTTTTGGTCTTTATCTTGGTTGAGATTAGCAGTAGATACTTCAAGTAATGTAAAGAGGGTAAGAACGAATGGTATGGTTTGGCGAAGGTTCACCATTTTGGAGAAGTGTGTATTGAAAAAGCAAATACAGTGGCATCAAGATAACCTTTACCCCGCCGAAATCTCAAGGCCATGCGCGCACAACGTCAGGCTCAATCCCGCACAAATCGCCTAAAAATGAGGGTCTCGTTTTTAATATCAAACTTATAACACATGAATACGATATAAGCCGAAACTTATTTGTCATGGATGGATGCCCACGTATCCAAATCAATAAGTCAAGATGAAAAAATTATGGACAAACCAATTTCCTTAGCACAAACCGATTTTTACTAGATACATACATGCCATCCATCAATTTCGTAACTCAAAAATCTCCAATTTCCAGACACCTTCCCCTCTCCCGTAGCGTAATTTATGGGCGTCGCCTTATCCAAAATTTTTTTTGACTCGTTTGACGAACGTTACATATTTAAATAGTTGCAGCAAATATTTATATCGACAAAAGTCCAGTGAAACAATCAGTCTGTCGACATTTATTTCCAAATTTTATCGCTCTTACAAGGGACACTCACGACCTGTCGTTTGAGTCCAGGGTACCCACTATGTTTTTTAGAATCTACTAGGACCCCAGATGAAGGATTCATTCATATTTCCGTGTAAAACTCATATTTGGCGACGTGGCGTGGCGCCAAATTCGCCAAAATTGAATGTTTTTATTTTTGAAACCGCCATAACTTTTGAAATCCTGGACGGATTTTCAAAATTTTTGGCAGAAATCATGACAAAGAGTTCAACTTTCTTATTCCATGAAATTTTTTCTAAAATTATCGCTTTTAACTTTTCGCAAAATTTCGTAATTTTCTTCGAAATGGGGGTTCGTCGAAAAAATCCTAAAAATATTGCAAAAATTAGAAATTTTTTATTTTTATTTTTTTGTCAAAAATTTCGACTTTTGTGATCATTTTAAGCATAAAATTTTGAAAATCCGACATAAAATGCAAAAGTTATGGGGGTTTGAAGTTGGTCGAAAATGCAAATTTTTAAGTTTGGCGCCACGCCATGGCGCCAAATATGAATTTTACACGGAAATATGAATGGATCCTTCATCTGGGGTCCTAGTAGATTCTAAAAAACATAGTGAGTACTCTGGACTCAAACGACAGGTCGTGAGTGTCCCTTGTTAGATTTTTTCAATGGTTTTGCTTGCAAAAAAGTAAAAAAAACTCCAAAAAGGCAAAATTGCAAACAACTGAGTAACAAAAAATAATTGATGTATTCTTCATATTAAGTTGCATCTTTTACTTTTCAGAGTGCGTACACACGACAAAGTCTTATTCCGCATCGCAACTCATTTAGCAAACTTACGAAGATCAAAATACTTCTATCGTGACGGGATTCGCAAAATATGACTTCTCAAATCTTTCCAATCTCGCAAATCTACTGAATAACACATATTTTGGTACTATTTCCATGGATATCTTTAATTTCCCCTCCTGGCGATGGTAACGATGAGTTTTGCGAAATAAGAACATGAACAATTGCTGGGTAAATTTGCGAAAAAAATCCCATGGTTTTCCACTTAAATTTTTGCGAAATCTCGCATATCTCGCAAAACGTCGCAAGTTATGTTGATATGCTCAATTTGCGAGATATGCGAAGGTCGACGTGAGTACGCACAGAGATTAATTCCTACATTCAATCCGCATATTTCACATTCGTTACGTTGGTAATTACCTTATCAGTTCCTCCACTAACCCATTTTTTATTTAGCACGTATTCATTACAAAATTCTGAAGCAAATGATACACACATGGATACAAACTCTAATCTCCATTTAATTCAGTCCGTGCATACATAATTTCAACATATTCCAATTGAACTCTGCCCGAATAATGGGCCACATCACAATGGAAGGACGCATGAAGATCCAGGTGTCAATCATTCGGTTATCTTGCAGATATGTATCCCATTCTAAACATTATCTTCCAGCTTAAACTTCAGATCGTACCGTACATCATAAATCTTCGCACGTAAAATAATTCGCATTCGTAAATTTCTCCACAAATATTGCAATTATAAAATATTCGCGAAATGGGTTTGAAACAATTTTTCCGAGACGGTTCCGTCATCAAAGGTGCGGCAGGTTTCATCATTGGGAACGCGTTCATAGATGTCGTCGCCGTTTTCACGTCCGCCTTTGTGATCCCGGTTTTCGGGATATTTGGCGGCATCCCGGAATTTAAGGGGTCTACCTTCACCATCAACAATTCAAAATTCTATCACGGCGAATTTCTTGATGCCATAGTAACCTTTGCGATCGTTGGGTTGGTCCTATACCTTTGTATCATCCTTCCATTTGACCTGATAAGAAAGTACGTCATCTCTGAGGATCCCCCCGAGGTGCGAGACTGTCCTCGATGCTGGGTCGAAATTAATAGCAGGGCCAGCAAGTGTCCCTTTTGTACGGCGGATATTGAACCACTTTGGGTAGTTGGGGATGAGGAGGAGGTAATATTTCGTCGTACTAATTAATAAAAGACCTAAGTACAGTCGATGCTTAATTCAGAAAAGACCTAAGTGCAGTCGATACTTAATATAGAAAAGACCTAAGTGTACCGAAAAAAGTTGAAAAAAGACCTACGAACAAGTATGTATTTACTTACTTATGGCTACATCGTGCGATATATAAAGAATCGTTTTTGCAAGATATAGCCATAAGTAAATACATACTTGTACGTAGGTCTTTTTTTACTTTTTTTCTGTATACTTGGCTCTTTTCTGAATTAAGCATCGACTGCACTTATCTCGTTTCTGAATTAGTACGACGATTTGTAAAACGAGCGTGATTAAGAGCATGCTACTAATGAAAGTGTTAGTTGGTTTGTTGTCTGTAAAGTAATGAATGGTATGTAACAGGAAATTTAGTGAAATTTAGATGGGTAGTGTAGCTAATTAAAATTGTCCAGTATTCGGTTAATTGTGTTCCGAAGCATTCCTCAATTTAGAAAAAAATTGCGAGTGTTTTTTCGATCCTTGAAAATTTGTTTTCGTACGTTTGGAAAACACGTTTTACGATTTATTGCTCTCATTTTAAAACAAATAGAGATAACAAATGTTTGTTTTCGGATCCATTGAGCCTATTAAATTCCAGATGAGTCCTTACAAGATTTCAAAATTTAACATTGTTCCTAAGAGAATTAAGCGAGCGGAGATAACTGACACTTTCATTAGTAGCATGGTCTTTCTTGCCATATCCAAGTTAATTAAAGTAACTTTTAAATTAACGATTAATAATATTTAATAGGAATCCACCAGTAAATGTTCATGTCATAAGAAATGGGATTGTAATTCTACGTCGAATTGCAGCAAGTCTTCTGCGTTATGCTGCTCAAGAATTTTTCTTCTTGAGGGAAAGGATTCCACTCTGGCGACTCAAACCAATCTGAATCCAATTGTTCCAAGTTCCCAAGAAATGGCGAAAAATCAGGATACGAAGGAACTTGAATTCCGTGAAGATGTTGACCCTGCGTCGTTAGGACGTAATGAGATTAGAGGCTCAAGCTCGAGTGATGAGTATTCTGTATAACTATTCATTGGGTCAGTTGGAGACAAGTCGAGGCCCGTTATACGATTTTGTTTGGATTATCGGTAGTTT
This sequence comes from Folsomia candida, assembly GCF_002217175.1. Classification (NCBI taxonomy): domain Eukaryota; kingdom Metazoa; phylum Arthropoda; class Collembola; order Entomobryomorpha; family Isotomidae; genus Folsomia; species Folsomia candida. The sequence continues at coordinate 1,262,306 of NW_019091221.1, read as the reverse complement.
TATTATTTGCAGTACAAAACATTTCGGAACATACATATATATAAATTACCAGATAAACATGTTGTATTCATATATCATCTCTAAATGTTAACTAACTTGTGCACCATATCGATAAGGCGATAACCATACCATTTGTTATACAATAAGTTGTGCCACAAGTTGTACCATTAGTGGTACCATAAGTTGTAAAGTAAATTATAAATGAAATTGTAGCCTAAATCGTAGAATGCAGGAATGTCACGGAAACTTTGACCGGACGGACTTTTCGAAATTATAATATAGATGTCTAAACTGCACAAGTGGACCGATCTAGGGCATGTAATATCGATATCGGTTTCGGTATTTCGGTATTTCGGTATTCGATATTCAAATACCGAAATATCGATATTTCGGTATCTAAATACCGAAATTAAAATCTTGTAATTTATGATTGTAAATAATTAAGCAAATCTTCGGTTGGTTAGCAATGATATATAATTTCAAATTTTTTACCCCATTGACGAAGCAAGGTCACAATGTGATAAAATGATGACATCTCTATACTTCTTTAAAAACATCGTCTCAAACCTTATTTGAAATTTCGAGACCACATAATGTTTACAGTAATTAATTTCGAGATCACACGAGTGGGGGAGTTACAAAAAAGACCCTGAGGTCACGAAAAACATTGTGGGCGTGGCAGTGGGTGGGGAAAACTTAACTTATATTCAAATTAGTGAGGTTTTCACCCTGTGGGTCTGCCAGAATCCCAAGGTCACACGCTTCGGGCATGGCTGCATTACATGACAAAATACCTCAAGCCCCACCCATAAGGGGTGTGGCCATCGGTGCTTTAAGCGTTAGGCAGTCAAGTCAATTACATATCGCGAGACAGATAATTTATCGGAACAGAATAGAGACCACAATTATGACCCCCAAATACACAAGAACACCCCCGAGTGGGTGTGGCTTTTAGCACCTTGGGTAGTATCCGGATATAGGTCATGCAACACCAATAATTTATCACCAGCGAAAGGTACTTTGGAAGGTAACCATACTATGGCATGTACATAATACCCAATATGTTTTACAATTAGATATTTCAATGTGGAAATATCTAAGTTAGAATCGTAAAAATTATGAATTAAAATAGTTAAGAATTATGAGTAATGCTTAGAATAACATCAATAAATTGAGTAGTTTTTTAATGTTAAAATTTTATTCTCCGTCACCTGTTGTTCTAATGACTAACAAGTTTTATGTGTTTGCTTTAAATTTTAACATTTGGTAATATGATCTCAAAAAACACAAATTATCAATGGTATCATCGTTTAGACTGGCACGGACTTTGCTAACCAGATACCCGGCTGAAGAGAATGCTCGCTCGGATTCTACGCTTGTTGGTCTAATTGTCAGCAAACTATCATACACAATTTGAAGAAGAACTCCCCTTGTTCCCCCATTTTGAAATAGAGCAAGTTCCTTCTTGATCGTGGACAACAAATTTTGTTTACCCTGCGATTTCTGTGAGTGTGTAGAAGATATAGCCCTTTGTATTGCTTCTTGAAGTTCCATTTCCAAAGCTGTTTTTTCCTTTTTTTTTCTTAGGCGAGGTTAAGTGAGATGAGGTGTCTCCATCGAAGTCATCCTGAGAATCATCTCGGAGGAATTTCATGAAGCCGTTGAATTAAGTCACGAACATTGTTTGCAATCGAACTGATGGACGGCATTCCGAATGGATTATCTTGATTTTTTGGGACAGATTCATGCTTCCCCGTATGTAAAAACTTCAGCATACCAGAGTAATTGGTTCGACGCTGTTGTATTCGTCGTGTCAATGCTGCAGCCAATTGCGCTGCCACAGTTGAATCTTGGCCTTCCAGTTTTGTTATCATGAACTGCAATATAGCGTCAGCCGTATGCAAATTCGTGTCTCTTCGACATAAGGCTTCAACTGCAAGCTTAACGGGCTCCCCATTCTTGTTCGGAAAATGAGATTTCGGAATTGATGTCAATTAAAGATTTTAAAATTGAAACTTTCAGGGTGACAAATCGCTTAATCATGTCGAATAAACTGCTCCATCGAGTCCTAGAATCAAGCTGCAACTGTAACCCTTTTCCTATATCGTCCAACGTGTGCTTTTGTAAAACTTCGTCATTTTTCTTAGGTGACTTTCTGAAAATTTTCACGATACGCCGAACTTTATCAATTAAAGGTCGAAAATTGTCGATTAAGTCCCTTGGCGTATCTTCATCCGCTTCGCGGGGGTCAAGCTCAACGGTGAGCAAATCCATCTCTGAGCCTTCCCCATCATCCACCACCGGAAGATCAATATTGTTGCTCTGTTGCTCTTCATTGCTCTTCTTAGGCTTCGTATAAAGAACGTCCATAACTCCTAACTGGATTGCATGTGCCAGACACTGCTGCTGAAGAGTGGGGGACATATTTCCGACTTTGGTCATTACTGAAGCTCCGTCCGTGCAGATGCAAATGACATCAGTTTTCAATGACAATCCGAATTCTTTCAGTCTGTCGGCGACAAGCTCCAGACATTTCTCCGCAGGTGCTCCTCCGTGAATCCTGACCAATCCCAAACTCCAGAAAATGTCGTCACGATGGACGTTCACATTTATGTACTTACAATTTAAGTTTTGTTTACTGAACGTCAGATATATTTACATATGTATACACATAATTAAGAGGGGAATATTTACAAACCTTCTGTTTCGTTTACTCGTCCATTCATCGAAAGTTACAGAAAATTTCTTGCCCAAATTTTTAAATTTCCCGATCTCACTTGTTACATGGCCACGGATTTTTTGAGCGTGCTGGATAACATTGTTTCGAATAATCTGAGGTGTTTTTGGAACGTCTATGTAGCCGCTGCTTGTGAACAGGTCGCGTAAATCCACTGACGTGGAAAAAACAGCGAACGGTAATCCATCCAGGGAAATTAATCGAGATAGCACAGCCTCCAATGATTTGTCTTCCAATGTAGGAACCAATTCAGAAATTTTCTGCTGTTTACTTCTGGGAATGAGGTCACCATTTTCTGTGGAGGTAAATGTAAATTTAGTAAAGCTCTGATTTTATCTTTAAGAAATGTGATTACCTGTACTTTTGTCCCCAAGCTCCGTTCTTTTCTTGATAAAAATTTTGTGTCTGGTTCGCAAGTGGACATGCAGTCCAGAGGTTCCTCCTCGTGTATTTTTTAAAACTTGGTCGCATGTCAGACACTTTGCGTCTTGAGTTCCCTTTATTTTTGAAAATAAATCCCAAAGTGATCGGGTTTCGGCAGTTTCGTCGGACGGAGACGTTTGTTGTGATTGAGATGGCGATTGTTCCTCCATTTTAGGGATAAATTTAAATGTTGGGAAAACTTATTTTGGAAAGTATTTTTAGAAAAAAAAACGTATATGTGAAGCAAGTTCAACTTTCCCGCTCGTTTTCACGATGCTGGACAAAGTAAGACTTGTGTTAAAATTGCGAATGTTCGATTTTATAATGTCGATTTTATAATGTCGATTTTATAACAGCTATGACCACTTGGGGGTGTGGTTCTTGGTCGTTGGAGGTGACGATAAAGACCTCCATTCCACCCCAATATTTTTATTGTACCGCACGACACGCATATTAGGATCTTACCCAAAGCGCCGTAAGCCACACCCACCCAGAGGGGTATGGTTTTTTGAAATTGTAGATGCTCATCGGGGTCCACATTATACCTCGATAATATTTTTGTGTCGCACGATATACATTATGAGGATAGTATTCAAAGCGCCGTAAGTCACACCCACCCGGGGGGTGTGGTGTTTTTGTAATTGGAGATGTTCATTGGGGTCCTCATTCTACTGTTACGCCGAAATAAATGAAAGAGCATAAATGAAATTTTGGGAAATTTCGTTTTTATTTTTTATAAAAATTCGTCTTACATTGAACATATGGATAGTAAAGTGTATCAAAGCCGTTGGTTATGCTGTAGCGCAAAGCCAATGGTTATGAGGAGGAAGAGGGATTCGTTGTGTACGTTTTCTGGAAATCTTGTGGGTTTTCATACCCAAGATTTCTGCTGCAGAATTTGGGACTTGAAGGGTCATCATGCATCCGGTGCGTGACTGTCCAAAGTCCAGGGTTTCTGTGAAGAACTCTTTCTTGAGAAGTCCTTGAACTTTTGTTATGTGTATATTGGAATATATCTATTAGTTTTTATTTGTACATACATATGTACCTATTTGAATTATTGGATATATTTCTTAACAATATCACCTATTAGTTTAAACACACATGTACGTATTAAATTATGTGAATTATAAAATATGCATAACAATGCGTAACATCTACCTCAATAATTTTTTTGTGTCGCACGATATACATTATAATATGAGGATGTTACCAAAAGCGCCAGAAGTCGCACCCACCTGGGGGTGTGGTTTTTTGTAATTAAAGATGTCCATTAGGTCCCCAGCCAATTTTAATTAGTTATTTATTGATTATATTATTGAATTACTCTAAAACTAATACTTGGGAAAATTCGATATTATAATACCGAAATACCGATATTTCGGTATTACAATACCGAAAATTTGATATTATAATACCGAAATTTCGGTATTTCGAGATCTCGAAATATCGAGATTACATGCCCTAGACCGATCGTCAGATAAAACTTCAGTATATCTCAAACATAATTTGAAAAATTATGTACGGAGACATCGATTTCAAAAATCAATCCAAGGGAAAGCCTTGCATTCTCTGTCAACACGTACATAAACACGGATCAGAAGGTTTGGAATTCAATTTTTTAAATTTAAATATGTGATATTTTCATGCTGTTTCTGAATTTAAAAAAATGCAAAACACCATAATTTTGTGAAAGTTAAAAGTTAAAAAAACTGAATTTCTATACTTTCAGGGAAGTAATGGTCAGCAAAAATAGTGTTTAATTTTTGAAATCGGGTTAAAATTCGAAAAGTTACAGCGTTTTTAAAGCGTTACAGCGTTAAGAATCCGGATTTTGGCTGAAATTTGTTTTGAAAATTCCGATACAGTAATAAATATGTACATACGCCCTTTCAGAAAAGCGCAATTATACGGGTTCACTCATTTGTGAATGTAAACAATTTAAGATTAGTCCGGTCGATATGGGCCATAACCACCTCGCACCATCGCATTGTAAGTACGCTGTGGAGGGAGCATCCATAAATTATGTCCCGCAAACATGGTGATTTTTCAAATATCCCCTTTGTAACTTGCTATTCCAATTTTTTCAATGTAGCGCTAATCTGATTTGTACGCAAAACTTTGATATAATTTATGCCATGAATTTTATGGACGTCCCTATTCTTCAAAATTACGAATTGTCGTACAAATTAGTGCTTACCGAACAGACCTAAATTAAGTAGCACGCTATTTGGCTCTCCTTAATTTGCATATTCACTTATGTATAAAATACATATTCATACAGTAGAGAAAATCTCATTTCCTACAGGAAGTAATTTCGACCCATCATACACATGCTCCGAACTCGATACATAGCAAAAACTGCTTTCCCTGAATGCATGCTAGCTGAAGTGTGGAAGTACTTTGCCAACAGCTCAGCACATTTATACATCTCCAGTATTCAAGTAGTCATAATATGTACAAGTTTTCATCTCTGGTAATGTTACACCAGGTGGTACTGTTTTGCAAGAAGTGGTGAACACTTATTATGAAATAGGTAATAAACGAAAACACGTTGTACCACCCAATTTCCAAATTCCCGTAGGTAAAGAATCTATCATAACATGCAAGCATGCAAGCATGATTATTTGCATACTACATATAAATACGGTTATAAATTTTTCATCCACAATGTATTTAAAATTTGTCTTCTCCCTACTACTACTCCATGTGTCCTCAAGTTTCTGCTGGAAGAATTTCCCAAACGGATACTTTGGACACTTTGGACCCTGCATTTTGATATTTGTAACAGTCAGAAATACCTTTGAGGACGCCGACCTAACTGAAAACCTCATCCACGCGAACAATCCCAACAAGCTCGTCTTCACAGTCACCAGTCGATTCAACTTCTCCGATCCAATCCTGCTCGATGAAAAGAACGCACTTGATTTCACATTCTATGAAATCTGCACGGTCACAGTTTTTGTAAATTTCGCCCTCAAGGATAACACCTTCCGCATATTTTACTCAACTTATACTCGCGACGCACACAGGGGGAGGGACCATGCAACATTTCTCCTGATCTGTAAACAGCACCCAGAAAAGTAACTGACCTCCAGGGGTCGTATAGGACTTTCGTCCTTCATTTAAAACAGGATGGCCAAAATTCCCAATCGGCAGAGATCGAGTGGTTTTTTATCTGCTTCTACTGCACAAATATCTATCACATGGTCAGGTAAAGGATTAAGGGTTTGACCATCAGCATGCTTCAAGAGGATTGGCGCCCTCGCATGCGTATTGCAGTCGATTTGGGGCGGGAATTTATGGAAGGTATACCATGTTCCAAAGGGCAATACTATGTGGCACACCAGAGCAAAGAATGTGATCCCGAGGAGACTCAATATCTAACCATCGCAGACACCGTCAACGTTACGTTTATACGTTTACCTGACGCAAAAATGCGACAATTTGGTTGGGGCTTTTACCACCAAAATTTGCGCCTATTACGGTATTGGTATTCTCATATTAGTGTTTTGTACTCTTTCCGGTACCATGGGTATCACTCGATATATTGTAATTTCAATGTGTGGTCGGAAAATTCGGATGCTGATGTTTGGATGTCTCCGTTTACTTGGGAGGTTTGGCTAAGCAATCTAATAATCGTCCTGAGTGTAGTCCTCGTAGGGTTAGCGAAGAATATAAGTCAGCGCGACAATTCTACTAAGAATTTTTATAATTTCCTAAAAATCATTGGAGACTTAGGTTTTTCGATTTGTGCGCAGTATTTAAGACAGTCGTCTGGTAATAAATCTCTCCCCGTGTGGATACTGGTATCCGTATTTTTCACAGTTTTCATGCTTCTGGCCCAATACGAGTTCTACTTGACCACCAACATGATAGCGCCACCGCCCTATGTGGTGCTTCGCACTCTGAGCGAATATTTTGACAACGGTTACACCTTGGTGTACGAGTCTGAAGATATTTACCGTGGGATATCTATTAAGGACGAATTGGAGATGGAGTTTCGTCTCAAATCATTAGGCAATTTCCCCCATTATAAAACCATCATTATTAAGTAAGTACTGTATAGATTTATGAGTTTTGTTCTTGTGTGACTATGCATATGTACGTGGGTGTTTTATTATTAATTTTCCAAATGTATGTTCCACACTGTTTCTGACCAAACTTTTGATGAAATAACAAACTTCAAATACTTTTAGAATGCTGTGATTTTTTTCAGTTCTGTAGGTTAACATTATCACTAGCATTAACTCATTAAAATTTACCTCGAAAATATGCCAAAATTTACGACTTGATTTCATTATCATCCGAAAACCGTTTTCCCCTGATGTTTTTCTTTAAGTTTCGAAACGAATAATAATCACTAAGGGACAAGTCTGGACTGCACGGGGCGTGGTTTGTGCAGGTAAAGCGATTTTCGTCTGCACTAACCGTCGCAAAAAGCCAGGTATGAGGTGGCACGTTGTCGTCTAAAAAAAGGCCAACTCTTTATTTTGACCCCACGTGTCTTTTCAACCGGAGGACGCAGCTCCTTCGGGGTTCCTGCACACACGGCCCCATTTATTGTAGTATTTACAGCAATCAATTTTATAAGGAGGGGACCTTTGGTATCCTTGAAAGTGGTCATCATCATTTTTTTGTCAGATTTTTGCACTTTTCAATTCACGGGCGGTGGCAACCCCTCGTGCTTCCATTGAGGGAATTATTATTTGGTCACCGGGTCATAATAGTAAACCCAAGTACCATATGCAACTAATAAAATATTGAGCAGGTTCAAGTCTTCATTTAATAGGTTAAAATTGGCATTGCAAAAGTCGACTCGATCCTGTTTTTGAGATGCTGAAAGCAATTTTGGTACCCAACGGGCGGAAACCATTTTCATACCTAAGTCTTCAGTTAACATGGAACAAATTGCTGGTTTTGAAACACCCATCTCATCTTCTAAATAGGACAGCTTCAATCGCGGATCTCTCATTATTTGTTCCTCTAGTTTCCGGAGCCTTTCTGTGGAAGAAACGGATTTTGAGCGTCCTGGCAACTTTTTGCCCGAGATCTCGTTTCGCCATCATTTAAAATTATTGACCCAATTGAATTTGTGTTTTGTGTTGGGCAGTCTTCATCGTAAATTTTAAGGATTCAACCATAAATCTGCGACACGTATTGCCGATCCAGCATTAAAAATTAAATCACACTACGATATTTAATTTGCAAATCTAGCATTTTTTCCGTCGAGGTAAAGTTTGCCGATTTATTGCTAGTGTTTATGTTAACCCACAGAGCTGAAAAAAATCACAGCCTCCTAAATGTATTTGAAGTTTGTTATTTCATCAAAATTTTGGTCAGAAACAGTGCGGAACATACCTTTTGAAAATTAATAATAAAACACCTACGTATTATGGTTTATGTTTTAAATGGATAGCCTTTTCTGTAAGCACTACTTTTGGACGGTGGCAACACTTTAAAATACAGATTATAGTAACATATCTTTTAATATATTTCCTGGGAAAAGATTACAGATACTTCATACGGTCTACATATCTAATTCTACCATGGTGGTGATAATTTATGGCTGAAGCGTAATACGGACGTGGAGAGTAAATTCTTCAATGATTGCATTATCTAACTCGCGTAATAAAAATTTGTATACTTTCTACATTTTTCTACACTTTGGCTAATTTGTTACTCCCGGCATATAAATTGTTACTATAAAAGCCACCTGCGTAAAAATTGATAGTTTATCTAGGTTAGTAATCTTATCACTGGGTAGGTTCTCACTGGATAGTCTTTCCGAACATATATGTATACCATTACCAGAGATTCTTAATCCTTTTGCAAAATATGAAAACACTTATTATTTATATTTTAAGTCCCAACTGGAAGAATGAATCCGCCTACATCAGGAAGCCTAGTCCCAGGAACGTCGCCTTAGTTGGAAACAAGCTCCGTGTTTTGGTATTATTGGTGCAATTGGAAAATCAAGTCTTGAAAGGAGAGTATAAATGCTTTGCCATTTATGATATTGCCTTGAACGAAGGAAGACTTGCTATTGTAAATAACAAGTTAAGATTTGAGATCGGGCAGACCATTGAAGCCCTTGCTCGGGGAGGATATCCCACTTTGTGGGAACGACAATTAAAACATTTCCACAAGTTAAAATCGAGCAGGTGGCAATCATTGAAAGAGGCATCTCCATACATATCTATAAACACACTGTCACCTTTCTTCAATACGATGGGAATTACGATTATCGCTTTTGCTGTTATTTATTTGCTAGAGATCGTGTCCAGACAGCTTTAACCATCTGGTGAGAGCACGTTTCTCAAACTATCGTAAGAAGTGCCTTAATAGGGATTCGCTGCTGAGTTAGAGCCGTCGACGGATTTATGCCAAGAACATTCTCTCTCCTCACCCCTCTAATTAAAGTTCGCTGATCGTGTCATGCGGTCAAAGAGCATGGGGATGGCTGAAGTTGTGACACTCTTGATAAACGTAAGCTCGGCTGTGGATATTCTAACTTGTGCAAGTGTTTCGAAAGAAGGAGATTGAGTGGTGAGACCAAAGCTGGGAGCATATGTGATGTCAAAGAACGGATGTCTTAATACATGTGTAAAAGGAATTTCTGCACAAAGCATTGCTAGTGATATCATTTATTCAAAAAATTAATAACATTCTCAAAAGTAAAATGAATGTCACCATCGACAATATTTGTTCCTTTTCATAATAAAACAGGCTATTGAAATGCTAATTAGATTTTACTGCATACACCGTAAACGCAACAGGGGGTAAATAAAGCGGGTTAAACTTTCGAACAGACGAGCACATTATCTTCAGAAAGGTGTGTGCAAAAATTCAACTCTCAACTTTCAAAAATGGCTTCCCCACAGCCTCTAGAAGTTGAGTCACTCGATTTAACACTTTCCAAAGTCCGTCTAAAAAATAGGGTATTCACAGAAAAATACTTGTTTTCAAGTATCCGACCCAAAAAAAGCCCATTTGAGGCTACATCGAGGCTTTGTACGGGTATTTCTCTATATTCCAAACTATATTCAATTATTTAATTCTCAGTAATAAATTAAATGCTATTCGCTCCCCACCATCAGAAATGACATTCATTCATCAAATAAATCGTTAAATAAAATAATTCTTAATTCTCCATTAAATTGATATTCCGTCCATAATAGCAGTGGAATTTTAGAATTTCGCCTAAACATTCAATACAAAATAATTTTGCTTAGGTAAATTGCTTTTGCCTACATAAGCATTGCCTGACGTCAGGGTATGCTACCCCGGGTTTTGGGGGTATTGGGATATTGCGTGTTTTGGTGGGTTTTGGGGTAGCAAATTTGAGAAATACCCACAGGTAGTCGGGGTAGTCGGGGTTTTCAAATTTTACAAAATATGATAACAGGGTATTAGTAGCAATTCAACAAATTAATTCCTTATTAAAATATAATTAAAAATAAGTTTTGTTGCGAAATTACTGAAAAACTTATTTTTTCATTAATCTCTGAACTTAATACATGTGACACTGACTCAGTTTGCCCCCAAAACCCCGACTACCTCGACTACCCGCAAAATCCAGGTAAAACCCCGGGGCATGGGTTTTCAATAGCAAAACCCCGGGGTTTTCCGGTAGGGCATCAAATTGACCCCGTCAGATTGACCCGCGACAGATTTCCCCGGTCATATTGACCCCTGACCATATTGACCCCTAACCATATTGACCCCGCGACAGATTGACCCCTGACCATATTGACCACGCGACAGATCGACGCCTGACCATATTGACCCCGCGACAGATTGACCCCTGACCATATTGACCCCGCGACAGATTGACCCCTGACCATATTGACCCCGCGACAGATTGACCCCTGACCATATTGACCCCGCGACAGATTGACCCCTGACAGTATTTACCCCGCGAAAGATTGACCCCTGACCATATTGACCCCGCGACTGATTGACCCCTGACCGTATTGACCACACGACAGATTGACCTCTGACCATATTGACCCCGCGACAGATTGACCCCTGACCATATTGACCCCGCGACAGATTGACCCCTGACCATATTGACCCCGCGACAGATTGACCCCTGACCATATTGACCCCGCGACAGATTGACCCCTGACAGTATTTACCCCGCGAAAGATTGACCCCTGACCATATTGACCCCGCGACAGATTGACCCCTGACCGTATTGACCACACGACAGATTGACCCCTGACCATATTGACCTCATACTAAATTGACCTCACACACTACATGAATTCCACTCAATAGACAACCTGTTCTTCTTGTTCTAATTTATCATTAGTATGCAATTTTACTTAGAATTAGTTAGAATGTGTGTGAATGTGTTTGACTGTACCTAGTAGGGCCAATTGAAATGACCAACGCCTTCCGCGCGCCAAAAAAATTAGTAGGAGCTATGCTAGACCATTGTGCTATTGTTTATTGAAATCCTCATGCAATTCTCTATCAGAAACCATGCTTCGAAAGCTTTTGTGACCCAAGGTTCCAAAATGACAGGTCGACCAAACCGATGTGTTGCAATTTTACATAAACATTTTTACATAAACATTAAGATGGTCGACCGCACCATAAAATGATCCACTAGGTCTTTACAACCGACAAACGGGTTGAAGGGAACGGTTAAAGAGGTCACAAATAATCACGAAGTCGCGCAAAACCCGAATTCGGCGGAATTCATGCCGGACCCAAAGAAAAAATTTCCCTACAAATGAACCGGCCAAGTAAAACTACGTCCCAGGCCCCTAAACTCGACCTTGGACTCATGTCTTTAAGATATGAAGAGAAACACCTGTTAAGTTCACGCCAAGCAAAAATAGAACCCTCAAAAGCCGGGCACTGATCATGCGGTACGCGCTTTAAAAATCGAAATAAGTATTTTTAAAAGATAAGTAAACTTTCACAATTGAGGCCATATTAAATTAGCAAAAGCACTTTGTCGACACCTCACCAGTCCATATTATTCATAAAAATTTCAAAAATAGTAATCGGATCCACCATCCAGATTCTGTGATTTTTTTACTCGGCATAGATTGGATTTGCTCGAAAACGTGATTTTTCTTCCTCTGGGGGTGAAATGTTTTGTCAAAAAATATTTTGTGAAGTCATCGAGCGAAATGGAAAGCCACTGGACCACACCCCATTCAAAAATAGTTACTAGATATTCGAGTAGGGCTCAGATCCTCGTCATAAGGCCAAAATAGTAAAGTGGGGGTAGAATTCCAAAATTTATGACTCCATTTCGGACCAAGAATAAAATTCACTGTCACCGAACCTCTACCTTCTGGAATACGATATATGGTCCAAACAGAAGCTAGATACATGTGTTAAACCTCAAGCAAGTTTGGTATCCTACAAAAAATCTATCGCCTAGAAATTAGACCAATATCCCTTGGAATGAGTGCGTACCGCGAGCGAAATGAAGATATAAAGACTTCGGGATGGTTGTGCTTCAAGAGAAGGAAATTTTGAAAACTGGTTGATACATTTTGAATGGAATTTAATGAGCTTTCTCGTGATATCGTTAGTTTTTCAAAGTTCCATAAACTGAGTTCGCTACCTTAATTTGTGTGTTGGTCATAACAATTGGCCATACTAGGTAGGACTAGTTTTGTTGGTGAGTTGAAAAGTTGGCCCTAAATGCATTATGAATATTTCCCAACTTGTTCAAAATTTAATTATTAAGAATTTTTGGTCTCCCAGATAAATCTGGGAAGAAGTGGTATAAGTTTTAGATAACAGAAAAATTATGACTTTTTATTTTAGACTGTGAATCAGTTGTAAACGAGTTTAAGGCGAGGTTACCCTAAAATTACGAATTTACAACTTTTTTTCCTTCGTTGTTATAGCATTTGTACGAATGCATCCGAAATATATCTGGGAGTCCAAAAATGCTTATCGATTAAATTTTGAGTAACTTCATCAATAACTATGTATGACCAAAGTCCCGTTTTACCTAGAGGTAGGCTGGATCGTCATTTTTTGAGATCCAATCCGTCCAAATCCATTTGGCCCAAAAAATTTCAGATCCAATTCATCCAAATCCATTTGGCCCAAAAAATTTCAGATCCAATCCATCCAAATCCATTTGGCCCAAAAAATTTCAGATCCAATCCATCCAAATCCATTTGGCCCAAAAAAATTCAGATCCAATCCATCCAAATCCATTTGGCCCAAAAAAATTCAGATCCAATCCATCCAAATCCAATTGGCCCAAAAAATTTCAGATCCAATCCATCCAAATCCAGTTGGATCGGATCAGGGCATGGATTATCCAAAGAATTATATATATAAACTCATGGTTAGTGTTCGGGATAAATCTGATTGGACAATATATATGTCACAGTGTGTGCCATGCAACAAAAGTATGGCCCAGTTACTGTCAGGATGAGATCGGAGTGTTAAAAAGAACACTTCCTGATATTTTTTATGGTGACGAAATTTATCCAATTCGACCAAATCCAATCCACCCAGATCCTATTCATCCAAATCCATTTCACCCACAAAATTTCAGATCCAATCCATCCAAATCCAATTCACCCAAAATTTTTCAGATCCAATCCATCCAAATCCAATTCACCCAAAATTTTTCAGATCCAATCCATCCAAATCCATTTGGCCCAAAAATTTTTAGATCCAATCCATCCAAATCCATTTGGATTGGATCGGGCCATGTATTATCCAAAAAAATGGATATCCAGCTCACCTCTAGTTTTACCTCATGCTTTGCGGACCACCGCTTCGCGGGGGCCAGGTTTCGGCTTCCCAACCTTCCCAACTCACGCCGCTGCTCGGCGAAGCGTAGAGTAATATAGTCTATGCACTACAATGCTCGACTAACTTTAAACTTGTGATTATTTCATACTCTATCCAATCAAATGAAAGGTGGTTTACAAAATCCAAGTAATTAAATATCTGCAGTTATTTATCTTGCTTTTTATTTGAATATTGATAAAATTGTTTACACATTGTGTACAGATTGTACTGGGGATACAATAATTTGTGTTCATTTTTATATTCTGTTTTTAATTGATGCTGATGTCCGCACAGTTCCGGAAGGTTTGGGCTGGAGCTGCAGTATAGCAATTGTTCCAGTCTGGGGAAATACGGACAATTATACAAAAATAAACTCACACTTAAAAACATACAATTTATGATTTTTTTGTAAATTGATGGGAAGTACATCAGTTAGAATGATAATCTTTCATTCTTTCTAATGATTTGTTGTATAAGTAATTTCATGAATTACCTGGTGCTCCATTAGGATACGAGGTCCTGAAAAAATTATGTGATTAGTATTTTTAAAATTAAAAAATTTATGTGTCCGCAACGTGGATCAATTTAGGTCTAAATTGACTCATGCATATATACAGTTCACGCTAATTAATACTGCAGTCTAACATTTTTGACCCTTATGATAATAATTTTTTGTTATTTTCGGATTTATTTAAGGGTGTTCAAACCTGTAGGTCCACCGGAGGGTACACCTACTGCACCTAACTCCGGCTGGGAGCTGGAGGCGGACGGTGACAATGTCATTAGGTGGTGCAGGGTTGTCGAACGGGATGCAGACTTGGTATTCTCCTCTCAACGGCTGCGAGGCCGAGACGACTGGAAGGAGGTTGAAGCAGTTGTTGGTCTCTTGCTCCTGGGCGCAAAGCTCCATTTGAAAGTGACCTAAACACAAGAAAAAATGATTGCTAAACATTAGTCCAGGCACCTTGCATTTACGTATTTGCATACATAAGGTGTTCACTGATTTTGTGGAATGACAAAGGCACGGGTAACGTGCGAACGCGTCGCCCAATTTAAGCTAAATTTTAAGTACACTATTTCGAAGTCATTTTGTACCAATCAGGCGAAAGTTTCGGGTTCAAATATATAAAACAGAAGGCAGGCTAATTTTGAGAAACTTTACTTTTAATAGCGTTATAACATAATGTTCTTACCAAAATGGGCGTTGTCAAGGCCTGCTTTGATTTCAATTATCTAGAAAAATATGTTCGGTGAACTTATGATCGTATGGTATTAGTTGAATTTGCTAAGCTTAATTTTTAACCGGCTTTCACTAGCTATCTACTATAAATTGAAGTTACTGCTTACAGATCCCGAAGTGTAATTGCCGGTAAGGACGCCTTGTCGTAAATGCCACCTTGGGAAGCGTCGTAGTTACCAGCGGCCTCTCCACACCTTGATTAAAATAAAGACGCTAATTTTTGTTATACCAATATTTTCAACAGATTATAGAACTTCATAACCGGAAGTTTCTTATTTTAGAACGAATGTTCGATAAGCTCCTACTCACCTTCCACACTGACTATATTGGAGATCTTGATGAACATTATTGCACCAGACTCCTCTGAGAGATAAATTTATTAATTAACCAAAAATATAGTGAGTACAGTTCTGACTCAGTAATTCAAATTCAGCGAAAAATCATTGCGACTAATGCAATTTATTTTAAATAGCATAATTTGTCACTAGTTTACTTACTTGTTGTCATACCAATAAGGTGGGTTGTATGGTTGATTGGGGTCCAAATGTATGGAGGTCCTGGCCAAGGGTTCCATGAGGTAGCCATGGGGTTCCACAAAGCCAAAGGCTAATTGATTTAGCATCAATTTTGGATTTTCTGCTACACTTTGGAAATAAAAACTTTTCCAAGTTGAATATTTTTCTTTGGGATTTGGGTACACACAAGTTGGATAAAAAAAATAAATGTAAGTAGTCGAAAAAGTTGTTGTACTGGTGTCCTTCAAAAGAAAATGTACCCAACATACGCCCTCCGTCTCAATTGAAATAACATGTGCACAAAAAATGTGTGCAAAATTCTTGCTCGACTGATGCATTTTTCGCTCGCCGAAATTATAATACTTATGACACTTGCGAATCACCCGTCATTTTCTGTAATGCAGCAGCGCAGATGTGCATGTTACGCCCACACCATTTCGTTAAATCTAACGCCCAGTTCTTCCAGACAATCCAAATATGCTTCTTATGTAATCCAGAGTATTAGCCTTGCAGTTATTTGGTCATGGCGGGTTGGTTACCCGTACATACAACTTCATGCATGCGAACTAAGGCAAGACTAAGGCAAGGCTTGCCTTAGTCTTGAAAGGCAAGACAAGAACGACAGCAATTGCAACAAGCTTCATTTTTATAGTATTTAGTCACGACGTTTTTTTCTATTTATTTATGATATAGTACGAAATTTATGGTACGTATGATGCAGTATTTATACCAGGTTGTTTTAAGTGGTTGTTATGCATATCTGTAAAATTTATTATTCTTCTGTCATTCATCATGTTGAAAGTTTATTCCGATGTTTCTTAGGTGGAGCTTTGGTTACGAAAAAAGGAACCATTCAGCTACGGTTCCACCACTTTGCCGTTGCTTGACAGATTTTTATTAAATACGTGTCCAGACTCAATTATGAGAATGCTGAATCCGAATCGGCATTCGCACACAAGGAATCCTCTCCGTTCCTGTGCTATGTTTTAAAAAACCTCATTGAATTTGATTTATGCTTGATTAGTCAAAAATTAGGGGTTTAATTGAAAATTCTGTTCGAAAAATAGATATTGTTAGCTTCACTAAAAACTTTACATGACCAACAACGGATGAGAAATAACAACGCTCCCTCGGTAGTATGAAACCAGGCAGCATTGCTGTGGGGTTGAGTGTTTAAATATGAAAATAAATCACCTCCCCAACAATCAGAGTAAGTATTCGAATTCCTGGCGTCGCAGCCCTGGGATTAATTTCTTAGTGCAAATTCTAAATAAGTTATAAATATAAATAAATAGTTAGATGACTAAACATACAAACAATCAAATTTGTAAAATTTCTCAGCTTGCTTAATATTCCCGTTATTTTCTAACCATTAGGTAATCATAACTAAAAAATTTAGTAAAACATTTTCTTCATACATACTATTAGATTCAAATTTGTATAATTACGAAACCCAATGAATTATTCCCAAGGCGGTGATGTTAGGAATACGAACACTTTCTCTGATAGTGGAGGCCACGGTTTAGTTACAAATCTTAATCGCAATTCTAGTCTCACCTAAGCAATTTTTTAAGTTTAGTTTATAATTATAACTTGCACTCAGTGAATTTGCACACGGTGCAATGTTTACAAAACTCAAATGGCGTCATGATCTGGCATTATCAATCTTGTACCAAGTTGTCATTTGGCACTTGCTTGGCACGTCGTGTCGGACTGATAAGTATTTCAACACTTGGTTCACACTGCCTTATTGGTGCAAAGCCGTGTGCAAATTTTTACAAACCGTAGTGATATTGACATGTAACCGATCCCAATAATAAGTCTGATTTTGTAGACTTCCAAACATTTCAAAATTTGTTTTCGGAACATAAATCGTTCTCAGGAGAGCTTTTTCGGTGGTGGAAATTCCAAATGGGAGAGATGTTTCAGTTTTGTTATTATATTGCTTATTTAGATTGTTTGCCTCCGCACGCTGCGGAGGAAATGGTGGGGACGAGGGTCCTTTGACTTTGTGAGCCAGGGATAATCTCTAAATAGGGTCATGCCAATTTCGCCAAATTTCGCCAAATATTTTGTTATGAAATTTTAAAGTTTGAGAATATATCGTCGTACTAATTCTAGAAAGACCGAAGTGCAGTCAGTGATTAATTTTAAAAAGACCGAACTACAGAAAAAAATTCTAAAAAGACCTAAGTGCAAGTGTGTATTTACTTATGGCTAAATAGCGCGATATATGAAGAATCGGTTTGGCAAGATATAACCATAAGTAAATACATGCCTGCACTTAGGTCTTTTTAGAATTTTTTTCTGTACTTCGGTCTTTTTAAAATTAACTATCGACTGCACTTCGGTCTTTATGGAATTAGTACGACGATATGTAGATTCAGATAGAAGATTTTTGGGGGAGAGTTTCGTTGTAAATAAAATCAGGCTAAATTATAGAATTCCCACCATTTAAATTGCTGTTTAAAAAATCGACAAAGTTAGGTTCGGTATCAAGAATTATTCATGTATGTACACAATTATTCACGTACACTATTTTTGATTGTGTTTTATGGACTATTTTATTTCTCTCGACAACGCAACTCTACCAGTATAAATCACCCATATTTGCGAACTTTAAAATTTGTGAAAAAAATATTCCTGGAAATTTTGAATTGACATGACCCAACCTCAAAATTTTCTTAAAATGCAGTCAGGAAAGATGGTGGGGAAATGTGTACATACATACACTTGGGGAATAATTTTAAAATAGTGGACAATAAGTTGGCAAAAATTGTATAACTTACACAATAGTTTCGCTGCCATTTGTATTTCCTGGTGTCCCAGTCATATTCCGTACTAGTCTGGCAACGCCGGCAAGGTTCCGACTGACGGTGACACGCGCACCAATGTAGTTGGTAAGATAGAGTCGTGGATTTGACATGAATTTTCCGGGTGGAAGCATATTTCTAGAACAGAGGAAATTAAGGTTAGCCCTTTAACGTGTATGATTAACAAGAAAATGCATTAAATCGGGGACCCTATAATTATATTGTGGTCATGGCGCGGGAGGAGAAAATCAGGAGTTTTAATAAAACTCGAAAAACTGAAAAATCAAAAAATTTAACATTGCGTTGTATAGGGAAATATCCAAATTTTCAGGAAGAAAATCTTCAAATTTAGCATTGTGTTGGCATAGGAGAAATCCCTCAAAATTGCAACAAATTTTAGGTCACAGAGAGAAAATGGTGAAAATCAATGACTTCCTAGAAACGACAATTGTCTTCCGTCCGCGCCATGACCACGATTTTTTAGGACGACTTTTGCCTTACTCCTGAATTAAACCATTCCTTATAAAACGACTATTGTCTTCGTTACAGTTTAAAGGGTTAATGACGCTTACACTAACAATGGAGGTCTCCCAACCCAGCCCATTTTTACTTTAGTGTCAATCGATCACAAATTTAGTTACGATGAAATTTGCAAGGTTTGGTTAACCACCACCCCTTGCAAAATTCATACTAATTAAGTTTGAGATTGACTGGTAAATAGTAAATAATTTGGTCAAAATCTGTGAGCGAGCACATAGGCGCAGCCAGGGGGTGGGCAGGGTGGGCATTGCCCACCCTGGAAAAACGCAGGGTGGGCACTTAATGCAAATGCCCACCCTCAAATATTCCCATATACTCCAAGGGTTTAATTAACGTTTTCAACATGGCTCACATAACTTTTAATTTAGAAATACGCCGAAATTTATTCTTCCAGTGTAATATTTTTGGTACCCTTACCAATTCTTTATCACTAT
Organism: Folsomia candida; assembly: GCF_002217175.1. Taxonomy (NCBI): domain Eukaryota; kingdom Metazoa; phylum Arthropoda; class Collembola; order Entomobryomorpha; family Isotomidae; genus Folsomia; species Folsomia candida. Next base: position 1,242,816 of record NW_019091221.1, on the reverse strand, counting down.
TGTGCTGAAAATAATTAAGCGTGATGGAATTTCTGCCCGCCAAAAGCACGTGCCCATTTGATTAACATTGCGAGCGGGCTGAAATTCAAATCAAATCCATCACGCTTAATCATTTCCAAATCAATATATGTCAACAAGGTTTTGAATTTTGAAATCATTACCCACGATTTTTCGGTATGCAGTAAAAAAATTTTACACAATTTTGGCTTTTTTGCCCACAAGATTCATTTCAAATCCTACTGACTCGACTTAAAAATCATAACGAGATAATATTAGATATTATCTTACAAATACTAATATCTAAATTTGCAATCATGAGTTTTAAATTCGACAAATATTAGGAGTCCAAAATTATGAGTTAATTTTTATTTCGCATTGTCAGGCTAAATTGTAACGAAATAAAACTGCAGTTGAGAAAAACTAAAGCAATGCACAACAATTGGTTACTGATCTTGGAAATTTAACTTACAGTGCAGGTTTTTGATATGCGCATACATAAGTACGCAGATTTGCACGGAACGAATTTTATTTTGTTAAGCACACATGAAATAAGCATACCAATATTTTGTATTTTTCAGAATGTGCTATAACGTAACCATCAAGCTCCTCGCTAAAATTGAACGCTATATATGCGCGAATTTTAATCAATTTACCAGAAATGCATACCTTCGGCTTTTTAACATCCTTAAAGTTTTCGACTTGTATAGGGAATTTGCAAATTCGAAAACAGGTTGCTTCACAATGATTTCGCAATGACTGTATCTAAAATCCATTGAAATTTAAAGTTTGAAGGAGTTATAATTTTTATAAACGAAGAAACCCGACAAAAAACCTGGAACTCAAATTTCGTGAGAATTTGAGTTTTACTAAATCTGATAAGTTCTTCTGATGAAACACCTGAAAGATCAAAAATTAGATAATGTTCAGGATTTTGAAAACTCGAAGTTCTGAATGGAAAACCGTTTCGTTATTGAAACCCCCGGGGCTCTCCTATTGAAAACTCATACCGAGGGGTTTTGTCTAGGTTTTTGTGGTAGTCGAGGTAGTCGAGGTAATCCGGGTAGTCGGGATAATCGGGGTAATCGGAGAAAAATGGGTCTAATTCTTGAATAAGAGATACCCTTCCAGTAATTTCACAACAAAACATGTTATTAATTAAATTTTAAAAGCTAATTAACCTGTAGAATTATCAGGCATGTCCTTTTATCACATATCAGACACTTTACTAAACTTGAATACCCCAAGTAAACCGACTATCCGTCTGTATTGCTCTTTTTGCCACCCCGAAACTCACCAAAATCCGCAAAAACCCGAGGTACAATACCCCGATCTTGATTTCCATCAAATAGCTTAGGCTAGATTTACATACCTATACTTACTAAATATTCAATATCTAACTTCATAATACGGATGCGGTGCAAAATTACATTTTCAATCGCGAAATAATTTACGAAGAAAGGCGGTACTAAAATATTAAACTTGTTTCTTTGGTATGCGGGTTTTGAATGGGAACTTTTGTGTCTCAATTTTCCCTTCTTCCATGGACTCAAATAGGATTTTGAAACTTGTTCATCTCCGGTCGTTTTCTATCAAGATTTCAGAACAGCAAATCGATAATTTTTAGGTTTACAAAATGATGAGATTAAGGTTATGTTTTTCTTTCTTCCATAAGAAAATATTTAATTCCTACCTCTTCTTAAAACCAGCAATAGAAAATCATGGAACTAAATACAAGGTTCTAACAATGCACATGTCAGACATGTTTCGCACGGATCTTCTTGAAACCAGCACTAAAATATCAAGGAACTAAACATAAACAACAATTGGTGTGACACTTGAGCACTTCTGCACAATTCGCAACGACGATGGTTTTAAGTTGGCAAAAACGCGTATTTTCACCATGCGATACTATTTACGGAGTTCACCTCTCCGCTTTCCGCCTTCCCCCTGCGTTTCTCTTCATCAGGTCATCGGTTTTCACTTTTCCTTCAAAATTTAATTTGCTAATTTCCCAACCAACTTGTCATTCGATTTTTCACCTTTGGCTTTTAAATATTTTTTAACACTTTCTAATATTTGAAATGAGTTTAAATAACTTCTTATCAGTGGAAATTATTTTCACGAATCCACTATTCTCAACCAACTACAAAATTATAATTTCCACTTAAGAAGTTAATTATATCCATTTAAAATATTAAAAATTGTTAAAAAATTATTTAAAAGTCACAGATGAAAAATCGGCTTAGAACTTGGTTGGGAAAATAATAAACTCAATTTTGAACGAAAGGCGAAAACCGATGACCTGGTGAAGAGAAGCGGAGGAGAAAATCGGAAAGCGAAGAGGTGAACTCCGTTTAGTTTCGCATGGTGAAAATACGCGTTTTTGGGATCAACTTAAAACCATCGCCATTTCGCGAATTGTGCAGAAGTGCTCAAGTGCCACACCAATTGTTGTTTGCGTTTAGTTCCTTGATATTTGAGTGCTAGTTTCAAGAAGATCCGTGGAAACATGTCTGACATGTGCATTGTAAGTTGGGCAAAACTTGCATTTTCACCATGCGGAGTTCACGTCTCTGCGTTCCGACTTTCTCCTGCGCTTTTCTTCGCCAGGTTAGCGGTTTTCACCTTCAATGCGAAATTTAATTTATTAGTTTTCTAACCAAGTTCTCATCCTATTTTTTAACGATTTTCCGAACGATTTTTCATCGTTGGATTCTAAATATGTTTTAACGCTTTTTAACATTTAAGTAAAATATTTAGAAAGATTCAATTAACTTCTGAAAGGAAAAATCCTTTAAAATTGGTTCAGCATAGTTGAATTTTTTGTGTTTCTTTCACATTGTGTTTTTATTCATAAACCTATTTATTATATTCGTATGTGTGATAAGGACGAAGATCAAACAACGACATAATTTTTCTCATTGAAGTCTTTAAAACGCGCTATGCGAAGGAAAGAACAAAATTGTATGAACTATTATTCTGAACCAATTTTTGTTAGTTTTTCACTGGTAAGAAGTTAATTGAATATGAATCTATATAGTTTATATATTATTTAAACGTGCTAAAATTGTTTCAAATCCAACGAAAAATCGTTAGGTAAATATTTGAAAAACCGAATGAGAACTTGGTTGGAAAATAAATAAATCAAATTTGTCTTGAAGGTGAGAACTGATGACCTGGCGAAGGAGAAAACCGGAACGCGGAGAGGTGATCTCCGCAGAGTTTCACATGGTCGAAATCCGAGTTTTTGCCAATTTAAAACCTTCGCCATTCCGTGAATTCTGCAGAAGGGCTCAAGTGCTACACCAACTGTTGTCTGCGTTTCGTTCCATGATTTTTTACTACTGGTTTTAAGATGATTCGTAAAAAACATGTCTGACATGTGCATTGTTAGTATATTCGATTTATTTTATTTTATGAAAGAGAAAAGTCCAAGTTCTACATAGTCTCTTAACTTTGCAATTTAAATTAAAAACTTTTAATTTTTAGATGTATCTATAGTATACTATAATCTTCATTTTTAAAAAAACGATCGGAGATGACAGATTTCAAAATCGCCATTTGAATACACAGAAAAGGCCCAGGTTGAGAGGCAATAATTTAAATTATAGGCCCGCATAAGTAGCGCGTTAGATATGTATGTGTACATATCTCTCAAAACTTCCAGATAGTAACGTTGAAATCACTATTTACAGGTATGATATTTTTTTAAAAAGTGCCCACTCTGGAAAAAATCCGTGGCTGCGCCTATGAGCGAGCATATGTGAGTTCGGAGACCTTCATTGTGATTATTTGTTGGTATCCTAGTATTTATTATTCGTATTGAAAACTAAGTTATGTACGAGATTTTGTAAGCATCGTGCGATTTTGCCAGCGAAAATCATGATTACGATTTTTCCGAAGCTTATCGCCATGTTTTACCTTCGTATGTATACTATTTTATACAGGATACAAATTTGACGGTATAAAATTTTTCAGTGCTAACCTTTCATCCACGGGGAGAAGAAAGGAGGTGAGTAGTTCCATGGTCTCTTCGACGTTTAGCAGCTTCTTTGACGCCACTTTTAGAGCAAAGTCTTTATGACTCATTAACGGAAATCGGATATGAGTCAGTGGTTTGGCCAAACATTTCCGGAGATTTTCAGAATTTTTAAAATCCAAAGAGAGACGCGTACACTCGGCCTGACCCCAGCTGGAGATATTTGCATATAAACAATTTAGGACATACATAAATCAATCATTATTTATTTGAATTAAGTAATTGAACCATGCTCATTCTCACCGATACACTGCTTCAAACACCTCTATTTCGTTCCTGACCTGGAGTGAATCCTGTTGAATAACTTCGATTAAACAGTCCAGTCGAAGCGTGGTGAAGTGGTCAGATTTCAAAATTTTTCGTGCATTCCTGTCAGATAAAATTACCCAACTGTGAAAATAATCCTTACAGATATTTAACATTTTGATTCGTAATGAGGCAAATGTCGTTTCTGAAAGATTTGAAATACGTAAATTCTTGAATCACAATTTTGTGGAATTTTTCATATACCATCCCAATGTTAAATTTGGACATTTTCCTGCTAAAAAGTAGGGTATTTCTGAATACAATGCAACGTTAAATTCTGGATATTTCATTTTGTTCGAATTCTACTAAAACCACTAAATTAGTACTTACGCATGGTGACCACAACATACTCATAACGTTTCCGGGTTAGTGAATTTTTTGTAGTCAGTGGTGGCGGAAGTTGGGGGACATTAGCATTATGAGATAGGAATAGGAGGGACTTTTTAACATTTTGCAGCATTTCTGTGGGGACAAAGCCCTCCTGCTTCCGCCGCCACTGCTTGTAGTTACTCATACTCCTAAAAACGTGAATTTATCAGGTCTAGTCTTACGTGCAAATGAATTTGAGCGTGGACTGGATAAAGTCCCCGTGAGCATATTCCATCCCACTTTGAAACAAAGGAAGTACATTTTCCAAAGTCAAATCCCCCTCCAAAACAGTAGCGCAGTGGTCTCGCAAACACTGGACTTGATATTTGGTCGCAAGTTGCATTAGTTGAAGGGCATCCCCCATTTCCACGTCGGACTTTCCCGTGTACAAATACTGGAAATGATTTGTAGAGTAAAAATAATTACTCAATTATAAATACACTTTAGATTACTTAGCGACAAATCGTCACCCGCTGGAAGTACCATGTATAGCACTCTATTTCTGGGTAGCGTAGTCATTGTTTCACCAACGGGGTACGAAACAGAGGTGACGTCTTTAATAAAAAATGAACATTTTAAGTACCTGAGTATACATAAATTTTTTTTTTTTAAATTTATAATTAATTAAAATTTATTAACTAATTATTTAAAAAATCATTATTTTCATTTTTAAATGTAACGACATCAACTTTGTTTGGTACATCAGTTTTTGACTTATTTCCGGTTGGTGACAATAATCTTATTACCCAAAAATAGAGCATCCAGGGGGGACGATTTGCCCCACCCCCCAACTTCCGCCGCCCCCTGAGAGTGCAGACTTTTCAATTTCTCAGTAATTAAAGAATTTTACCCTAAGTAGCATCCTAAAAATTCGAATATCGACGTCGTCTTTAATAATTAGATCCGCTGCTGTTCTCTTGAGCATTTCGTTCAGCACTGGTGACCCGGCCTGGAGAAATATTCGGTGCACGGGAATCTATAAATTGATCAATAAAACATAAATACGTAAAGTTAAATCGTTACTTCATACATGATCGTAAACTTAGGATTAGATTAGACAAGATACCTTTAACCCTTCACTTCCCAGATGGAGAATCAAATCACTTTGATATCCGGTGAGAAAGAGGTTCAATTCTCGATCGTAGTGACTTCCGTTCCAGTCAAATTCAGGTTTTGACAACATTTCGGAAGGAATTTCAGATTTTACCATAGTTCCGGAAATGTCACTCATGCTTTACCTTTATCTAATTAAATTACCAGGTTTAATTGTAATCTAAAACTCCTGCTTGCTATATATTTATCTAACTATAAAATTGATAGTTGAGGTTAAGGTTGAGGAAAAACTCAAAATTTATTCTGTAATCTTTAAGCACCAAAATATGAATATTCAACTATTTCGAAACGAGTGTGGCCGTTGCAATGAGCAATAATAATGCCAGACTACCCATTTTATACCTGGACAACAAGTCGCCAAGGCTTTATAATTATGCCATTTCTACATATGTACACATGCAGTAGCAGCGGAAACAGGTGGACTGGGGAACATTGTCCCACCACAAATTCAGCGTAATCGTATTTTATCAATGTTAATAAGTCCGCCCTACTCATAAATGTACATCCACGAGGCTTACGGCACCACACGTATTTGCCCTAACTTCTTCCGCCTCCATTTCTGAGTAAGGAATGGGTCTAAAAACGGGCATAATTTTAATGCCTCGACTCAAAAAGAAGGGTATATTTGCCTTTCCAAAAATATTTAGAGCAAAGGTTGAACATAGGATAAATAAGTACATAGGTATGTTGGAATTTGAGTGATAAATAGATATGTATTTTCCAAGAAAAAGGTCACTTTAGGTTATTCATAGTGAGTGAGGTTTTAAGCGATAGGTTGATTTCCTAAAAGGATTAACCCTGAAATATTTTTGAAGGGTTCGTTACTTACGTACATATGTACATATGTTATGGCAAGCATACATACTTTCTTATTAAGAAAGAATAAATATGACTGCATAAATATTATTTAAAATAATATTTATATGGTCATATTTATTTATGTAGTTACTGGGGTTTAGCCCGGCCAAGGCCGGGTTCTAGAGTTCCAGTTGGGGGTGTGCCAAAAGCTTTCGCTTTCGAAAGCAAAGTTTTCGGGGTGTGCCCGAAAACAGTAGCGGAACTATAGATTCGGGGCCGGCATGTGAGCTGGATATGGGGGCCTAAATCCAGTGTGTGCAAAAAGGCAGCCTTTTTGCTAGTTCTTCATGCCTTTTTCAATGCCCGTTTTCCTTTTTGCGTGCCTTCTTGCCTTTTTGATGCCTTTTTGCCTACTTGCTCGATTTTCATGATTGAAACTAATTTATTGTTGTTTATAACGTATTGAGGAAATGACAGAATATATTTAATGTTCTTAAAATTGTAGTTGAGGGTTCTAGCTTTCCTCAATACTTTAAATTAGTTGAAGACTTCTCCCAAGACATTTTTAGCGTCGTTTCTACATCGTCGTCCGCTAAAGCTTTAAATTAATCAAATTTTGGGCTAAAAATCATATTTAGGGCAATTATAAAAACGCAATGAACAACTTTCACTTTAACTTTATCATAGGCCTATTGTCTCATCTCGCCCCAATTAGCAAAAGGGCAAAAAGACAAAAAGGCACGCATTTTTGTGGGCCAAAAAGGCAAACAGGAAGACGAAAAGGCACTGCCTGCCTTTTTGCTCTGCACACACTTCCTAAATCTAAATTAATTGTTATAAAGGGTTCGTATTTATTTTCTCCCCAGTCAGTTTTCACTACCCGCGCGGAGACAAATTCAGCTACTATTTCTGAACCTGTTAATGCATATTTTTGAAAATTTTACCATGAGTAGTCCAATATCATAGGTCGATCATGACCTTCATATTGTCCCGATAAAAAGTTAAGTTGAGCAGCAATTAAACATTTAACAAAAATTAGAAAAATTATGATGGATCCGAAAAACGGTGGGACTACGAACGAGCAGAAATTTTGTCATATACAAAAAGCCGTCTAAGCGACGTTGGTGAGATGTCACCAACTATAAAAACAACAATTAAGCTCAAGATTCGTCAGAAAACTGAAGTTGGGTACTCAATTGTTGAAGGGAGTTAATTAACTCAAAACGACTCAAAATTATAAACATTCAAATTTTACCATGCTACAATTCAAAAATTTACAAAATCGACGAATTGGAGTTACATGGCTTATAAACTAACCCAGGAAACATTCACATGTCATAGGAACATTGATGACCTCTTAAATTTGGGGAAATAGACCAAAAAAGTGGCGATTTCGGTGAAAAAAACAAGGTCAAGAACTATGGCGTCATATCCTCAGGACTAATGAATTCTCAAATGAGCCATATCCAGAATTGAACCTACAACATATGGTTTACACAACCGAAACAACGTTGCCCGTACTACCCATGAGTGTTTCAAAATGTGTGTCGAAATTTATGGTAGCGGGTAGTTTTTTGCGCATAGCGTGACAACTGTCCGTATTATACAAATATAGCACAAATAAATGCATAGCTTCTAAGTTAGAATCAGTCCTGTATCTTACAGCCTGTATAGGAGAAACCACGGAGAGCAAATAAGTTTATGCACCCTGTTCATCAACCAAAAACAAATTGCAAAATGTGGATGAAATGGTAACAGCTTTAGATTTGCCAGCATATAAATTTCTTCGACTAATTATTCCTGTTTCTAAATATTTTATTCGGCAATGAAAAAAGTCCAATAATATATACACACAAGCGTCCGACGGCCGGGGGCCGTCTCATCTTGGGGGCCGATATGTGGGACCTCCCCCACCTACCCCTATTTACGCCAGTGCCCGAAAAGTTCTAATGTCTTCCATACACGGTGTATGATACACCGTCCAGAGTCAACAGTGCACACGATGTGCACATTAAGTGGACATTTGTTGTGGTATATCCATGCGATAAGCAAATTAATGAAAGTACCCAAATCGTCCAAAATGAATAATATAAGAAAATCTGAATTTAGAAGTAATGGAATATTTGCATATTAACTAAATGAGTTGTTGGTTTATGACATGGAATATTTAAATAGATATAAAGTGGGTGATTTTAATGACGACGCTGGCAGCGTCGTCATTAAATTTGCAATAATTTAACCCGGGCTTACACATGTACAATATTGTGAATGCTATTTGGGAATTATGTACGGGAACGTAAATGTATTGAAAATCCAGGGCCATTCTTATCAAATTAAGTATGTATGTATGTATGTATATCACATGTTAATCATGAAAACAAAAGTTACAGTGAAAAGAAGAAAAAGTTCAGAATAACTCATTTATCACAAATTTTTTAATTAACAAAATAACTATCCCACAAATTTGCATATCATATCAGTAAACATTTTAAAGTCGAAGTCATGTAAAGTGACAACTTAAGTCGCAATGTTTCAATCAATGGATATTGGATTTTTGGGTTCGAATGAAATCGCCCCAAAAGCTTCCACGCCCGCACTTCACAAATTGTGAGGCAGATTTCACCAACTCGTCCTCCGCACTACAGGCAAATCTCGTGCCTAATAATATTTCTAAAGCTAAAGCTAAATTCTGTACCAGTAAAAAATTAGATTATGTATAGTAAGATAATGGAGGACGACGACGGAAGTGTAGTTATCGACGATGACGATGCAGGCAATTCACAAGGACCTGCCCCCCAAGGGTTCGATCCGCCAAAGCTGAACCAAGGTAAAAGTTGGGTTTGGAAGCATTTTTCGGACAAGGAGGTTAAAAAGAACGGACAAACTTTCGTAGGAAAGGCATGCAACTACTGTAGTGTTGTGTAAGATAACTAACTTTTAATTTGTTAAGTTTCTTGAGTACTCACAGTGCACGTTTTTGTAGATATGACCTCCGTAAATCTATGGGCAGTACTAAAACCCTTCAAACTCATATTCGAAATAAGCATCCTTCCAAAGAAACTACTATGATGAGCGGTACATCTGTAAGCAGCTATTTTAAACCTGAAAATCCACAAAAGGTAAACTACACATTGCTACCTCTTAAGGTCCGTCCATAAAATAAATAACGCGAAAACTGCAAATTTCCAGACCCACCCTCCCCCTTTAACATGCGTAAAATAGGAACGATACCATTGGAGGCTTTGACCCCCCTTCCCCCCCCTCCCCCCCCCCCCCTCCCCCCCTCTTGCGTTACGTAATTTATGAACGGCCCCTTAAAATAAATGTTAAAATTATGGTTCTAAATCTTACAGTTTGACGAGGAGCAAATGAAGAGTGCATTAGTGGATTGGATTACATCTAGTGACCAGCCTTTTTCTGAAGTCGAGAATGAAGAGTTTCGAAAATTTGTTACATCCCTTAATCCGATGGCACAAATACCTACGCGAAAGACTCTCAAAAAGTGGATATTGGAGCTCTATTTAGATAAGAAAGATAAATTGATTAATCTGATTCAGGTAGTACCTTTTTCGAAATATTGAAACATACCAATGATAATCCAAACGTGGAACTTCTAGGGTATGGAGTCTAAAATATCAATAACTCTGGATTCGTGGACATCACCTTCACAAATGGCCTTCATGTGTATCACGGCTCATTATATTTCTCAAGACTGGAAACAAATTCAATTGGTGTTAGATTTCGTGAGTTTAGATGGCCCGCATACTGGAGAGAATCTTGCTGATGCTTTACTTAATACGTTGAAGAAGTATCACATTAGTGAAAACAAGGCGAGTTACAAAATTAGTTTTTCTCAAATAATTTCGTGTCATCTCGCAAAATTACTTGAGTATGTAATTAATTGCTAATTACTTATTTCCAATTGACGAGAGCAAATAATTAAGTACTCAAGTAATAAATAAAGCGGCTGGATAATTGACCGCAATTACAATTACTTAATTGAAAATTAATACTGACTTAAATTCCAATTAATTACTTGATAACAAATTAATTACATGTCCTTGCATAATACTGCAATGAAAGATTTTATTTGATTAATATTCCAAAAAATTAAATTAGCAAAAAATGAATAATGACACATTTGAGAGTAATTAACGGCAAAATTAATTTAGACTACCCATCTAAAAACATGTCCTAAATTAAGATTTTATACATGTTGGCATTCAAATTTTAAACATGAGTCGTTAATTACCCAAACTAATTAGCCACATAACTTAAGGTTTTGGCTTAATTGGAGCCAAATCGTTAATTAATTATTAATTACAATTACATTATGGCAAAGAAATTTTAATTAACTAGCATTGATTTTTCACGTTTTCTTGTAGTCAATTAGATACATTTGTTATTAATTACAACGACACTGTCATTAAAAGCTAGCTTGTGTACGATAGAAGCTTTTTGATTTAAAAATCTTACTGTGTTCTAGATTCTGGCGCTTGTCACCGACAACGCGAGTAATAATAATACATTGTGCCGAGCATTTGCGGAGTCCAACAAAAAATTCTGTCCCAAAGATCACCACACAAGATGTATAGCTCATATAATTCATCTTGCGGTTACGGCCTTTATCAATGGGCTCAAGGCACCTCCATTGGACTCCGAGGAAACCGATTTTCAACCGATCGGAGCTGTCAATAAGGTCAATAATACGGAAAAAATTGTAGTATGTAGTAAAAACTAATTACGATTATTTAAATTTTAGCTTCGTAAACTGGTAGTCAAGATAAGAGTCTCGCCCCAAAGGCGTCAAAAGTTTCTCACTGCCTGTAAAACTTCCAATTTGAAGGAAATTGCTCTGATACTAGATTGTAAAACTCGATGGAACTCCACATATGAAATGATTATGCGTGCAATTCAATTAAAACCTGCCGTTGAGATTATGGCTTCATGGGAGCCAGAACTAAGGTCCCTCGCTCTGGATGAACATGAATGGGCAACATTGGAAAGCACGTCCAGGTTTTTGGAGGTATTTTTTTGCACATGAATTTAATATTATGTGGTGCATGCCAAAAGTAAAGTGAAGATGGAAAAATGACCGTCATTTTATTATAGTTCCATTTATTTCAAAGAATCTGAATTTGTACAAATGCTCATAGGTTGTATGTTAGTTTTACCCTTTAGACAATTTATTATGCCATTGTAATTTGTGGAGATTAAGGCTCCCAAGTTTTGTCCAGTCCTGAATTTTCCTGAATTTGCTGCATTGTCCGTTCGCAAATTCATCGTTTTCGGCTCGTGCTGAAACAATTTTTTAAATGAAATACATACACTGTAAGTTTTTTAGAACTATATGAAATTACCTGTAAGTTGAATTATCGATGACTATTTTTTCCTGCCTTCGCCCTTAAAACCCAAAACCGGAGCGATCAGTACTTTACAAGGTCATACATAGATCATATTTGCACAGTTAGAAAAACTGTAGGGTTTTTGTAGTTCGGTAATTTTGTTCTCGAAACGTAGCTGCTTAGTACGCATTCGTGGCAACGGCGATATAGGATGGCTAACCAAAGGTCTGAAGAACACATAATAGACAAAACAAATTCATCAACGCCGATGTCAGTTTCAGCGTCAATTTTTCTAACTGTGCAAATACGATGTACTTTGGCATGCACCATAATTAAAGTTTCAGGGAATTCAACGCCGTGAGTTTACTTTTCGTTGTTTTAGATTTTCGAAAATGCCTCTACTTATCTCTGTGGCGATAAGTATCCAACTATACAGTATTTAATCCCAGTCTACAACTATCTGCTAGAAAACATTGCAGAGTTCAACAAGTCGACCAACCAAGCTGCTGAATTTCAGTCCGCCGTCATGATAAAATCGCCCAGTACAACAACCTAACAGGACAGAGTACTCCTCTTAACGAAATATATGGATGTGCAATTATTTTGGACCCTACTCTGAAAGGATCCTTCTTTAAAGATAAGAATTGGACACAAGGTAGCATAGATGCGGTACAGGAGAAGACACAGCAGGTCTTTACAAATTATGCCATCAGCCCCGTAGAAATGTCTCCTGAAAAGGTACCTACACAAGAATGCAGCACTTCCTTAGTAGCCCAGCTTTACAAAAAACGCAAACTAGATGAGCGAAGCGAATTTGACCGCTATATGGCTCTTCCTGTGATTGCACATGAAAATAATGGCGTGCCGTGCAATCGACTAGAATGGTGGAAGGTGTGTAGATACATTCAGAGCATTATAACTTATAAGTTATAAATATTTTGGTCATTATTTAGTTATGCATAATTCATATTTTCATTACAGGCCAATGAATCTCAATTCCCAGGACTGGCCAAAATGTCTCGTGACTATTTAGCAACACCAGCGACCAGTGCCCCTTCCGAGCGTGCATTTTCCAGCGCCAAACTTTTGATTGGAAATCGATATAAACTTTCCTCTGGAACAATTAGTGAATGCATGTGCTTAAAATCATGGGCAAAGTCAAAAATTCTTGACTAACAACCTTAATTATTTACTAGGATAAAATTTTCCTTGTCTTTGTTATTTTAATAACAAAAAATTATAAAAATTAAAAATAAAGTACCATTGTTGACAAATGCATATTGAGTAGCGTTAAGGTCACCCTTTCAGTAGAAACAGTGATATTTGTGGTGAAAAATATTCAACCGGAAACTATGCAGGGACATATAAATATGTACGCACACGGTTATGCAACCAGACAAATATGTAAAGACAAATATGCAACAAATATACAGGATTTAGTAGATTCTATAAGTGTACAATTATTCAATCATATTTTCAAGACGGCAAATTCAGATAATGACAAAAAATCATGACAAATTAGGAATCTGGTTTCAGCTGAGGGAAATCGGAAATGATTGACTAGTGTGCAGTAGTGGGGGTTATACAAGTGGGACAGTGATGTTATGTGCCAAAATTTCAAAATTGTAGTTGAAAGATGAAATTTAGAAATTTCTCGCAAGTTGCAAGCAACTATTTAGGAAAACGAGGGAAACTTCCGAGGTTCCCGTCGGGTCCAGGATATCCATTATGTTTCATTCATGGTATCGGCAAAATTCATATTTGGCGCCATGGCGTGGCGGCATATTCGACAAATTTAATTGTTTTTAATTTTAAAACCGACAAAACTTTTGATATCCTTGACAGATTTGCAAAACTTTTGACTAAGATCATGGCAAATAGTCCAACTTCCACCGTGAAATTTTTCAAAAAATTTATTGTGTAAATTTTTTTTGAAAACTTTCACATTTTCTGAATCATGAGGATGCGTCGAACAAATCATACAAATATTTCAAAAATTTAAAATTTGTAGCTGTTTATTTTTTTCTTAAAATTTTGACTTTAGTGATTATCTTAAGCGAAAGTTTGGAAAATCCCGCGGAAACTGAATTTATGGAGGTTTGAAATTGGTCTAGAATTCAGATTTTTAGCTTTGCATCATGCCATGACGCGGATGAGTTTTGCACGAAAATATGGATGGACCCTGGACACGATCTCACCTCGGCAGTTTACTTTGTAAGTAGGATGAGTCACATTTCGAAAAATATAAGCTACGCTATAAGAACTCTGGTTATGAACCGTTGATATATCAGGTACAATGACTCAAATCGAGGTGCAAACTAATAATATGAAGTTAAAGTTAAAAATTTTGTCAGCAGATGGGGTAAATTATTTATTGTTCAATAAATGAATATATAGAAAGCTTCAGATTGTATTCCAAGGTTTTTTGACATAATTATCTTTTTGTACCAGAATTGCCGCTTTGAAAATATGATTCAATAATAATACACATCCTATTTGTTGCATATTTGTCGGGTTGTATAAATTTAGTGCGCATATATAATTCTTGGATAATTTAGGCTGTATATACATATATGTATACATAGGTATGTATGTAAATATGTTGGCATCACCCTTTGAGTATTTAGACTACATGATTGTACATTTGTAATTATGTATCGCAATCATATACAAACATAAGACTAATCCGATCCGATCCGAAATCCGTCGGATTGATCCTAGTCGGATCGGATTGGTTGGTTAATCCGTCTCGGATCAATCCGAGACCCTGCATAATCCGAATCGGTTTGATCCGAAGACCTCAAAATCCGATCCGAACCCATTCCTAGACGCTGCAGTGGACCCAGGACTCGCATGAATCCGACCTTTTTTGTCTCTCTGTCTCATAGCACGCGACCATTCGTTAGTCATCAAACATGCTCGTTTTTAGCACCCATCCACCCAACGTTCATGTATGTAAATTAAGGGATAGGGAATTTTAATATGGGAAAGATAGGAAGACTTATACCACTCGCCCACTAAAATGATGACGTAATATACGGACGTTCCCCATGATATGGTATTTGAGGGTGTCCGGGCACTACATACCCCACACATCATTCCCCCACATTACATTTCCCACGTATCATTCCCCCACAGTTAATATCTTCACATGTCATTCCGGGCACACCTCATTCCCCCACGCATCATTCCCTCACTTATCATACCCAGCACATTTCATTCTCCTCAGTTCATCCCTCCAGTTCATGTACATACGTAAATGGGAAATGAAATGGATAAATAGGTGTTCTATTTTACTTCTCAACACATTAATAAAAGCTTTATTTAATAACATTTAAAAATTGTAAAGCCAATTGTACAATTTTTAGCCCGAACCAGGGCTCATGTAATTGTCATGTCCATTTGACAGTCATACCGTATTTGAGTATTGGGGGACGCATTTCATTCATTTGGGATGGCTCGTCGTAAATATATATCGTCCTACTAATTCATAAAAGACCTAAGTGCAGTCGGTATTTAATTCAGAAACAACCTAAGTGCAGTCGATGCTTAATTCAGAAAAGACCTAAGTGTACAGAAAAAAGGGGAAACGACCCATGTGCAAGCATGTATTTATTTATGGCTATATCTTGCCAAAACGATTTTTCATATATATCCGGACAGCACGGAATTTCAAAATTTTGCCAACAATACGATATCCGTAGCGGATCTTTTGAATAATTAATTACTTGCAAAATAATATATATCTAACAAATAATGTTTAAAATTTGCTGAATTTGTGGTGGTACAATGTTCCCTTGTCCCCCTGCTTCCGCAGATACTGTGTAGAAATGGACATAATTATATGGTCTATGCATTATAATTATGTCCATTTCTGCGCAGTGGCGGCAGAAGCAGGGGGACATGGTACCCCAAGAAATTCGTCATAATCGAATCTTGTCCATGTGAATAAGTCCCTGTTCTTCCTATCCCATAATTCTTCCGGTACCCCACAATTTCCGCGGCCGGTATTTCTGCATAAATTTTGAATAGGTCTACAAATAAGCATAATTTTAATGCTTCGGCCATAATTAAAATATTCCCACTAAATAATGTTTTAAAAATTTTAAATTTTATTTTATTCTTTACCCTCAGCCCAAAATGAAGGGTTTTTAAGCTGGCTCAGGCCGCTGAAAAGGAGGTTTTACGAAATTACACACAAATTTGACGAGATTGAAGTAATACATAAAAAAATTTTCACAACGCTTTGCAACACGCGATGGTAAAAGAGCGGGAAGATGTATCCGTCCACTCGAAAATAGCATCCACTTCACAGCTCCCGTTCCTTGAAGACATTGATCTCGAGTTGTTGCAAGTCCTGCAAAACTTGTACGAAAATTTGGAAGGGACACGAAACATTTTTTTGGTCTGGAAATAATTTATGTAAAAAAACGTTGTTTGGAATTTTGGACGTACAGGGTGGTTTAAACGTCAGGCTATATATAATGTAAAATTTTTCAATTGGAAAACTCGCAAATCTAGATTAGTTACCGTAATTTTGCCTGTGAAATTTAATATTTTAAGAATTTTGTCATCAATGTTCCATAAGTTTTGATAAAAATTAATAAAAATCTCACTCCCAAATCCGCAACTAATCGAAATTTATGAGTTTTCTCATTGAAAAATTTTCCATTGTAACCTGGCATTTACATAAACCACCCTGTATAAATAACTCATTTATTGAATTCAGACGGAAGAAGATGAAGAGGAGCGGAAAACATTATTGAAAATATTCAAAATCAAGAAGATCATATTTCATCTATTGTCGCGACGACGGAGGCATTTCGCCAAGTATTCAGCATTCAATCGGTGACAAGTAACATCAGGTCGAGAAGTTATGAAAATAAAAAGGTTTCATTTTCCAAGGTATGAAAATAATTGTAATATTTAAAATGAAACCAGTTGATTCAATAATAAACCGTAGTAACGTTAGAAGTAGCTCACCCTGTCATATAACTTTCCACCAAACGTACGGAATAAGGCGACAAAATAGATTGTAACTCTCATAGATTCTTGCACCAATGGCGCAATATCAACGGAAGAATATAAAAAAAATCCGGAATTAGTTTGCACCACTAGTGCAACATTTGCGACCAACGGGGAACATAATTTTGAAAACTTTGAAAAAATTGTATGGTTCTTTCTCCCGACATTCTGCATCATTGGTGCGTAGGACATCCCTTCCCCAATTATTTATTATAAAATTTATATATTTTTGCGTTAATGGTGCAGAATAATCGAACAAATAGAACAGAATTCTGACATGATTTTTTGGGGGAAACAGATGGCCCACTTGTTACGCATCATTTTTAACAACCAATTGCTCGGTACTAACGGTGCTACTTATTCCAAAATTATAGTCCTATCTCGATCTATTTGCTGAATTAACTTGCACCATTTGCGCTCGGATTGTTCTATACCAATGGTGGGGCTAAACAAGTCTATAATGGACAAGGGGATTTTTAATCAGCATCAATTAATGCAAAAAACTCGTCAACAGACGGACGGACGGACGAACACGAGGAATTCAATAGCTCTCGTGCTACGCAGGGCGAGCTAATAATAGATAACTGATTTTGCAATTTTCTAATAATTTTAATAGTTAAGATAGATATATACAATGAGATCGTGTTTTTTCGCACTCGTACGATTTTCGAGTTTGATGGCTTAAAATTTCCGTAATTTTGTGTATATAAAGAATCTGAAATAATATTGGGGGAGCGCATGATCAGTTTTCGCGACACGAGCAAAAATGTTCGAATTATTTGCGAATTTTGAGTTTTATGTCAAAATCGTTCAAACCTGGTGAAATATTACTGGAAATAATTTTTAAAAATTATTTTATGCTAGAATTTCGCCGCTGCCTCGATTTTAGACCCCAATTATCCAAGATGTTGAACTTTGCAAAATAATTGCAATTTGCATATTAGCACGCCACGATCGAATTATGGAATTTTGCTTAGCATTTTAAGTTGATCCATAGGTCTAATGATAGAGCGGAATCGCTAGATATAATCCGTTACTTATTACGAATTTTAAAACCAACTGGGAATGTTTTTAATAATTCGAAATTATGTAAATACTAGCCTATAAGCCCGTCCTCAAGACGGGCCACATCAATTATTTTGCACGATCATTCCAAGTATATTAAATTAAGCCAGTACATAATAGACGCGATGCACTAAGCTCGATGAAAATTATAATTCTAAGTAAATAAACAGCAAATGTAGTGAAGTCGAGTGTTTTGATATTTATAATCGAAGTCCAAAATCATCCAGTAATTTTTATGCTGCTAAGGATTTTTTAGGTTTCTATAAGGGTTTTTTTAATATTGCTACGGAAGGTTTTTATGTTGCTAAGGAAATTTTTTTATTTGCTAAAGAATTTTTTGACGTTGCTAAGGAAATTTTTGTATGTTGCCAAGGAATATTTTTGACGTTGCTAAGGAATTTTTTTTTGTTTCTAAGCAAAATTATTTATGTTGCCAACACATCTTTTTCTGTTGCCAAGGATTATTTTTGACGTTGCTAACGAAATTTTTTTGTTTATAAGTAAAATTTTGTATGTTGCCAAGACATCTTTTTATTTTGCTGAGGAAATTTTTTGACGTTGCTAGAGAAATTTTTTTATGTTGCTGAGGAGGTTTTTTGATGTTGCTAAGAAAGTTTTTTCACGTTACTACAGAATTTTTTTATGTTGCTAGGGAATCCTTTATGTGTTGCTAAGGAATTTTTTGCACGTTGCTAGGAAAAATTTTTGACGTATCTAAGGAATTTTTTAAATTTTTTCGAGGAATTTTTTTGACGTTGGTAAATAATTTTTCAACATTGCTAAGAATTTTTTTTAGCGTTGCTAAGGAATTTTTTTGACGTTGCTAAAGACATTTTATTATGTTGGTAAGGAAATTTTTTTATATTGCTAAAGAATTTTTTGACCTTGCTAAGGAATTTTTTTGACGTTGGCAAGGTAATTTTTTTATGTTGATAAGGAAATTTTTTTATGTTGCTAAGGAGTTTTTTCACGTTACTACAGAATTTTTTTATGGTGCTAAGGAATACTTTATGTGTTGTTATGAAATTTTGTATTACGAAGGAATTTTCAAGGCGTTAATGATGGATTTTTTGTACGTTTCTAAGGTAATGTTTTTACGTTGTGAAAGTATTTGTTTGAACATAAGCTGTAACATAGGTTGTAACATTGGTTGTAACATTTGTTGTAACATCTATTGTAAAATCGATGGTAACATCGGTTGTAACATCGATTGTAGCATCGATTGTAACATCGATTGTAACATCGGTTGTAAGCTACATAAATTGTACCCGAAAATACATGCGTGCTGTGATTGGCGGATTCAGAAAGCTGGCATCCAATCAGAATGCCGGGATGTCACGGAAAATTTCGCGGGACGGACTTTTCGAAATTATAATATAGATGTAACTCTTCGACGTTTGTAATTATTTAGCCTTAAATTTGGGGACCGCATTTGCGAGCTTGAGACACATTCCGCAACAAAATTTGAACGAAATCGAAATTAGAATATGAGCAAGGAGTTTATGTTCAATATTACAACGGATTTCTGATATGTCCTGTTGCCAATTCGCAATTTCGAAATTAAAGGAAAATTTTGTTAACTACTCGGAATTTTGTTAATGATGCGTCGACTTGTTTCAAACCTACCAAGGACATGTGGACAACTTTAAACTACTCATGAAAGAGAGACTCGCTGATCAAAAAGAATTTAAAAGTTTCGTGAAAGCTTAGAAGAATTGTTAAAAAATGAGGAGAACGGAAATGAAATCGAGGAGAATTTATTGAAGGAAGAACTGTAAAATTTGCATCGAGTTTCATAACAGAAGTTTATTGCCCTTGTTGAATCTATTTTTAGAAAGAAAAACTGCATTTAGTCTCAAACCGAACTTTAAGGGATTTTTTTACCGATCTCAATTAATAGAACACATTAGCTTCCAGGTGACATACATACTGTTATATGCAATTATGTAAGTTAATTAAGTTATTCAACTTGAATAATTCAAGTCCGGATAAATATTGATAAATATTTTGCATGTCGTCTAATAATCATTTATAATTGTCTATTTATTATTATAAATAAACATCTTTGTCGTACTATTGTCAGGAGACCACTCTAGTTTGCTTATTGTTAATGCTTGCAGTGGAATCGTGAATGAAAGGTCGATGCCGATAAATTTTCGGCGGCGCCGAAGTTTGATGATTTTTAGACGTCGGCAGCGCAGTCAAGGTGCTTCACGTCAGTTGCTTCTCCATCAAAAGCAAAAAAATAATAACGTCACGAGAAAAATGCTAATTTTCGACCACTTATAAAGGGTGTTAATAAAGTCCGATCCCATTTTTCCTATAAAAAAGTGAAGGCTAGTATAAAAAAAACTACCCGTGATACTTACAAAAAATGTTCGACATATTTACCTTAGTATTTGGTCTTGTTACCATTTACTTTAACCATGCCCTCAACTCTTTGTTTAAGGCTCTGTGCTAATTTTTCCAATGTGTCTGTGGGAATCGAATTCCATACATCTTGAACTTTTTTTACTAGCTCTTCCCTCGTCCGGGGTTGTGGTTCTTTGTATACATTTTCCTTAAGTATGGACCACAGGTTCTCCAGGGGATTCAAATCTGGGCTGTTTCCGGGCCACACCCCCTTGCTCCAGACCGTTGAAACTTGCGTCTTGATGAGACTCAAACTCGCTTTTGCTGTATGGGCTGTAGCACCATCCTGCATGAAAACTATTTTTCTTTCATTCGGAAATATTTCCTTGTTCCCCATGCTATCGAAATAGATAGGTAATATTTTTTCCATATAATACTTTGCATTGACTGTTTGGCCTTTTGGTATGATATGTAGAGGAGTCACGCCACGTGCACAAAATCCACCCGCTACCATAACTTTAAGCCCGAATTTTGGGACTACTCTTGATGGTACATCCGATTTGTTTTCTGTCCTGTAACGAACATTTTGTTGGTTCAATTTTGGATATAGTTCAATAATAGATTCGTCAGTCCAAAGGATGTGACTGCGCAATTCTTCACCAAGTCTTTTTTCACTCAAATGGGCACTTTTCTGAAGGAGTTCTTCAAATTTCAGACGGTCATCGATATATTTTTGTGACATGAGAGGTTTTTTTGGTTAGTTTGTAAGCTGTGTGACCCCACTTCGTAGTTTTCACAAATTTTTGCACGGTCACACAGTTAATTTGCTTCTTCTTCTCTTTATAGCGTTTTGAGTCATTTAACTCCCTTGCTCAATTACGTAATGAACTACCGGTTTTCTTGCAAAGTCTGTTTTTAATCATTCTTTTTGTGGTAGGTGACACCTTTCTGGGTCGCCCTGGTCGCTTTTTGTCGTGGACAAAATTTTTATTCTTCCATTTCCAAACAGTTCTGCGGCTGCAGCCCAATTTTTGCACAATTTCTGTAGGTTTAAGCCCCTGCTGATGCAATGTTTGTATCTCAACTCTAAGATGCTCATGACTTACACGTTTAGTTGTTCCTCCCATGGTAAAAATTTGAAATAAATAACTTCACTGGTTCAAAAGTTCCAGCTGAATTTGTAACAACCACGCTCCAAAAAATGCATGGGATCGGACTTTATTAACACCCTTTAGTTGCGTTAATATTTTACTGAATAAAAGGAACAACAGATCGCATCCATCCTGGAAATGGAGGAATTGAGGCAAAAATCTGAAGTTCCAAGAAGGGATTCCCACCACACAGAGATCTCTGTAAGTTCGGATTATCTGTGCAAACCGGTCGAAAATTGAGATAACTAGCGTAACGGTCCTGCTGACGAAGCAAAGACCCAGCAAATGTTCTTATCTGGTACATATGTACATTGGAATGTTCGCGTAAAGTACAAATAAGTAATTCGTCGTGTGATTTTGAGTAATATTTCACTTGGTGTAGATAAAAACGGAAAAATTCTTGAGTACATATGTGCCGGATTTACTAGTAAATCAATAAATGTTAAATGTAAAATGATGTATTTATGAAATTGTTTTATGTATTTTTGTAAATTGTTGGATATGCGTGTAAGATTGCCCCGTGACGTGGTGGTGGTTGCCATGGTGACGTCAGGGTGGGATTTTTAGGTGCGCGTCTCTCTTTGTTATAGTCGTAGAGAGTAAGTAGGTAGAAGAATTCTACACAGTCGAGTTTTAGTCGTTGTCAGAGTCAGACATTTTGGATTTTAGTCGTCGTGGTAGGCAATCAAGTTTAGAATTGTTAGTTCTTTTTTGCTGCACGATCAATTTATAATTAAAGTAAGTCATCAATCAACTCTTGTTGTTGCAGAGCTCTGAATTGTGTTGACCATCGTTTAATTGATTTAAATAAAATCTAGTTTAAGTGGATAAAATAACCGTATAATTCACTCAGTCACTTTCTTTAATTCCAACGAGCAAGGCACAATTAAATATTCGTAAAGACACTACTCCGGGTAGGTGATAGCTTGGTTTTTACAATAAACGACTCAAGTATTCATTTTGTGTGCGTTTGAATTATACGAATACGCAGCTCATGCTATGTCAAAATTCACTATTTTTCTATAAAAATATCTAGATTTTATATATATGTGCATAAATATGTTTATGTTTTGCTGCTATTTACAGATTCGTGAATTACATAGTTTCTTAACAAATCATCCCACTGAGGTTTCTTTCAACAACTACGTCAAGTTAAACAACAAGCTGATCTTAGGGGTATGTTTTACTCTAGCCATGTTTACATTAAGGTAAATTTTTTAACATACATATATAATATTTCAGATATTCCAACACATTTTTACTCTTTTTATTATTCTAATGCAATTTCGGAAATAGAGTGGTACATACTTGATTCCAGATATTCTTTTATTAGCTCACCCTGCGTGAGCTAATAAACCGTAGTAACGTTAGAAATAGCTCACCCTGTAATAATGATTTGGCTATATTATTTTGCCCCAAAGGTGCATAAAAATCCAACAAAACAGACCAATAATTTTCATGCAATATTGCACCATAGGTGCAGAACAATGGAAAACAATAGATAAATAATTATTAAGCAACGAGTAAGGGTCGAAATATTTTGCATCACTGTTGCATAATTACCTACGAACGGTCGGCGATCATTTCGAAAAATTTAAGTCAAAATTGACTAATACAATCCGCCGACTAGTATGCATTATTGGTGCGCTATGCATCAAATGCCCCAATTGTTTAGCATCATTCGGTGTTTCCGATTGTCAGATACCAACGGTGCTATTAATTTATGAAAAAATTGACCTGGGACATTTTAATAGCATGAGAGCTATTGAATTCCTCTTGTCCGCCTGTCCGTCCGTGTGTTCACGATTTTTTTGCATCAATTGATGCTAATTAAAAATCCCCTTGTCCATTATTGAGCATCTTAATCGCACCATTGGTATCGAAGTATCCGTGACGCAATTGGTGCGAATTAATGCAGAACATCGATAGTGAAAAGACTACAATTTTGGAATTACTATTTAGCACCTTTGGGGTAGAATAATCGGTTATCGAAAATGATGCGAAATAATTGGTATAATTTATGCAAAATGCACCAAAAGTGAAGAAGAAATGGAAGAAATAAACCGTAGTAACGTTAGAAGTAGCTCACCCTGTAATAATGATTTGGTTATAACTTGCCCCAAAGGTGCAGAAAAATGCAACAAAATAGTTACATAATTTTTTGCAATTATGCACCAATGGTGCAGAAAAATCCAACAAAGTGGATCAATAATTTTTATGCAATGTTGCACCAATGGTGCAGAAAAATTAAACAAAATAGATCAATAATTATTATGAATCGAGAAGTGTCCAAAAATTGTGCATCACTGGTGCAGCATTACCTACCAACGATCAACGATAATTTTGAAAAATGTATGTCAAAATTGTATGATCATTTCTCCCGGATATTCTGCACTATTGGTGCGTTTTGCATCGCTTCCCCCAATTATTTCGCATCATTTTGTGTTCCCGATTGTTAGATATCAATGGTCCTATTAACTTGTTAAAAAATTTGATTCGGTTTGTTTAGTACCAATGGTGCGCCTAACGTATCCAATAATGGTCAAGGGGCTGTTTAATTAGCATCAATTGATGCAAAAAACTCGTGAACACACGGACGGACGGACGGACGGACGGACGGACGGACGGACAGACGGACAAGAGGAATTCAATAGCTCTCATGCTACGCAGGGTGAGCTAATAATTACACAATTTTGATCGATCAGTATGCAAATGGTGCAAATTAGTTCGGAAAATTTATCGACGAAGGACTACGATTTTGTGGTAATTAGCACCGTTAGTATCGAACAATCGGTTGTCCAAAATGATGCAAAACAATTGGGAGAATCGATGCAAAATGCACCAATATTGAAGTATAACTGAAAGAAATAAACCGTAGTAACGTTAGAAGTAGCTCACCCTGTAATAATGATTTGGTTATACATACCTTGCCCAAAAAGTGCAGAAAAATGCAACAAAATAGATCAATAATTTGTATGCAATAGTGCACCAATGGTGCAGACCAATTAAACAATATAGCTCAATAATTATTATGCATCGAGGAAAGTCCAAATATTGTGCATCACTGATGCAGATTATCTTACCAATGATCACCGATAATTTTGAAAAATTTATGTCAAAATTGTCTAATAAAATCCGCCGAGTAGTATGCATTATTGGTGCGTTATGCATCCCATCCCCCAATTATTTCGCATCATTTTGTGTTACCGATTGTTAGATATCAACGGTGCTATTTATTTACTAAAAAATTCGATTCGGTTTGTTCAATACCAATGGTGCGCCTAACATATTCATTAATTGTCAAGGGGATTTTTAATTAGCATCAATTGATGCAAAAGGGTCGTTAACAGACAGACAGACAGACGGACGGACAAGAGGAATACAATAGCTCCCGAGCTACGCAGGGTGAGCTAATAATCACAAAATATTGACATCACGATTTATTTCGTTAGTGCCAAAAGTCCAAATTTTGTCAAAAGTAAATATTTATTTTCTCGCGTTATCCTAAATACACTATAGCTGTATCCATAGTCCGTGATTTGTTCATGATTTCGTCATGATTTGATGGTTTATCGCATCCATACTCCATAACTTTCCAAAAATTATTTTATTCCGATTTTCTGATTGGTCCATATTTTAATTGTTATGGTGATTAACATGCTGTAATTATGGACCCGTGAAAGCATCACCAAATCATGAACAAATCACGGACTATGGATGCAGCTTATTGGTGCAAAATTATGATTGCAATATATCTAATTTCACTGATTATTCTGCACCAATGGTGCAAAATTTTATAACATGTATGCACTTATTTTGTCGGCTTATTCTGCACCTTTGGTGCAAAATTATATCAAATCATTGCTGCATGGTGAGCTACTTCTAACGTTACTACGGTTTATTTAGGGTCGGTCCACGTCAATACCCACGATCGGGCGAGCGTCATGAGAGCGGAGATGTTGCCTCTCCACTCCGAGCGACGCTACTGATGGTGGTGCTCAACAGCAGTGGGCGTAGCACGTACGTACGAAATACGTACTAACTTTTTAAATGTCGACGCGGTCAGGGCTACATTTTTTTAGTCAGATTTTTTGAAACTCAGGGTTAAAAATAATCTTGACTGGTATGGCATTTGAATTTTGTCACTGAAAGTTTTGTTTACGCCTCTTGTTTTTTGATAATTTTTGGGAATATTCCCATACATAAGCTTGCATGTGTTAATGTGTGTCAGAAAAATCGATATAATTTTTTGCACCCTATCGTGTGCGACCTAACTTTTTTATGGTGGATTAGAAATTTAGAATTACGTTATAATTTTTGAAATTTGGGTTGCACACGACAGGGTGCAAAAAGTTATAGCGTTTTGAAGTTACCATTACAAGGTGGCTAGAATTCAAATTTTTCAAATTTTTTAAATTTTAGAATTTAGTTTATGGTGCCTACAACAACTTTTAGGTTTAGGTAAACCTTCCCAAAATTACGGGACACTCAGTGCATCACATGGAAAATTTTTCTTAAATTTTTTACAAATTTAAATTCTCGGCCAATTTCTAACATAGAATTTTTATTTTTTCACTAGTAACTTTATTTAAGTAGTACGTATTTATGGTAAAATTAGCCCTAAAATCTGAGACTTGGCCCGCAACACATGATTGACATTGACGTGGACTGACCCTTTATTCTTATATATCTCTAACCATTGTATCTCTAGCTTTCAATTTGCACTGCTATCATAGTTCAGTCAAATATACGTTTTTTCGATAATCCCTGGCCCGATTTAATCCGATTGGATAGGATATTTTCGAAAATGCAAAAACGGATCGAATATTTTGTAAATCCGGAAAACGGATCGGGTTTCTGAAAACGTAAATCTGACTTAACTCTGATTGCTATGTAGGAATTCAAAAATGGCATTGCCGTCGACTTAACCAGGGCTCGACGGCCTGGTTAAATACAATCGCTGGCGTAACACCGGCAGCGTATGTAGCGCCCTTTTTTTTACATACGTAACGCTTTTAAATTCAAACAAAATGTCGAGTAAAAGCCACCATGCCTAATCTTTTAATGAGATTTTTTGCAGTAATTTAATCCGGATTCCACTTACGAAACTTGCGATTTGTTAAACGAACGACAAAATCCATAATAATGAAGCGAAGAGTAAAATACAGTAGGGATCTTGCAGAAAGTATGCTACTAGTGTTGTGTAGAATGTTTAATTCATGATGATCTTTTTGAATCACTTGATTTTGAATTTAATATTAATATGTAGTTAATACTTACATAAATATACCTACGGACTTATACTATATAAGTGAGGGGCTATTGCAGAAGAGTCATATGAAGCAGGGAAATATCGACAAAGTTGCGTAAGTCAATTTTTCTTTACTTGAAGGTGGCGTGACTTTAAATGAAAGTTTAAGATGGTTGAGGGTTACCTAAGTGAAATTTATTATTTAAAGGACTTACGATCCAACCACCAAGAAATTATGTACTATATAAGTGTTGCCTATTTATGTATTAGCAAACCCTTTTAAGCATATTGGTCAATGGAGTTCGTACTGGCAAGATAAAATTCTTATCTTTTATTACACATAAAAACTTTGTCCTCTATTTAATGCACATTTCGTATTGCGACTTTAAAAACAATGAGGAGTATTGTTATCTGCTTTATTATTTTCACACAAATAAATAAATCTTTAGGGGAATGCTTTCAAGAAGTAGTTACGACAACAAATATTCAAGAAGAAAGCAATAAAGTGCACACACTTATTCTTGTCAGGTATCCAACAGTATTGTGGAATGGAAATTTTACGAAGGCTAAAGAAAATTATGATTTGGCAGTCATTGGAAAATTACATCGTAAAAGGTGAAAATAATATTTATGTACGCAAATAGGTGCAAGCAATTGCAAAATCTAATTTTTACAAAAGTTTAAAACTTATTGTAGTGATCCTTGTAACTTTTACTACTACATCAATGTCGGATTGACTGAAACGTTTTCAATCATTCAGACTTCCCACGATGCTCTTAATCAGAAACATGCAGTTTTTGTCCTACTCTACACAGACCCGAAATTATGGCACAAAATGAGGAATAAATTGACGAAAACTTTTAATGGGAATGATGAATTCGATAATTTGCGCATAACATCACCTTTGCTTATAAGTAAACTTTCGATCGATTATAATTCCGAGAAAGAAACGTCAACAATCTGGGAAATTTATAGCGTCATATTACAAAAACACCTTTACCCAGTCAAAAACGCTAAACTAACTTTGCCCCTGCACTACTCCGATTTCCAATATGCCCACGAATATTTCTACTGGATGAACAGATTAGAAATAAGGGATCCATTGAGAGATAAATTGTTTTACGACGACATTTTTGGTACTCAAAATACCGTAAATTATCCATGTCAGAAAAGGGGGGAAGTCGAAAAATACGTTAACCACTGCCGATCCATTTCTGTCGTCACAGTAATTGGGATGCATCATTTGAATTTCAGCGAAATAACGTTTTTACCAGGAATAGATTTCGACGAGTTGTTGGACACCAGTATGCTCTCCTCTCAAGTAAAATATATCCCGTTGGACTTATTGACGGACGAGGATATTAGCTCAATTTTTAAGTTCAATGCAGACTTTGATTTCCTATCGGTTGGACAAAATACATTTTTTTACTGTACGGATAACAGCGGTTTGTTCTTTGAACCTAGATGGAGTATATTTCTTTCTCCATTCCAGCCTTGGGTGTGGTGCACCATTGTCGTATTTTGCTTCTTAATAACCTTCTTCAATATCTTTGTAAAACAACGCGATAAAAAAATTTATAACATGTTCAGAATCTTCTTAGACAGTATTAACTACACAATTTTTACGAACGGGTATTTATCTTATAACCTCAAAAATAACCGTGTGCTTTTGTCCTTCATTGCTCTGAATCTAGTTATCCTCGTAAATGTTTATCTTGGCATTGTAACCAGTGATTTTTTAGTGTTGCCAACCGGTCAAAAATTTTATGACTGGAATAACCTCTATGAAAACGGGTTCAGGCATTTGATAAATAACAAGTTCAGGAATTGGATTCATATAATTTCTGCAGCTGAAGAAAGGTATAATATCGAGCATGGCATAAATTTTACATCCCCCCACAAGTCAGATGATAATGGGAATGCATATGCTGTAATTGGAAATTTTACTCGTTATTCTGTTTCACAATACGAGGTAATGAGGAAGGTTAAAGGTTTCGATGTGTTTGAGATTTTAGGGGAACTCCTTCACATTAGAGAAGGTGGGAAGTATTTTGACACGAGTAATGGAACCATCAGATGTTTTCTATTTGACCAGAGGGACAGACAAATTAAACATTTACTTTTCATAGCTTTCCACTTTTGGAAGAGTGAGATACGAATGGTAAGCAAGTATTTGGAGCAAGCAGGAATCTATAGGTACTGGAAGTTAGTGGAAAATTGGCAAAGGCTTTATAACGAATTTATTAAAGGGAGTGAGGTGGGAATTTCTTTTGGAGACAAGGATTATGCCCCGATACCCTTAAATTCTCATATACAAATGATATTTTATATTTTGGTTTGTGGACACTTGTTTACGGGAGTTGTTTTAATTGCTGAATTTTTGGGGTTTGAAGATAATTTTAGGAAAAAGATTGTAGAGAGAGCTGGTCAATATGGGGGAATTCTAGTTGCTAGAATTAAACAGAGAATGCATTTATGCTGTAGGAAGAATAGAGAAAACTGTAATACTTGATGAGATCTTTTGAAACCCTGTACCGAATTGTATTAAGTTTATAATAAAATACATTGATACACAATATTGTGAAACCTCTAATTATCCTTCCGACCTGAAACCATACCTGGAATTTCTTACGAGAATTTCGAAGTGTTCTCTGAAAATGGGGAAAACCTCAATTTTTGTTTTTCGTTATGCTATATTATTATGATAAAATAATAATAATAAACAATAATAAACAATAATTTCATCTTGATCCTTATTGATTGAATGATTAATTGATTGATTGATTAAAGTTTTTAATAATTTGTAAAATTTTTTTCCAAACATCAAATTTTTGCAAAATATTTATTTTTTGTACTTTGTACTTTATTTTTTGTACAAATTTTTTTTGAATTTGTAGACATTATTTTACAATGAAAAAATTCTCTTAAATCTCTATAGAATGTGCATTCGACCTAACCGTTCCGGGGCAGCCCGCTTGAAATCCAATGCTTCTGATGGTCGTTCTTAGGTCACAAATATCGTCACAATTTGAAGTAGATTTTGCACGGAAATTCGTCTAACTAAATTCAAAACTTCAAATTAATATTTAAGAAGCTTATACATCGTGTTATCCTTGAGAGTTGCGTGATTCTGCTGTCCCATGCCGCTTGGGTCATATTAAAAATTTAAACATGTGTGCGAAGCTAAGCGCCAATACTCCTAAGCCGTGACCATACCTATACATGATACTTATGTACTGTTAAATATATATGTAAATAAACCGTCGCAAACGCGCATACGGAAGTAGCTTCAGACGTACTTCACCCCAAACGGTCCCACCACAACTCGGGAACACTTAATTTCACTCTATTTCACCTATAGATTAATTTTTTGTAAAAATCTCATTTTGCCCCGACCACACCCCCTGGCGACGAGGGGGTGTGGAACAACTCGGGAACACTTAATTTCACTCTATTTCATCTATAGATTAATTTTTTATAAAAATCTCATTTTGCCCCAACCACACCCCTGGCGCCTAGGGGGTGTGGAACAACTCGGGAACACTTAATTTTACTCTATTTCACCTATAGATTAAATTGCACTAAAAATCTCATTTTGCCCCAACCACACCCGCTGGCGCCGAAGGGGTGCGGCAAAATCGGGGAAACACTCAATTTCACTTAATTTCACTTAATTTCATTTAATTTCACTCAATTTCACTTAATTTTACCCATAGAATAAATTGCACTAAAAATCTCATTTTGCCCCAACCACACCCCCTGTCGCCAAAGGGGGTGTGGTCCGGTTGCCCCCAAAAGTTGATAGGATCCTCCCCCTGGGGTCCTATGTATGATGGCGAAAACCGATTTCGATTATCTCGATCCGTTCTCCTGATATCCTGCTGATGTCCTGACAGACAGACAGACAGAGAGACAGACAGACAGACAGACAGACAGACAGACAGACAAAGTCTTCACATAAAGTAGCTGAAGCTACTTAATAAGTGATAAACTTTAAGCACATACATAGCATCGCTCAACTTGGTGCGTTGCCGAAATAAGTCTCCATACTTCAATATTCATATTTCCGGATATTTGTGTATATAGCCATCTATCATTTTATGTATGTACATCGATTGCTATAGTAGAAAATTTACCTCCTTGCTACAAAATAAACCGAGCCGTCAAGACGAAAAGTTAAACTATTAAGCTTCTAGTCATACAGATATTAGCTTACTACTGTAATTGTATCAAGATTATAAATACCAATCAATCCGAGATAATTACCTAACTGCATATTCAATTATTAGCAGTCATTTGCAGGTATATCCTTGCTTGATTTCAGCATCCTTTGTGACAGTAAAGCATAAATATATAAGGCTGTGCCCGACAGCCTACGATAATTTACTCACTTAAGTTACACAACCTTGCGTAGTTTTTTGTACGGTGTTTCGGAGTTCAATCGCTTTTATCTTTATTTATGATGTTGTGCTTTTGTTGGATGATTTTTATAATTACCATCCTACCCAAATTTTTCTGTGAATCTAAAGGCACAATAGTTAAGAACGATTTGTTTCGCGACGCTGATTTGACCGTCCTGTTCATCCCGGAATGTTTTACGATATTAGAGACTGACAAAGAGTACCCTAATTTCGACACCGTAAAAGTAAATCATCCATACACTCCCCTGCGTGTGGTATTATTGTGTCACAACCGGAATGGCTTCCCTCCCTTTACTGGATCCTTTTTCCATAAAAAGTAAAAAACATCGCGATCTAAAGCTATTTTCGTTCGGTTGGATTTAAACATTGGACTTCATGAGGTATGGGGATGTTTAAAATGTGAATATTTGATTTACCTAGCGGAGCGTCAATTTCCCCATGAATACATCTTTGCCCACATTAGCGACCAGTTGGGCTTGTCTTTGGGGAATTGAACGCTACCTTAGTGCTGCGAAGCTGGTCATATATAAGAAAGGTCTCTGCATACCTTGTTTGACATGCGATCCAATAATCAGTTTACAACTGGAGACAATCTCTCTGCAAGCAATCTCGAAGACTTGGGACGCAGTGAATATAAACATGCACAAGTATTTGGCTTATATGGAAGGTTCGGTAAACGCAACTTGTAACATAAATCATAAAGGGTTTTCCAACTTATTTTCCAGTACACTGTGTCCCGTAGCAGAAATTTCGAAAAAGTATAACCTGACCTTGGTCCAAGCTGCACCAAATATTAATCTAGTGTCAAGTAGGAATTTCAACCGCGTGATATACTCGAAAAAAATATATCTAGTTGAGGCCACTGATTACATTTACGAGGTTGGTTTCATATCCATCAACTTTATAACTGTGACAAATCCAGCAACTCACGCCAACGGAGTGGATACCTTCGTCACCCCTTTCGACAAAGAGACGTGGAACTGTATTTTGATCACTGTATTCTCAGCGGCTGCTGTATTAACCTGGTTGGGTTGGCGCGGTGGAAAGACAAACGTTGTGACAGTATTTGTAGCTCTGACAGACAAGTTAATTGCTGTGACATTCGTAATTCTGGGGCAGGTCGGTGATACTGGTGGACGGCCTTATTGTACGGTAAAAGCGACCATTATCCTATTCAACCTATGGCTATTTGGGTATTTGGTTCTTCAGGCAAATGTCTACCAAGGGTCGATTTATTCATGTTTGACGGTACTGAAACCGCCGCTTGTTCCAAGTGGGGTGGAGGACCTCATCAACTGGAAGATTCCAATAGTGGCGGAAGATTATACCGAAAATTTTAGTGGCGACGGAGAAGAATCATACCTATTGGATCACATTATCCCACAATTAATTCTAAGTGGGGGAAAGGGTACAAGATTTACGACATTTTTGATCGAATTACAAGCGAAGCTTTTGAGTGGAAACAATATCTCCGTGACGCATATGATGAACAAAATTTTGGTGGAGAATTCAAGCCAGAGCCATCCCACAATAGTGATAATGATGCCGGAAAGGCAACAAGAACATTTTCAAGATCCGCTAATCTTATTGGTAATCGAAAAATTACAAGAAACAAGGGTTACACTCCATTTAGTACTTTAGATTTGCAAGTGAAGTATAAGTCTTTACTTTCGCGTTACTTCGCCAAGGAATGGGGACACATGCGTGAAGCTGGGTTAATTCAAAAATGGGACACCGTCCTTTGGATGAATAATCTCCTGCGGGACGGAAAAGATGCCGACGGAGAAGCAAACTACTTCGAACTTGTTCAACACGCGTTTGGTAATCCAAAAACGGATGTACCATTTCACGAGGCTACGCAAGTTTCGATCGACTTAATCCGCCCTATTTTTCCTATTTGTGGAGCAATAATATTGATTGGGGCTATCGTAATGATAATTGAGAAGCGAAATTCTTTGGACTATTGGGCACATTTTAATACTAGTTTGATGCGCGTATTGACTCATCCGAGCGACACAATTAAATTACAAATACTCATATATCAATCCCCCCTAAGAATTAGGGGCTAGCGATAAATATGTACCTATATCGTAGTTATACATAGTGAGTACGGAAGTAATATATTACAGTCAAAAAATTTAATGTATAGTGTGAAAGTTTAATATTTTTCACTTGACATCCCATCCACAAGGTCACCAGTTCATTGTAGTTCAAAGGGATGATGGTTTCTAAACCTTGCACCCTTAAAAAGGCAATAAAAATGCAAAGAAAAATATATGCCCCGATTATGGGTTCGAACTTCGAACCCACAATCAGTTAAAATAATTTGTTCGCTTTTCTAATTTTCCTATATAGCACTGTGCATCTGGCGTGGATATAGGGAGCATCATCATTCACGCTTCCACCCGTGGAAGCTGGGGAGCACTGAGCAGCATGAAAATATTATATTAGTTGCAAATATAAAAACTTACAAAATTATGACCAATCGCGAAATCATTTTTCCACTTTCAGTACGAATATACATAAGCGATTATTTCACAAATAAATACATACTTTCCTCGACACGTTAAATGGATTTAATATCTTATCTAATCTACCAAAGTAATTAATTATCAATTTTCCTCAATTTATGGGTATTAAATTTCGTGGCCGCATTCCTTGCTCGCTAGTTACGCTACATATCGGCGCAACTACATTTCAAGCTACTTTACAAATAATTTAATTCACTTATTCACAAAAATTGGCAGGATGAAACTTTTGACTACACTTCGCTTCATGGTAAGTTAACACTGTTTTAAAAATTCCAATGTCTGGGTGTTTAATACTTGTATCTCTTTATGATCTGCACAGACCGTGTATTTCACAGTTGATATAAACGGCCTAGAAACATAGGCGCAGCC
The DNA here is from genome assembly GCF_002217175.1 of Folsomia candida. Classification (NCBI taxonomy): domain Eukaryota; kingdom Metazoa; phylum Arthropoda; class Collembola; order Entomobryomorpha; family Isotomidae; genus Folsomia; species Folsomia candida. The sequence goes on along the minus strand of NW_019091221.1, from coordinate 1,208,681 downwards.
ACGGGGTGGGCAGGGTTGGCATTGCCCACCCTAGAAAATAGCAGGGTGGGCACTCAATGCAAATGCCCACCCTCAAAAATTCCCAAAATCCTCTAGGGTTTAAAAGACATCTTTAACTGGACTTAACTGGATAATTTAGAAAAATTACGAAATTTATTCTCTCAGTGAAATTTTTTAAGCACCTTGCTTGGGCCATTCTTTATCCCTAACAACAATTTTTGTGAACTTCGTAATCATTACCCCGCGATTTTTCAGAATTTGGTAAGCTTTAAAAATTTAATATCTTTATATAATTTGGACGTAAAAGTTTTCCCACAATGTTCATTTCACGCTCAAGTATTTAAAAATGATAACTAATATTACAAATTATCTTGCAAATGTATATCCAATTACGATTTTATATGCGACAAATATTTGCATCGCAAAATTTTGAGTGGATTTTTATTGACATTAATACACTCAAAACAAAATGTTGTCAATATATGACTTAACCGCCTTGGTTACAATTGTGATTCCGAGTAGTGATGAATTTTTTCCGTCCGGTCATAACATTATAACGACCGGTATCAAAATCATCACAACTCGGATTCAACATTGTAACCAAGGCGGTTGAGTCATAAATTGACACCGGCGGTGTTGATTCGACAAATTTTTATTTTGAGTGTAGGCTAAATACATATATAAAACAATTGGACAAACATCATGCCGAGCAATTGGTTGCCGTCTTTGCAAATCTAACTTGGAACTTACATGGAACCAATTTTATTTTGCTCGCAACAAAATGTAAGCACACCGATATGTTTTCAGAATGCGCTTATTAAATTATCGCTCACCACAGTTCTGGCGCTAAAACTGAACGCTACTTGCAAATTTTAATCGTTTTTCCAGCCAAAACCTTGCCCTTTTAAAATCCTTGAAATCTTCGACTTCAATAGCAAATTCACAAATTCGAAAACATGAAAAAATTCTAATTTTTTCATGCAATGTTCTTCATTCGTGGGAGGTTAATTTGAGATAAAACAAATTTTGTGCGGAAATTTATTCAATTTATGAAAAATGAAAGAAAAATGTTGAGTTCCGGGGAATGGGAACTTTTGTGTAAGTGGGTACAAGGCACAAGGGAATCGAGACGCGCCAAATCCTGTGACAAGTGGGTTCCGTTTCCCTGTAACTTGCATAAGTAAAAAGTCCAGGGAATCTGAACTTTTGAGTGACGTTTCCCAGGTACTAAGTTCCAATCCCCCGGCACTTGAACCAGACTGAATTTAATGTCAACTGTAGAATTCCAGTTTAGTGGCCTAACTCGGATTTAGCTGATTTTTTTGTTTATGCCATATGCGCAAGGAAAAACTTTTTTTCGCAGCGGTTTCGCAGCATACAAATTGGTTTTTGTCTCATATTTTCATATACATAAATTTCTAGACTAATTAAACTATGCTGAACAAAAATCTGTTGGATTAATTTATTAATTTATTTTAAACTAATAATAAAATAATTTGCAAGTTTTTTTCTTTCTCAGGGGAAAACGGCCGAGAATGAACAGTTCATCCCCGGTCGTTTTTTAATGACGATTTTGTTGAATCTAAAAATTAATAATTCTGAGGCTTATTTAAAATATTTAATTTTTACTGTTTCACACTAATTTTATTTCTATTTTCTCATGAAAGAGAAAAATCAAAATTCTCGTCTCTTAACTTAACTTTAGCAAACGTAAAACTTTCTACAGAGCATTTTATCTCGCATTTCAACCGTCATTGAAACTGGCCTTAAAACTCAGTCGGCGTCGATGAATTTTCTTCGTTTTTTTCGCAGTGTTGCTTAGACGTATTTAATTATATGGGCCATATCGCTGTTTCGGCGGATTCGTTGATTTTCTAGGCTATTCTTGTTCAACTACTCCGGACGAATTTTCCAATACACCAAAAAAAGTTAGAGCTCATCAAAGGAGAAGCTATTGTTTTCGTAGTCTAAAGTTATCAAAAATCTAAAGGAGTGGACATCAGGACTTGTCACAAATATCTTGGAATTAGGAATGATTTAAATCCATAACTTTTGTTTTAAACCGACTTCATACAGCGTCATTTTCAAAGAGATATTCGTAGTAAAGTTTGTTTTCATGTGAACCTTGGCCCTTTTCTGATCTGTTTTTTAAGTATGTTGTTGTTACGCAACTCAAATGTAGCTGACATGCAGATATTTTAACAACTGTTCCACGTTTACTTTGGATCTGAGTGTCTTCCTGGCTTATGTTAGGTATATGTATGCCTACGTAGATATGTATATGTAATCAGTTATGAATCTGTACATCACTCCATCTTTAACTCTCTCCACTAATAAATACTCTCCTCTGTCTCCTCTCACTGTGTACCACTTATTTATGTATAATCATATATACATAACATTGGTGGATCGGCAGAGTACTTATCAGAGCGTAGATTTTTTGAAAAACTGTACCCGTTACCTTTTTGGGGGGTTGGTACCTTATAGATGGCAGTTTTGCTAATTTGGGTCTTCCAATTCAAACGGAATTAAGTACAAGAGACACTGAGGAACGAGCAACAATATATCCGGATAATTTCAAGTTATCCACAATTATTTTTATTCCAATCCTCCTTCGGAAAGTGTTTTATGAAATGGTCGACTTCGAGGGGCAATTTCTTGGGAATTTTTTGAGTATTTTGTTCAACCACTGTTTATATATACCAAAGAAGTAAACTTCAAGAATAAAATTCCGTTCTTACAAAAAACCCTACGCGCGCTGATTACGGTTACTTTTTAGACAGTCGAGATTTTTAGGCGGTCAAGATACGAGTCGAGGTATACATAATTCTCTGTATTTTTATATCCAATAAAATCTCCATTTAAAGAAAACCTTGGAGATGACAGATTTCAAAAAAACCATTTGAATTTACAGAAAATGGTAAGGTTGAGAGGAAACAATTTGAATTACAGTCCCGAATAACTATGGACTGGCCTCTGATTGAAAGTGTCAAGTTATTTTGACCCGCAAAAAATTAATGCATGAATTAAATGTAATGAAACTTTTGTGCAATACTAACGATGACCAGACCGAAGTTTTTTAATCCTTTATTGGTCTAAATGCACCTTTCCTACCGATTGAGAAAAGACTTCGTCGGGCACCTCTCATGAGCGCTTTCCCACTCGTTTCGTCAACTTCTATGATGGTTTCTGCATAACACATCGAAATTTTTCAAAATTGTTGGGTCTCTTTTTTTCAAGTATGCTGTTTCTAAATTAATGCTCCAAATCTTTCAATGGACCGCAACTGAGGTACGTTTGGAAATTTTATATTTTGAATTTTTACGATCCTTAGATATGTCTAGGGTATGACTGATTTTGTCCGGGATATCCCTTGAATAATGAAGTGGTCACGAGCTCTTTTTCGATTCGAGAAAAACACTTTTTTGACCGAGTGGAAAACTGACTTTTTCACTTCCTCTAAATTTTGTGCTGTCATTTTTTAGCGAAAAGAGATAATCAAATTCTGTTTTCAGTTTTAGAAAGCTTATCAAATTTGTCCATTTTTTGCTTTTTTGCATATCCAAAATTAGTTTTTAAGTGGTTGATAAAGTAGGGGGAACCTTGACACTTCCAATCAGTGACCAGTCCATAGCAAATTAAATATGCATACGTATTTTCGAACAGGTCAACGTATCTAGTAAGATTAAAAGCACTATTTAAAGGTATACATTTTTTCAAAAAGTGCCCACCCTGGAAAAAATCCGTGGCTGCGCCTATGCCTAGAAACATGTCTACACTGCTTTTGCTCGTCACAAAACGATTGCAGATATTACACTATTTATTGTTCGGGTTCCATCCCTACGTTGCGACAATGCCCGAACAATTTGTACTTTAATACCAAGCTATACCGGAATGTTACCGTTTGCGATGATCCAGCCAATGTTCCAGAATGTCTTGGAGGGACTCGGCCCCCACCTTTCGCCACTCCGACGGAACCACCAACGACCACGGAAGTTCCACATGGTCGACTTGTCCGACTCAGGAGAGCTTCCACTAGTACGGTACATAAGTCTACATACCCAGGATTAGTTATATCACAAATTCAATATTACGTATTAACAGGCGATTACAGTCCACGAATCGAACCTTAGCAACGGAACAATCCTTCACATGGCCTCATTCAGTGGAGCTGGTTGCTCAAATACGTCACAAATTTGGAAACTGGTCAATATTCAAGGTTCACTAAGTCTTAAGACACTCTAAAAAATCATGTCGCTCTTTTGAAAAGCTAATGCAGTCAGACTTCTATGTGTATTAAGTGAACTTTGTTTTTTCATCAAGTTTTCATGTCGTTTTCAAAAAAGCGTAACATTATTTTTAAGAGTGCAGCATAAACAAACTACTTGAACTTACTCGGTTTTACGTATCTCATTCTATTTTATCTTATCACGACAGGGACAAATGCAACAATGCTGCTGTCTGCGTTGAGTGGGGATGAGATTGATTCGTTTCAGTATGCCATGTTTTCATCTTCCAGGATCAGAGTACCATTCATTTATGTAATTAGGACATAATTAATTTTTAAAAAACTCTTATAAATAATCGTACCCCTTTGAAAAGTAAATATTTTTATACGCTGAATTCCACATGCAATTAAGAAAACTGCAAAATCGGGAATACATTTAAAATTGAGTATGCGTATGCGTTTACATTTCACAAAGGGCAGCGTTGTTCTTTTTAAGAGTGTAAAATATTTCTTTCTGCGAAATTAGAAACGAACATAAGTACAATTGATTAATTTTAAATATATATTTTACAGAATATTGACGACACGTACTACAATCCGTTCTGGATTTTGCATTCCATTCCGGATCAGCCGCACCATCGTGTGATGCTCCAGTCCGTTGCATATTCCGATGGGGACACTGTCCTGACATATGATCCGTAATAATAAATCGTCCGTTAATTTAATTAACAAAGATTAAGTGGTAATTAATGAACGCATTTCAGGGATTTCAATGTGTACGATTTGTCATTGCTGCCCCTAAATTCAAGCGACCCTAGGCAATGGTTTGATTTGGAATTTGTGCTAAGTATTTACTTGAATATTTCATGGTAGTAAGAGCTTTGTACTAATTATTTAAAAGAGTAGATAATAATCACATGTTTTAATTGTGGCTTAACAAAAAACTGGATAAATACTTACAGTGTGTATGGTGATAAATAGTCATTTAAATTTGTGCTGAATAAAATTTTCTCTTGGATCGACTGGATGAAAAATAAACAATATGCTTTCCAACCGTTCTACAAAAATACATTCATCTTTGTGCGAGTTACACATTCGTCTATGTACATGGTGTACAGAAAGCTTCCCCCATGAAATGATAAGGGTTGATCCTTATGGACCCTTAATCACTAATGTTAGGGTTGGTCCTTATACAGATAAATGATAGGATAAGATTTTTTCCCCAGGCGTTTGAATGATTTTGAGGCACGGGAGAAACTTTCTGTGCACCATGTACGCAAAGTATTGCTTGTTATACTTAGCTCTTCTTCGGCTAAATCTTACCCTTTTTCCCTGACTACTCTATTAGTGCAATATTAATGCATAATTGGTTTGTTAAGATAGATATATACAATGAGATCGTGTTTTTTCGCACTCGGACGATTTTCAAGTTTGATAGCTTAAAATTTTCGTAATTTTGTGTACATGAAGAATCCGTAATAATATTGGGGTGGTCCATTGGTGGTTTTCGAGATCTGAGCCAATATGTGCGAATTTTTTGCAAATTTTGAGTTTTATGTCAAAATCGTTCAAACGTGGTCAAATATCACCGGAAATAATTTTAAAAATTATTTTGCACTAGAATTTGGCCGCTGCGATCGATTTCGGACCCCAAGTTTAATATATGCTGAAGTTTGCAAAATAATTGCATTTTCCGTATTATTAAGATAGATATATACAATGAGATCGTGTTTTTTCGCACTCGGACGATTCTCAAGTTTGATAGCTTAAAATTTTCGTAATTTTGTGTACATGAAGAATCCGTAATAATATTGGGGTGGTCCATTGGTGGTGTGAAGAGGTGATCTTTGCCAAATCCTTATTGAAAAACTGGTTCTTTAGATCTGCAACTCTCACTATCTCCTTTTCGTAGTTGTGTTAGTGATCAATGATCACAATGTCAAAAAGGCAACTCTTATAATTCTTACAACTCTTACCACCCAATAACCGGTTAGACATATAAGTAGACTAAATAGGTATACGTATGGTATATAAGTAAGAACAAGAGTGACCATCGACAGGGAGTCGACTGCCTGTATCTTGATACGTGCAATAAAACTTGTCCTGACTTTGTCTCACCAAATCTCACCTTGCCTCCAAGACGCAATTTATTTCCATGTACAACAACGACGACGTTCGTCTCATCTGCCTCACCACCACCATCAATGCAGTGAACCCCCCCCATAAACGGAACTTCACAGTGGTTTTCGAGATCTGAGCCAATATGTGCGAATTTTGTGCAAATTTTGAGTTTTATGTCAAAATCGTTCAAATTAACGTGGTCAAATATCACCGGAAATAATTTTAAAAATTATTTTGCACTAGAATTTGGCCGCTGCCTCGATTTCGGACCCCAAGTTTCCTATATGTTGAAGTTTGCAAAATAATTGCATTTTCCGTATTAGTATGCCACGATCGAATTATTGAATTTTGGTCATCGAAATGAAAATATGAATAAGGAGTTTCTGTTTAAAATTACAAGGGATTTCTGTTATGTCCTGTTGCCAATTCGTAATTTTTAAATTAATGCAAAGTTTTGTTAACCACTCGGCATTTTGTTAATGCTGCGCTGACTTGTTTAAAGTAACTAAGCTGTTTGGATAAGTCAGGCAAGAAGACATAAAAAGAAAAATTTGTTCATCAAAAGCCTAAATTTATATTTTTCATTGTTTTATTTGCATTAATAGTGACGAAAAAAAGGTACCATTTAACAAAATTTTAAACTTGTCGACACTACTTAAGTATGTATGGATTGTTCCATAAGTGGCCGGACAGTCTATTTTTCGATTTACCACGAGCGATGCTATATTAGATTTAACAACTTCGGTTGGAATATATAGCCACTAGATTGAGCAATTATCGTCCAGAAGCATTTGGTCCATCCACCTATTTGAAACCGATTTCTGGTAGACTTTTTGAAGCACTTTCCAAAACGTGTTTTCCCGACTTTGTTGTCAAACTTTGAAGGATTGAACCCATTACCCTTCGAAATCCAGAGATGTTTGCAGTTTATTTTAGTCATTGTAATTACTCTTGTTTGGATAAAGCCCAAATTGGACCAATCAGGAGCATGTTCCTTCAGACACGCAAAATCAACTTTTTCCGCCTCTGGAGGTCTTATAACAATTCTCCAATATTCGAAGGTTGCCACCTCCTGCAAAAACGAAATGCCTTCCCTATTGTAGCTATAAATGGCGGGAATCAGACACCGCTTCGTGCGTTGGTCTAGATAGGCGCCGGTGGTCGCCATCGTTTCCGATATGTGAGACTCGAAAATGTGCCAATTTTCGTCTATGGCCAACCAAATCATGCACTTTGTGTACAATCTTGATATTGGTACTGTTCTCCCTTCATATTTCACTTCCCAAGGATTCCTTTGATGGAAATTTTGCGGCGTTTATACATCAAATGTGTTGGATGGTAAATGACACTCGTCATAATTAACCAAAATCTTGATCTGACTTTCGTCAGATAATATTTTTGAAATATTTTATTTATAAGAATAATATTTTTGAAAAAGTTTCTCCCTATCACTTTCACTGACGGTGATTGTACTTTTGCATCTGTCAATTTTCTCATTTTTTGACATAACCCCTGATTTGTGGCTCTATTTTAAGTCCACAGAGAATTCAATGAAACCAGCTCAGAGGGAAAATCAAATATGACGAGAAGATATTTTTTCTATACAGTGTACACTCTTAATAAACTAAACCCTAAAAAGGATTGCTTAGGTGAGACTAGGGTGTGCGATTAAAAGAATGAAATAACCCCCTCCCTCCTCCCACCCTGGAAAGTGTTGGTAAAATGAGCATCACCACCCAGGGAATAATTTTTGAATTATGCAAGTTTTTGCAGTGCAAATATAACAGAAAGGATTAACATAGAATTTACATAAATATACCCAAAGAATAGCTGATTATCAGTTTCTTGACGGCGCATTCAAAATGAAATAAGCCCCAGCTCATGTTTTATTTTACTTACCTAATGAACTTGTCTTCAGTAATATTACAGTACATTATTAACCATAGATCAGCAGCTACCACTGGCCATTCTAACGATAAAACTAGTAGATGCGTAAACTGCTAGAATTTACTTAATATAGACCAAGTATGTACATGATATTTGGGGGTGAAATTATTTAACCGTGATGAAATTATTCCCAGGGCGGTGATGCTCATTTCACCAACACTTTCCAGGGTGGGAGGAGGGAGGGGGTTATTTCATTCTTTTAATCGCAGTCTCACCTAAGCAATCCTTTTTAGGGTTTAGTTTATTTTTAGCTTTTAATTGGTAATATCGTGATGAATGAGTAACGAATGTTTGGTTCAAATATTTGAAATAGGTGTTGAAAATTTGTTCACAAAATTGATTTGATTTGATTATGAAAATTATCTGACGGGTGCCAAGTTTTGCA